>NC_041337.1:17241779-17841779 GCF_004354835.1 Perca flavescens
CAGTGCAGTTCCATTGTGTAACTCAGTAGGTTGGAGGGCTTGGCCTGTTAAAGTACAGACACACACAGGCACCCATATGCACAAGCACAGGGCTGTTCCATAGGAAACAGAGGAGGAAGAGGCCATTGTTTAGTTGTCCAGCAGTCATGTGGCTTTACTGCCTCAGGAAACCTGAGATAATGGATGTCCATGTCTAATGCAAGGTCAGCTTTCGGCACACACACTGTGAGCACACAATCAACCACTATTCAAACTTTGTACAAGGGCCTTACGTAAGAAAGGGTTCCTGAGTGTCTCCCAGTCTTTCCTGCCTGTGTGTTTTTTTTGTACACTAATCATACACTAGATTGTATTTAAACACCTTCCATTTCCTACTATTACTCATCAAAGCTTTTAAGCCGTCCAATCACTGTCTAATGACCTCATAGCAAACTGAACTTTCCATAAACATGCCTTTCAAGCAACATATTGTTATATTTAACAAGGCAAAATGTGAACAGCTGCCTCTTTCTGTCCCTCTTCTGACTCTGAAATGACACCTACTATCTTTCATTTATTTTCCTATTAAATTCTGTGTGATTCAAGTGGACCTAATTTACTTCGTAATGGGTTTAGTGCAAATTACATATCCAAATGTTTTACACCGAAAACTACTTTTTGGAAAACAATTGTATTTTCAAAAAAGGGGGATGTTTCTCATCCTGTGTTGGATCGAATGTAACAAAGCAGTGCTGTTTTGCCTCCTTGTGGTCAAATGTGGAAAAGCTGCCTCGCCTTGACTCTTGTATCTCGTTCCCTCTCTTTCTAGTTGGAAGTGGAGCGTGCAACAGTGCGGAAGTTAGAGAAGGAACAAGCACAGGCAGTGAGCCGGGTAGAGGAGTCACTGTCCCAGCAGCAACAGCTCTCCTCGACCCTGACTCTGGAGCTCCAGAAAGCCAGTAGCCAGGCTCAGGAGGAGGCTCACAAGGTCTCTCAACTCCGCACCTTGCTCCAAGAGGAGACCAGTGCCCTGGAGAAGCTCCGGGGGGTTCTTGAAGATAAGAAGAGCAGGGCAGTCCAGCTAGAGGCCAGGTCTGAGAGGCAGCTGGCTGAGTTTGACACCGAACGAGAGCAGTTGAAAGCCAGGATTAGCAAAGAGGAAGAGAGGAGTAGGGAGCTGGAGAGACAGCTGGAGGAGCTGAGGAAGAGGTTGGCTGAAACTGGAGGAGGCAAAGAAGAGGGAAAGGAGGCTGTGACAGAGGTGACAGACTCACTTTCCGAGATGATGGTGGTGTCCACCTCTGTTCAGACAGAGCCGGATGAAAAAACAACTATTACTCCTACATCCTCCTCCCTGTCAAAGGTCAATGGCCATTACACTCCTAAAGAGACAGAACCGACACAGGAGGGCAGAGGAGCAGAAAACGGAGGGGTGGTAGAGAATGGGGGAGGAGCACTTTTGCATTCCCCTCTTCACCCGCATCCTCACCCTCACCCTCACCCTCACTCTCCCTCTAGCACAGCCTCCTCTTCCCTCTCCTCTTCCCCCATTTCCTCCCCCGTTCTTGCCAAGCGTCTGGGCAGCCCAGGCTTCCATCAGTCTTCCTACCAGGCCGGTGTCAACCAGCGATTCCAGGCTGCTAGGCACAAGTTCCAGAGCCAGGCTGAGCTAGAGCAGCAGCAGTATGGTGGCCCTCTTTCCCCCAGGGACCTCTCCCCCACCACCTCTTCCATCCCTCCCCCTCTAGAGCACAGCTCGGCAAAGCAGCTGGCCCGCAACACTGTCACTCAGGTGCTGTCCCGCTTTACCAGCCAGCAGTCTGGCGTCAAGCTGGCGCCAATTAGCAGCTCGCCATTCGGTACAGACTACCGCAATATAGCCGCATCTCCTCCTGGGGTTAGGTCGCCTTCCTCAGGGCCTCTATCTCCGGGCATCCGCTCCCCTCTCACTCCTCGCTCCGAGAGGACCCATCCTCCTCCGATCCCTCCCAAGAAGCCTGGCATGAGTCCAACTCCAGGCTCCCCAAGTCACTCTGCTCGGACCAGCCTCTTTCCAGAGCTGACAGGTAACTGTGGACACAGCAACAGTGGGCTGGAAGGAGCCAATGAGCCAGACCTGGTTTTATCTTCTAGCAGTTAACGGCCGGATCATAATGGGTCATGTCTTAATCAAAATTAATGTAATATTCATCTTTGCCAGCCCTTAATCCCCACTTGGTAGCACTCATAATCAGTAATATAGACACTTCAAAGCTGGACTGGTTCAAACAGATGAAGTTCAATTTTGTCACGCCCCTACCTCTATACCACAACCTGAGAAACAATCAGAAAATCAAATATAGTATATTAGGATTTTTTTTGTTATCGGATTTAATATTTCTATTAACGTTCCTGTCTGTATTACTTTATATAGATTTTTGTAAATTGGATTTTAGAATGAAAATATTTATCTTTTGTTTTTCACTTTAATCCTGTTAAGGGTGTTTAGATATTATATATATATATATAGATAGACCAAGCTAAAGACCTGTTTGGTTTTGAAGAAAGAAATGTTAGAGATGAGATTTCATTGTACGACACTCCCTTTATGCTTAAATTGCCAGACCTGTTAGTATAAAAAAGAAGACTTTAGTCAGAAGCAACACTGTATAGCAAGTAGAAGGGCTAAATATAGTAATTTATATGAATGTATAGCAAAGCTATCATCATTTCACAATAGAGTAGTGAGTAGTTTGTTTTTGTTTTTTTTTCCTCCAATGAATCCTTATGCAGTTCATGTTGAGATGATCCATGGGAACACTATCATACTGTAAATAGTTTAAGGTGAATTCCCAGTTGATTCTCTATGAAAGAACATCACTTGCACCATATCGACCAGCCCTACACGCATGTGTTTTTTTCCTGTTACACTTGTCATGAATACACTGAATCTTGTCTTGAAAAGGGAGAGCACACTTTGTACTACATTACTGTAAAATACTGTATCTATGATTTTGTTTTTTATTCAGGGAAGGTTAATTTCTGCTTTACCCCATGTCACGACTATGTGGTAACTTCATCCCATCAATGAACATGATGGGGACTAAAGGTTTGAATCTTGCTACTGTTAACTGTTTCTATAGTATGTCAAATAAATGATAGTATTGTGTCTTGTCCTAACAGTGCTACACGTTTGTTTTAGGTTTACTGTGTTTTGTTTTCTGGCTTTAAAATCAAGAATTGATTGAAATTGTTTTAGCCACTCAATTTAAATCTGCAGATATATTATTACAGTTTTCCGGCGAGGGGCAACATCCATCAGCTGTCTCTGGTAAATATGCATATCATGAACACCTGCAACATCTAGCGCTGTTTTAAATAAATTGCCCATGCCTTAACACTCACTGTTTCAAAGTGTTTATGTTAAAACAGCTGGTAATCTTCTAAATCTTGATTAATAGGCTGTATGTGAAATAACAATCTAGCCAAGATGTTCAGTCCATTTATTTGTACAACAGAATGGGGCAGTACAGTCTTGAACTTTATAACTGATCGGCACACAGTTGTAGCATAGTGTGAGGGTTGAATACAGCACATAGTATAGCTAACAAGTAACTGATCCAGAGTCAGCCTACTTAGACATTATGTAACACACACAGTATGATATGGCCTTACAGAAGTCATGTATAGTATATAATCTTGCCTTACAGTACAAGACAACTGCTTTGCGTTCACTTGGCATTGACCAATACAGTTTGTTACAGTTAAGAATAGTTGAGTGCAATATCCTAAGACTCCAACACAAACCAGCGTATTAAAATAGAAATTTGCATACATGGGTGGGATGATGGAGTTCTTTACCATAGGAAAGAGATTTTGGCAAATAAATCTTGGTTAATATGAGTATGTTTTCCTTTCACAAAGGAAAAGCTGTACAGCAATAAAGCTGGTGTTGCCAAAGTAACAGAACAGAGAATGCATTATTGATGCAACAGCCTAGAAGTTGATTTATCTTAATTCAGTCATCATTGCTTGCATGGATGGAGACATACATAGTGGAGCACAGCAGAAAACAAGTTAACACTCCCTCAGCCCTGACAGACACCGACAAACATGCAGGTCAACAGTGCAGGAACAGAGCTATGCTGAGGACCATGCCACTCCTAAATGTTAATAGCAGGTAGTTATTTCTATGTTGCCAGATTTTACTGATGCAGTTGATGTCCGATTCCAACATACATGACAGCCAAAAAACAAAAACTTTCACAAAATTCATATTTCCCTGTCCAAAATCAAACCCTGATAAGTGATGGTGTGCTTCATTTCTCTCATCAGCTGCCTTGTGCGGTGCTGGTTCTTTTCATGTGCTGAGATCTCTACTGTGACATGATCAAAGTTCTCCATCAGCTTGAATAAGGTAAAACATTGTAACTTTTGACACCTGAATCTTGGGAGGTCTGTGATTCCTCATACGGCCAAAGGGAGATTAACTTTAATGTAGCAGTCCTGAGCACAGCCCTGCACGCTGACCCAACAACTATTTCACAACACACACCCAGAAGTAACCACTTTCTCCAACCACCATTATCTCCATAACCACAGCTTCCCTACAGCAGATGGAAATCTGTGCCTAATAGTCTGCAAATCTTCAGTTATACTTTTTTTTTTGTTTTGTTTTTTTCATTTATTCCTTGCCCCACACCGTATAGTTTTGCTTTGGTTAGTCCTTGCGCATGTATAGGCGGGTTGTGGGCCCAGTGGAGTGTGCATCTCCCTGGTAAGTCCCTGACCTTCGACTAGGCATTCTGCATCTCCTTGCCAATTTTGTAACTCAGGATCTTATTCCAGTCGATCTTAGTGCGTGTGACAGGCAGCTGGCGACGCAGGGCCTTAAAGGTGGTGTCAGACATGGTCTGGTAGTTCTCACTGATTGCAGTCTGAGGGCAAAAATGAAAGGGAAACAAATAAGTATAACATTTTTCGAATTTTATTTTCAAAATGTAAACATCAGTATATCAAACGAGTAGTGGTTTTAGTCCGTAAAACGTAGCTTACCTGGTAGTCATTTTCGGCATTCTCTATGATGTCAACAAATTCCTTGGCTGTCTGGCTTTCATTCTGTTTCAAACACACACATGTAATCATCACCTTTTATGCTACTTAGAGAGATGACTGACACAGCCAGTATCAAACTTTGTAATCAGCATAAGGTTTAAACCACTGCTGAAAGACTGCACGATTGCTTAGGTATTACATTTTTTACTTACAGTCACTGGTATTGATTCCTCTACCTCCTTATGGCTAACCAGCTGCACATTCCCATCTTCATAATAATGCACCTAGAGACAGAGAAAAAATTCATTAGTAAGCTGGAGTTTTTTGAAAATATTCCTCCTTGACTTACTTATCATTTATGCAGATGAGCTCACTGAATTCACCTGGATTTTCAACACTCCTACCACCTGAGCGGTGGACTGACCAATGGTTAGCTTCCACTCTGACCTACAGCGACCATTCCTGTGGTAGAAAAAGGATGAGAAGCCCTACATTACAGACAGACCGCAGGAAGCTTAACGCTGCGGGAGGTAGAATTTAAAAAATACGCCAGAATTTGAGGTAGAGTGAGACCTCCTGCTGCAGCTCTCTCGTGATTGGCCAAATTCTTCCGTGACGGCTAGATTTACTAAAGCCTGAAAACAGAGCCAAGTCAGAGATGCCAAAATGTAGTAGTCTTTCAGACCATTTGAATTACAATATTCTGAAATCTACTGTCTGTTATTATGATTTGTTGGTCCAATGATGCCCTAAAAGAAAGTGCCTAACCCAGCTTTAATAGAACTGAGGGACCAATTATTTCACTTTCACCACAAATAAAAAAAATATATACGTAAACCTGTTCATTTGTAACCTTAAGTTTGTGATGAAGCTATGTTATAAAAGATTAGCAGCATATCCTAACATATATACATATATTCAGATAAGCTTTCAAACAGCTGTTTGCAGGGAGGTCACTATACCAGAAGTTTTTGGGTTGAAACTGATGTCCCTCAATGCAGGCTATGATCGTTTGCTGTCCATCAACTGTTTTACCATATACCTGTAACACACAGATGGTATGGGTAAGTATGGGTATGGGTAAAATGTAGTCTATTGCTAAGATGACTATTTTGCCACAATTGTTGTGCCTCACCGTGCAGACTCCAGTAGGGTAGTGCTCTTTGACGTAGGCACTAAGGGAAGTATCACAGGCATCTCTCCAGCTTTTCAGGGCCATCTCTCCTTCATATGGCTGCACGTCGCTCACCTCTTTTCTTAGGTGGTCGAAGCGGAACACCAAACGGTTGCGGGGGTCCAGGAAACGTCCCTGACCCAAGTCACCATGCTCTGTGATCAGGACCTATCAATAAGGGAGAGGAACATTTGAAATAGGCAGACTTTTGGCACTTGCTCTTCTGTAATAAATAAGAAAGACTTAAGCATGAAACAGACCGGCTCCTCGTAGCCCTCTAGTTTGGCAGGAGTAAACTGATCCATGTTGTACTGGGCAAAGGAGCTGGACAAACAGAATGGGCACACAGGTAAAGTAGGCATTCATAACATGACACCAATATGCTGTAAACAAATGTTTCAACCGACCATTTTGAGAACCCAAGCCATGCTTACATTCCTCATTGCCTAATATATAATAAACCACAATTTGAGTATATATTTTCTATACAGTATGGAGGCTCAGGATTTTGAACTGTATAAATTATATGTATTTGAATTTCTGACGTTTGTCTTAATTGAGTGTTACTTACTGTGATGCCCCCTCCCTGAGGAGGTTGTCATTGTTAAGAAGAAGTCGCACATCTAGCAAGACAAAAAGAAACCACTGTTTGTGCATTACTCTTAAAGGACAACACAATAAAATATCATCAGAGGTGAATTATATTATATTATACTAAACACAGTATTACTATCATGCACATCTTGTCACAAACAGCTATTTCTTACCATTGAAGACCTCATTAAACTCTCCCGGGGGTGCATGAGTCACAAAGTTGGCCGCTATGCGGACCTATGGAAGCAAATTAAATGCTACCAATTAATTCAGCTATCATGATAATATGGCTTACTGTACAATCAGTACAAAGAAAAACTAATATTTGACCTATAAGAACCAAGGGTTTCACTCTTCAATATGCAAAATAAATATGTACTTAACTCCAGAAGTCTACGATCCAAAAAGTTGTAACAAATGTGCTACATTCTTTGTTAGTATTTTGGCATTCAGTTGTAGCCTTATCATATTGCCATAACTGATACCAAGATGCATTTTCAGTTTTTCAATGACAGCGATTTGATTTATTTGACAATCACAAAATACACACAATAAAGAAGTCATCACATAGGCCTACACCTACAGTCACCTACAACTACTGTCCAGGATTAAATTATACAATAAAGCCCACATTCTTATTTCAAATCAGATCCTCTGCCCTTTTGATGAAGCCATCATAACGTTCAGTCTGTTATGCTTAAACTAGGAATAACTATAGCATCTCAACTAAAAAAAGAAAGTCAAACAATTACCAAAATAGCAATAAATTAAGATATTTTAATTTGATTTTCTGTAATTTGGAGGGGAATGCAGGGACATCAAGACATTGCTTCATGAATACCGAATGGACACTGCATTAGAAACTTGTCTTGACTATGTTTCATTTCATGTTTCGCTATAAAATCTTGCCCTAATCTTACCCTCAATTTTCCCGCTGACCGCCAATAGAGCTTTAATCTTAACTATCTCTAGATGTTATCAAGTGTATGTCGCCCTCTGGTTTCTAGTTTTGAAACCACCCTCGGTGTTCAGATTATTTATATGGTAATGTAACTTCATCCATAATAATACAGCTTCGCCTCCAACTGGTTAATGTGTCCAGCTGCCACTCACTATCAGGCTCCAACTAGGCAACCATATCCTGATCTCAAGCCATGTGAGGCTAACAAGTATTTGAGCTGCAACTGAATCGGTTTGACCCAGAAATCCAAAGCAAGTAACGTTAGCCGCTAATGATAGCTGACATCACACCAGAGGTACGTACCATTGCAGACTGGGACAATGCAACGCGCGTTTGGAAATGGGCGTCGAAACTTCTATTTCCAATAATCTAGCTAGGTAACGTTACAACCACTAAAAAGTTTTCAGTACAAGTGTCCAGCGGTTAAACCCCTCTACCAGCCTCTGCTTCGCCGCTAACGTTATACGCTTCAACTAGCATTGGCTAGTAAGCTAGTGGTAGCTTAGAAACTCTAGCTAGTTTATAATGTCGATACGTGACCAAAAACTGCCACTATTTCCTTTAATGTGGGTAGCTCTCTCCTAATAAGAAAAAAAAACAGCGTTTAGAAAGAATAAAATAGTCTTCAAACCTTCTCTTCATCTGACAGCGGCTCCTCAAAGTCAGCCATCTTGGCTCTTTGTGACCCCACCTACCCCAGCTGACTGACAGAAGCAGTGCGGTGGTTGTCATTCACGTATAAGGAATTTAATGAATATTAGTAGTCATAAAGTAATTTTAAAATATGTTTAGTAAAATGTTTATATTACTGTGCCTCGATAGAGGATGTCACAAACTAAAAGAACCTTATAATACATCGATGAAAAAAAACAACCTTTAACTTCTTCTTCTTCTTTGGGTTTTAACGGTAGGTTGCATCCTTAATGTTGCACTACTGCCATCTTCTGGAGGTAGTGTACCCCTACAGTGTCCAGTATGTCAGATTTTCCTCCTCACTCCTGTTCTCATTTAGCCTCGTGAGACCGTCCGGATCTCGCGGGCTCCAGTTTTCCACTCGCAGAGCAAATGCGAAGCAATCCATCTGGCGGAGTCAGGTTAGTTCTCATTAGGAAGGTGACCAAGCATATTCTGCCTTGTCTACTTTTACCAAACTTCAGTTACTGGAGTCCAGTATGTTCTTTACTCCTGCTTCTGTTATCCCAAATCGTTTCATTTCTTCCAACATGTCCTTTCTCTCTGATATTTCCTGCCACTAACAGAACATGCTGCCCCACAATGATCACACAGTTCACCAGTTGGATGCTTTCTGGGAAGTACTGTTGAGGTTACTTCGGAAAATTCTTAATTCTTTCCTAATGTTACTTGCTCTTTCCGTTTTGTTCCGCTACTTAACATCCCTACTCATTTTTGGATTGAGTGTATGATTGTCTCCCTTTTATTGCATCATTATTATTATTATTATTATTATTATTATTATTATTATTATTTTTACTTTTTATATCATTATTATTTATCCCAACGCAGTTATCACTGCATGTTGAATTACTTTTCTATTCACTATGCCTTTTCCCTTTGATAATTTAATATTGACATAAACAATGTATTTGTTGAAAATCAAGACTTTTGCATGAGCACAATCTAAAAACTATGGTTTACCATATATATATATATATATATATATGGTAAACCATAGTTTATCTATTTCTATATATATATATATATATATTTTTTTTTTTTTTTTTTTTTATTGACAAAAAGCACCAACATACAAAACTCTCGTTGGGGAAAGATATACATGCTTACATACAATACAAATGTTGTCAATGTACAAGAAAAATTACCTGAGAAAAGAAACAACAAAGAACAAAACAAAGAGGGGGAGCTGCCTAAAGAATACAAGTCAAAAGCAAAAAAGGCTAAAGAAAGTAAAATTAACATTTAGAGCGGTACACAAGGAGACTAATCAAAACAGTAGTTTCCTAGATATGTCACTACATATTTCCCTTGCAATCTTAGTAGATTTGATCTTTTCAAATGAAAAAAAACAATTTAAAGTCATTTATAAACCAAACAAAGGAAGGCTTAGAAGATCTCCACTTACTGCAATGAATATGATATTTACCCATTAAAATAATCATGTTGACTAAGTCTGATATTGATGAATCTATATTATCCATATAAAAGAGGATGTGTGGTAAGGTCAGAGTAGGGATATTATCCATCTTAAGGGACAGCCAATTATGTATCTCAGACCAAAAGCAGTTGGACACGGGGCAAAAAAAGAACATGTGGTCCAGAGTTTCATCAGCCACCTCACAAAAAAAGCAAGGGTCAACATCAAATTTAATGTGGTTTACAATTCAAGAGGGCGGTAAAAGCATAACCTCAGTTATTTTTATTTGTCTTCTGCTTCCTGTTGGGTGTTACAAAATAAACGCATACCCATATGTTTTACTGTTCTATTTAGTTGAAAACGTTCCAAGTCGTCTGGTACATGTCTTAGATTGCAGTATGTTATTTTTTAAATTATTATTCATTGTTTTTTATTTCTAAATGCCGGGGTTTAGTTAATTCGGGAACTGCTTATCGGGGATTTTGTTTTATTTTTCAATTTGCAACAGGAAGCTCCAACAGGACGTAACGTTACGTTTATTTTTTAGATAGCTTTGTACTGGTGGACCAATAGACCCCGTTGCTCTGGACGGAGACCAGTGAAGGCTATTAGAAGCACTTTTCCGGTGATCTCTTGCTTTACTGCGCAGCCTCCAACTGACAGAGACAACGTAAATGTGACGTGAGCAACGTGTCTGAAAGTTGTAAGTCTTCTGGTAGCTGTGACAAGAGAAATCTCAATCATTGACAATCTTACAGAGACGGAGAGCGTAGGTATATGTAAGGAGATAACATAAGCACAGGCTAATTATTGCTAACTAACATGCTAGTTAACATTAGTAATTAAACCTAAACAGCTAATGTAAGTCGAAACTGCCTGCGAGCTTCTCCTGTACTATACGGTAATTCCTCTACTGTGCGACAGTAAGTCGCTTGGTTATGACACAATCGTTAGCTTATTTTTACAAAAACGTCTGCTACGGAGCTATAACGTGAAGTACAAGGTAATGGCGCCTTTTATACATTGTCGTGTTTCTTTAGAAATAAACAATGGACAAATAGAGTCTTTAAACGCTTCAGATGTAAAGTTATTCGCAGTCAAGTGACTTAAAAAAAAAATGGCGGTCAGTGTAATGCTAACAAGAGGTGATCGCTTTGTAGCAACAAAATGGCGCCATCGGAGGTTCGCGTTCTGAAGCGAAACTTACCCCCTTGGGTGGGACCTTATATACTGTCTATGGGTGGGACCGTGGGACCGTGGGACGCTGCTTAGCGACAGGCGTCGGCCCTATCATGAAGTCACAGGTATGATTAGACTTAACTGACTACTTATTTTTTTTGCTTCTGAACGAATAACATACCTACAAAAATAAACCGTATATAGGTGCTGCTAACGTTAATTACGATGTCATTACTTTTGGTAATTAGTCAATAAACGTTAGCTAGTTTTCAAGTCAAGCTAGCAAACTGACACTCTGCGTCAGCTGCTACAGGAAGTTCCTGGTCGAATTAGATCCGCCTAACACTGCTAAAAACAAACACGCTTGTTACTTGGTTGCTTTGTTAGTCACGCGGCAATCGCTTGATTGGTTTGCGTAACGGATTAGGCTAATGTTTATAAACTGACCCCTGTTTTTGGTAGTAAACTGTGTTAACTAGCTAACGTTGCACAAACTTGTGTATGACAGGCTAGCTCCCTCACTAGGGAATGAATAGGGCATTGTTCGCTGTTGGACAGTTTGTATCATTGAGACGTAGTGTGAGTTCTTCTGCTGCGTTTTGTCAGATGATGACCAACCCTGAGGAAATTGCCAGGCTCTACAGAGAACTCAGCCTCTTCCCTTCTCTAAGCAGAGCAGATGTGGGACCTGTCGTCACCTCTCAGTATGGAGGCAAATACAGCAACATTTACACAGGTAGACTCAGTCTGTGCCATACTAAGATTATCGGATCTATGTATGTTCATTGACATTAATGGCATTTTGTTGACCTTCTTCTGCAGAGTGGAGCCAGGGTGATCTGGACAGGAATGAGAATGTCAAGTTTTGCCGACAGTACATTGTATTTCACGATGACAAGTCTGTGGTCTACTCTGGAGCCTCAGGAAACTGCACTGAGATCAAAGGAGAGTATGTGACCATTTTGTCATTTTATCTGGAGTGGGGTTGAAGACGTTTTCATTGACCTAACCCTGAGCAAACGTAACAATATCTCATCAATATCTTTGTCCTATCAGGGTGTTGAGTAAGGATTCCCCCTCAGGTGAAATGAAGGCTGTTGTCAGAGAGTGCACGGTCAAAGGAGAGGACAAACAATTTCTGGAGGTGTGTGGTTGTCTGTCTGTCTGGGTCAGACTCAGCATTGAGTCTCTCACCCACCCTACCAAAACTTAACATTTTTATTGCCCTCTTTATACTGCTCAGTTGTATCTCTCCTCTGCTACATTTTCCACCTGTAGCCTGTGTTTAAAACCTCATGTGACTTTTCATTTTGACACCGTCATTTTTGATGACACTCCTGACCTCTTTGTGACCCTTCAGATCTGGTGTAAAAACATAAAGATGAAGAGCATCAACCTAACAGCCTTAAAGAAACATGGCAAAGTCTATGAAGATGGTTAGTCATCTACACTTAAAATCTGATTCTTTTTTTGTGCCAGTCGAGCTGTTAATCAAACTGTGTTTTGCATCCTTAGAGCAATTTGGCTGCTTGATCTGGTCCCACTCTGAGACCCATCTTTTGTATGTGGCAGAAAGGAAGAGACCTAAGGCAGAATCCTTCTTCCAGGTTTGTCAGCAAAACTGCATTTGAAGGTAAATCTGCACCGAATCACATAAGGCGGAGAACTGCTGCACTGCTCTCTATAGGTTGAACATTTTAAGTATGTGGATTCAGCTTGAGGTCATTCTGGCATTGTGTTCAATACTGCCCAGAACATAGCAAACTGTAATTCAAGTCAATTTTATCTACATAGCCCAATATCAAAATTTGCTTCACAGGGCTTTACAATCTCTGTAGCATACCACCCCCTTTATCCTTAGATCCTCAAAAAAAAAAAAATAGCTACTTGGTGCTTTTAATTGCCTTGTTGTACAGTGCTGGAACAAGTTGTTAGCTATTCTGTGGTTCTCTGTAAGAAATTGTTCAAAATTGATAAGAAAGCTTTAAATACACAATGAATGATGCAAAATTACCTCAATTTCGGACCAATGGCTTAAGTAGATACACACTCATCAAACCAGATCAAATACTGCATATCTCAAAGGTTGTTGCACACTATTTAAATTGGGCTTATCGCTCAATCGTAAAACCATTGCAAATTGGGACGTTCAGCAAATGGTTTCACTTTGAATGTACCTCAGATATTTTCCATCGCATTTCAAAAGCCAAATACCTTCACAACACTGATTGGGATGTGGCCATGAGAGTAGTGAAGCAAGTTCTCTGACCCATGTGTTATTTAGTGTTGATTGACCATTTACCATAGATGGAAAGGATTAGTGTAATACATCGCTCAGACTAGTAGGTAATAACTGGTTATTCTATGTTTCATTATCTGTTTGTAGACTGATTCACCAGAGTTGTCTTCCATTGGGGACGAGGAGGAGACCAGGAGAGTGGAGAAAAAGGAGGCTGTGAAAGTGAATGCAAATAATACTTATGAAACACAAAATATTTCCACTATTCAAAGGTTTAATTCAACATTCTTAGGTTGGATTCCACTCTAGCTTAAGTTGTGGTGTTCTTGCTTCTTTTTTTTTTTTTTTTTTTCCCTGCAGGGGGAGCAGTTTGTCCTTCATGAGGACTGGGGAGAGGCGCTGGTTAGTAAGAGCTGCCCTGTGCTTTGTGTTTTGGACATCGAGGGTGACAACGTCTCGGTGTTGGAGGGGGTACCCGAAAATATCTCACCTGGACAGGTTGATACAGCAGTTTGTGCAATGATGCATGTTTTTTTTTGGCCACTTCTCGTGTGCACATACCCTCTTACTTCAGCTGTTGCTCTCTCTTTGTCTTTTTGGTACGTTGTCTCTGTCTCTGCAGGCATTTTGGGCTCCAGGTGACACAGGTGTGGTGTTTGTAGGCTGGTGGCATGAGCCTTTCAGACTTGGCCTCAAGTACTGCCCCAACAGGAGGTGATTACTCTTCAAACTGATCAAAGAGAAGAGTTAAAGCTGGCCTATCAGAAATGTCCCCAGTAAGGCTTATAGGCTAATTTTGCGAATTATTCATGTCTCCCTTTTCTCTGTCAGATCATCTTTGTTCTATGTGGATCTTACTGGTGGGAAATGTGGTAAGTGAAGGCTCGTCGTCTTCTGCTATTTATATATTATTTTAAATGGGTGTAGCTGCAGATGTTCATGTGCCTCTAATTGTTATGTCCCTCAGAGCCGCTGACATCAGGCACCAGTGCAGTGTGCTCCCCCAGGCTGAGCCCAGACCAGTGTCGGATTGTCTACCTCGAATGTTCCGTCTTTGGACCACACATGCAGTGCAGCAGGCTCTGTATGGTAAGACAGGATGGAGCCTCTTTTCCACATAAGACCCATTTCATTTCAGAATCAGAAAAGGATTGATTGCCAGTAACACTTACAAGGAATTTGCCTTGGTTGGTGCGTACATAAACAAACGCATATATACAAAATAGCTGTTTAACACATATACAAAGGGCACTGTACTCACTGAAAAGATTAGGTAGGAATGGCTGTTTCTTCAAATGCACCATCTGTTGTTTTCTGCTGTGTAGACCTAAAGAATTGTAGCATAAATACATTTATGAATTAATTGATTTGTTTTCATATACTTTCTTCTGTACTTGCATATTTTATTTCCAGTATGACTGGTATACTAAGAAGACCTCAGTGGTGGTGGATGTGGTGAAGAGACCTAGAGAGGGTAAGGAATACTTGGTGTTCACATGATTGCACTTTTTTTTTTAAATTATAGATTAGTCATAGTTGTGTCTGTGTGTGTGTTGGTGGGGCTTTACAGATGGCTTCACTGGTATCTACAGCTCTCAGTTGTCCCCTCAGTGCTGGTCAGCTGATAGTCAGCGGATTATTGTTGCTTGCCCTCAGCGCAGCCGCAAGGTATAGTCAACTCCTATGAAATGTCTTGTTATTATGGGAAAAAAAAAGAGAGACAAAGGCTTGATATGTTTTCTGATAAATCTATATTTTCCACATATAAGCATATTTAGACTGATCATTTTGTAATTATTCTTTGCCTGAATAAAGGTTGTTGTTGTCTCTCTTTTAGGATCTGTTGATGGTGGATACGAGCACAGGGAGCATCACCTCACTGACTTCAAGTGAGTGACTAGACACTTATCAGCTCATGCTCAGGTCTAGACTGTCTCGTTTACTGATGTTTGACGGTCTCTAATAGGTAATTTGCTTACCCTAACAGTGTTCTGGGAGTGTTTGAACAGGTTTATTTCAACCTGCGTCTACTGATGTTTTTTGTTTGTCTGTAGAGTCTGATATTGGTAGCTGGTGTCTGCTGAACATAGAGAGAGACTTGATGGTTGTCAGCTGCTCCTCTCCAAACTGCCCTCCAAGTCTGGTATGATCAGTGGTCTTTTGAGTGTTCACATTTTGATACAGAGTATATACTAAATATGATGTTGCATAGATTAAACTTATGTCTATGTCACTTAATTTCTTTGTCCAGAGGCTGGGCTTCCTTCCAGCCAGGGATTCTCAGGAGGAAGTGGTCTGGGTTACTTTGGAAGACTCTCAGACGTTGCCAGACATTGATTGGCAGATCTTGACTTTCACCCCTCCACCAGAACAAGACAACAGTCAATACCGTAAAAATGAAATTTTTTCGTTTTTAGTAGTATCTAGAGCTAGGCGATAATTCATTATGATAATTTATCGTCTTTCAATGGAATTGTATCCTGATGAAATCATATATTGGGATATCATGATACACGATGATACAATTATGTTGTCTAAATTGCTAATAACAAGCACATAGGCCTACTAACTGTTGCGGGTTTGTTTTTACATCACATTTTTTGTGTGCATGCATGTAAATACTGTATAGTGTATCTTTAATTTCACTTGAAACTGTTATGTTTATTTTAAGTTCTAAGGTAGTAATTATTATGATACAGTGACAGGTAGTTCTTTTTGCAGGAGATGGAGTAAAGGAGTTTGCAGGAGCAAGCTCCTGAAGTGACTGGTTTATTTAAAGTCAGAAAGAATACTTGTGTCCCCAAGTTCATGGATGATTGAAAAGATGTTGCTGTGTATAGAAGACATAAAGAACAGCCTATGTAATCTCAGTTGGGCTAACTCATTTTTCTATATTCCAGCCGGCCTCGATTTTGAAGCTTTGCTGATCAAACCAAAGGAGGTAAAGGATGGAGTGAAGCTGCCTCTTATTGTCACTCCTCATGGTTGGTTACTCTCATGATGGTTTTGTAGATTGCAAACAAAAAAGAACAGTTAGGTAGTGTTGCATAATTGTTAATTGTTCTACAATATTGATTTAATGCAGTAAAAAAAGCTAAATTTATTTAAATAAATGTTTTATATTGATACACAATATGCTTACATTCGGAAGTAAAACAAGTGCTATAAATCCTGCCCAAAGCTACTGCTACAGATAAGATTGGCAATGCCAACAGTGGTTGCTATAAAGAGGTACTTTGCCGATTTCCATCCAGCGCTGTGTCATCTTTGTGTGGGCAGTGTGAACGGTGTGTGCCAGCTCGGAGCAGCCTTTGTCAGCTGAAATCCACCGGATGATGTGAAACGCATCACGGAGGAGTGCTGAGAACGCGTTGTTTTGCATCATCCGGTGGATTTCAGCAGACAAAGGTTGCTCCGATCTCCGTGCACTGGCGCCATGGAGGGAATGCACCCACCAATTCTAAACCCACTGCCCACACTACAATGACACCGAGCTGGATTGAAATCAGCAAAATATCTCTTTAACCTTACTCTCAAAATCAATATTTGTGTTTGAATAACAACCAATAATAACAAGAATAACATCCTGAGATGTTCCACATTTTTTGATTCTACATGCAATATTATTTGTGGCATGAACGCCTCACAGGACTGAGCACATACAGACACCGGTAGTTTTAAATACTGTCAGTCTGTATTTTACAAAACTTGTTCCTTTCATCAGGGGGTCCTCACTCAGTGATTGTAGCTGACTGGCTTTTGTCCTCATCTGTGCTGTGCAGGATGGGCTTTGCTATATTACTAGGTATGTTCATTAGTTAACTTGAAGGTTTTTTTTATGTGTGACACCTGCTCAGAGGTTGATCATCCACTGATGTTTATGTACTCTATAAAAGGGAAGAAACGTTCACAGGCTGTCTCAGAAGACCGAAGATACACATACTATTGGTTACTTTTGCTAAGCTTTTTAGACTAGAAAAACAATGTATTATACATTTCCTTAGCCACTTCAAGACCTTCATATTTCTTGCTATCTTGTGAACAATCTAAGAGCTCACATGTACTTGACAGGCATAGCCAATCATAACTTTGTGTTGCCTGCTACATTTACCAGAGATAAATTACTTTCAGCGCAAAACTATTCTAGCTAATGGACTGTTGAGGAGTATGTCTGCTTGAAACTTTTAGCTTAGTTGTCATAAATTGTGAGGCCATGTTTTCTGTTCCATGGCCTATAGTATGTGCAGTTCCATTTATGCTATTCAACTGTGGAACATGAATTCATAAAACAAATCTTATTTATTTTATTACCTACAGTTAAAAAAGGTTGTTGATGTTTTTGTTGTTAATTAGGGACGTTGTAGCTGCTCAGTATATCCAGAGTCTCTTGAGCCATGCTTAAAGTGGTAGTTAATGAGACCACAAAGAGCTTGACTGGCACACTTTTTTTTGTTTTGTTTTATTTTTAGTGAACTATCGTGGCTCTATTGGGTACGGCCAGGACAGTATCCTCTCGTTACCTGGCAATGTTGGCACCCAGGACGTCAAAGATGTTCAAGTAAGAATAAAACAAATAGCACTGGCATTGTTTATGCAATTGATTTTTATTGGTTTCTATATTTAGTTAAGGTTAGTTGCCATAGTTTCTGTTTAAATTATGGCTCATAACAGCAGTAGTTATATTTAATTTTTACTTTGTGCTCCCCCACCTTCCGATTTCCATGTCTTCCTTACTTCTCCACCACAAATGTTCTTTTACATTTTTCCCCATGTTTTTCTCGCTACCAGTTTGCTGTCGAAAGTGTTCTGAAAGGTGACAAGTTCGACATGCATAAGGTGGCGGTTTCTGGGGGCTCTCATGGTGGTTTCCTGGCCTGTCACCTGATTGGCCAGTACCCAGGGTTCTACAAGGCCTGTGTGGCTCGCAATCCAGTCATCAATTTCGCCTCTATGATTGGCAGCACGGACATCCCAGACTGGTATATCTTGGCATCCACGTACCTGCACTTTTGCCTACACATGTTTAGTCATTTTGTGACAGTGTCAGTCGTGCACAACTTTTCATCTTCATAGTTTTGTGTCATTTGTACCCCTGACATTCCACTCTGACAGCTGTGAGTGGGGTAGAGGCCATGTGTCTGCCTCACTGTCAGGGAAGGACGTGTTCAATAATGCACACCAACACTGCAGGAACAAAAGACCTCAAAGCCAAAAAGGGATATTTTTTTCTTATTGTTGATGTTTGACTATGACATTTTGCAGGTGCATGGTTGAGGTTGGTTACGACTACAGTACAGACTGTCTACCTGACCCTGCTGTTTGGGAACAGATGCTGGAAAAGTCCCCCATTAAACACGTCGCACAAGTATGAATATTTCTGTTTGTCTCTTGAATATGTGCATGTGACTTCATTGGTGTTGTTACACAATGTAGTAACCTAAGATGATCTCTCATCCAGGTACAGACACCAGTATTGCTTACCTTAGGGGAAGACGACAAGCGTGTACCTAACAAGCAAGGAATGGAATATTACAGAGCTCTGAAAGCAAAGCAGATTCCAGTCCGGTAAGCAGCTTGAACATGTTTTGTTGGTAATGTCAGATATGCACTGCACAACAGGGCTTTATTGTTCATGTGTGTCTTTTTTAGGTTGCTGTGGTACCCAGGGAACAATCACTCTCTCTCCAAGGTGGATGCGGAGTCTGATGGCTTCATGAACATCGCTCTGTGGATAATTCAACACAGTCTGTGATGGTATATCAGATAGATACATGGTTAAGCTGCCAATGCTCTTGTTGCTGCCAGTGAAAAGAGAGCAGGATACTACTGTGTGTAATGGTGTTTTTCCATTACATGGTACCTGCTCGACTCGCCTCGACTCAACTAAACGCACTGTGCGTCCGTTTTCCATTGCAGATTTTAGTACCGCCTCAGCGTGGCTGGTCATCATAGCGGCGCGGCAGTAAACTGCCGTGACCTAACACGACACACACACAGAATATCGAAGGTGTGTTGTTGTTGCCGCAGCCAGAAGACAAATTTTGTTTCAAATGAAGCTGGAGGCAGCAAAAAAAACCCAGCTGGCTAAACTATTTAAAAATGGCTGGTTTGTTCGGGACACCCCCCTCTGACGGTTTCACGTCACCTTTTGGTATCGCCTCAGCTCGCTTGGAACCTCAACTGGGAGGTACTAAAAAAAAGTCCCTGTTGGCAGGTACCAAGTACTTTTTTTCGTAATGGAAAACCAAAAAAGGCGAGTAGAGTCGAGGCGAGTCGAACAGGTACCATGTAATTGAAAAGTGCCATAAGGGATGTTCTGCTCCTGTTTCCAGGACAGTGTGAGGTTCAATCCAAAGCCAAAGCATTGAAAGTGCTCTCCAACAGAACACACTTTGTATAACTGTCTATCTGTGGCTATGGTGATTGCCACAATTAATTAATAGTGTATGGGTGAAATATTTTAACACAGCACTTGAATGAAATCAGTTTTGATTAATCAGAAACACATTTGATACAGTTTTTCTTTTGGAGTCTCTACATAGATGCAGAAAAAAGGGCTTTTTATTGTTAGTTGTGTTTGAGGTTATATTAACTACATCAATCTTTTCTCTGCTCACTTTTACTTTTGATTTCATGATACAGTGCACTTAATAAAGTGATTCTAAAAATACTGCCAGTGTGGGATGAATCTTTTGGATACATGACCGGTTCCAGGGCTCAAAGTTCTCAGGCCGGCATGGGGTGCACTTTTACATTTATATAATGCTTTATTCAATACATTGTACACATTTCCCACAGTGGAACATTTCAGGCTCAGAAATGGTTTCTTGCTGTAATCCCTAAGGTTCTCCAGGTTGAAAAGACTTTTTGAAGCAGGTGAGGAAGTGGTATATTTGTTGTCCAACTTTGTCGACCAAAAAGAGAGATAAAAAAACCCTCTTTCTCTCTGTCCTTTCTTTTGTTGTCTCTCTACACTCTGAAAAGGAATGCACTGACTCTTCAAAAACTGACGTGGTTGTCATAAGGACAATACTGTCATTCAAGTGATTAAATATATATATATTTCTTAATCACTTGAGTATATCTGTATCTGATGCCCTTCACAAATTTGACTTAGGTCACATGATATATATATATATATATATATGACCACATGCTTTCAGTTCTGTATATGTGGATTCAGTTTCTTGTCACTGCAGCAACCTTTAGGTACCGTTTTTAATCTTTCCTCTCCCCACTTGGATTAAAAACTGTTTCATCTGGCTCCTGATGTGAATGTTACGATACGATGCTATACCCATCATGGTAAGTAAGAAAACATTTCATTCTGCCATCAATAATGTACTACATTTCACTGTAAGAATGCATCTATGTGTCACAATTGTTATAGTATATGGACTAAAATGGCTGATTGGAAAGGCTTGTAAAAGCCAAAGGGCTTTTTTTTAGCAGTGGTAGCTGCTTTAACAGTAAGGTGTATAGGCTGATATTTTTTGTAAAATGAAATTGTCTACTCAGACTGCATCTTCTGAAACATTGACTAAAATTAAGTTTCTTCTTTTTTTCAGGCTATGTTGAAAAATATCCTCATCCTTTGTCAGCTTCTTCCATTAGTCAGGACCATAAATACCATCTTCTTCCCATGTGACACTGATGTGAATACTACCACAGTAGACTGCCACGACAGATCACTCAAGCATGTCCTATTAATCAAGTCTACCACTGTAGTGTCAATCAATTTAAGTCGGACTAAGATACAGCAAGTGGGGCAGCATGCTTTCTTAGGTGTCCCAAACCTTCACACTCTAAAAATAATGGGGAATTGTCAACCGGGTAGCCTGAGAGCTTTGGAGGACCGCTCATGTAAAATGAAGATCCACAATGACGCCTTCAAGAACCTATCGAAGCTTACATTTTTGTATCTGTCAGGAAACAGCCTCACCTCTATTCCTCGGTTACCTAAAAACCTGACAGTTCTTGACCTACAGAACAATTGCATTTTCAACATTGCAGAACCTTTAAATACTCCACATCTCAAAGAGCTCTACCTCAGCAAGAACTGCTTTTATGCAAACCCTTGTGGCCATTCCTTTTACATCAACGAGAGTGTTTTCAGAGAGCTCTCTGAACTCAAAAACCTTACCTTGGGGTATAATAATTTCACAGCTATCCCTAAAGGATTGCCACCCTCACTGGAGAGTTTGGATTTAAGAGAGAATACAATCACAGAGGTCTTAGAAGGAGCATTTGCCAACCTGACTCTTCTCAAGAATTTGAATTTGGAGTGGAATTGCCAGCGCTGCGACCATGCAGCCAGGCCTTGCTTTCCTTGCCCACACAATCTCCCTCTACACCTACATCCAAACTCATTCTATGCTGAGAACAGCTCCATCGACTACCTAAGCCTGAGGGGAAACTCTCTAAAAACATTTCCAGAGGGACTTTTCCGACCTTTGAAGAACTTAAAGAGGTTGGACCTCTCTGACAATCTCCTGGCATATGCTATACGTAATGGCACCTTCTTTGCAGAGCTGGAGGGCCTCACTTGGATTAGCCTTATCTATAACTATGAACCACTGAAGACATTTCCGTATCTAATCCTCTCCCCATATATTGGCAATATGTCTCGTCTACATTATCTTCTTCTCAGCGGTAACTTTTTCCACAAGCTTTCAAGCGAGAGCCTTAATGTTGTGTCCAAACTTCAAAATCTAAAAAAACTAGAACTGAGAATGAACTTCATCAATACTTTTAACTCGACATTTCTGAAACGGTTACCGTTTCTCCTCGATGTAGACCTTTCCCAAAACATGCTTAATTTCATTCCGCGCTGCTCGTGTCTGTCATCTGATATTGTGACACAGGAAAGCTGTCAGAACCAGAACTTGCATACACATAATTTTCCTGACCCACTAATGCTAATAGACCGAAAAGCTGCATCTGGAAGTGATATGTGGGAATCCACCCAGACAAACAGGCTGGACATAGTGAAGGACAATGTGCCACAATTTAAATCACTATTTGATTTCAAAAATTATTTCTGCCGCGGTAAACTGACTTTTGACCTGTCTCAAAATGACATTCTGTCTCTTACCAAAGAAGTGTTTGTAGGCATGGAAAATGCTGTTTGTTTAGACCTTTCCTTCAATTACATGAGTCAGGCATTGAAGAGTGGCCTGTTTGATCGCATGAAGAAATTAGTTTTTCTTAATATGTCATACAATAGACTTGATTTTTATTATGGAGGCGCTTTCAGTGAGCTTAATACCACTCTCAAGGTATTGGACATCAGTAACAATGAATTTCACTTCAAAATGAAGGGCATGGGTCATAGTTTTGAATTCCTTAAAAATCTGACAAACTTGGAAGTTCTAAGTCTGGCAAACAATGACATTGGGATGCGAATAGATGAAAGGCTGATCAGCAGCTCGTTGAAGTACCTTTACTTCTATGGAAATCACCTGGACATTATGTGGGAGTCTGATAACAACAGGTACACTAATTTCTTCCAAAACCTGACAAACCTCACCTACCTTGACATCTCTAACAATAATCTGAAATCAATCCAACCAGAATTGCTGTGTAACCTCCCAGAAAGCATGCAAACCCTCAGCATCGGCAACAATCAGCTGAACTATTTCCCATGGCAAAATATCTCAGCACTCAGCAATTTATGTCACCTGGACCTCAGTCAAAACTTTCTCTTTTATTTGCCTAATAAAGTCATAGAATTTGGAGCTAATTTTTCTTTCTTGGACCTCAGTCACAATCGCCTCAGTATTATTCCTGAGGATTTCTTCAGCATGGCGAAATCCTTGCACTACCTGTATCTCAGCCACAATCAGATCAAAGCATTAAACCATCAGTTTCTCCCTGTCCTCTTTAAAAACGGAAGTGCCCTTCAGAAACTCACCCTGCATAACAACCCCTTTAAATGTGACTGTGACACATCTTGGTTTGCAGACTTCTTGCGTTCTACTCCGGTACAGATTCCCTATCTCACAACAAAAGTACACTGTGATTACCCAGAGTCCCAACAGAGCATGAGTGTACTGTCTATGGACCAGCGTTCCTGCCAGGACATATATGGTAGCTTAGCCTTCCTCGTCTGTTCCTTCCTGGCTGTGACTTTCACTGTTCTGCCCCTACTGAAGCATCTCTATGGCTGGGATCTGTGGTATTGCTTACAGGTACTTTGGGCAGGACATAAGGGCTACTCCCAGCTCGCTGGTAGTGATTCACACTATCACTACGATGCTTTTGTGGTGTTTGACACCATGAATGAGGCTGTGAGGGATTGGGTCTACAATGAGTTAATGGTCAATCTGGAGAACTCGGGTCACAGGAGGTTTTGTCTCTGTTTGGAGGAGAGGGACTGGATTCCTGGGCTTTCATGTATTGAAAATCTCCATAATGCTGTGTACAGCAGTATGAAGACAGTGTTTGTGCTGTCCAGTGGTGCCACTGATGGCAAGACGGTGAACGGTGTGATCCGCCAGGCTTTCTTCATGGTTCAGCAGCGGCTTCTGGACGAGAAGGTTAGTAAAATTAACTTTTTAATTTTTTATTTGCATTTTGTGGGTGTGAATCTTATACCCTCCGAATTGTTTTTTTTCACAACACAAAATGATCTCTGACTTTATCCAATTAAGGTGGATTCAGCTGTGCTGGTGGTTTTGGATGAGATGTTTCCCAAACTGAAGTACCTTCAGCTGAGGAAACGGTTGTGCAAAAAGTCTGTGTTGTCCTGGCCGAGAAACCCAAGGGTTCAACCCCTTTTCTGGAACCGAATGAGAATGGCATTGTCGTCAGATAACCTCAAATTCTATGACAACAACATGAGTGAAAGTTTTGTATGACTTCCTTTTAACTGCTGATAGAGATCTATTTGGTGAAAAAAGTCCTTGTTGTTAAGAATCTTCTCATTACCTCATTTTGAGAAACTTGCTTCCCCTTTAATTGTGTCACATATAATGGTACTTAGTTAATGTTTTTAGTATGTAACTCTTTTTATTGTAATTAAATGTAATCACCCTTCCATGCATTGTAAATATTTAACTTTTCAAGATTGTGTTTTATCTAACAAAATATTATCTTGATTCTTTAATACTTGTCTTTCCTTTAGCCAGGAAGGGACATGTTGCTATTGTGTGCTGCAAAGTTAACCGAGACACTGTACATTGTATAGTATACAGTATAAACATTGAGACCCTTATATTGGACTATACAAATAAACTTGACTTGATTCCACTTGAGTAGCTTGATTTCATAAGTATTACGAAGGAGTAATGTAGTGTGCTTGTATACCAAACGCCTCCACTCCCAACATTTCACTTCTCCTTGGTTAGATGTTGGGAGGAAATGAAACTGATGATTACAGGTCACAGGTTACCAACAACTGTATCTGCTGCACCTGTTGAAAGTAAGACAAGACATTCTCCATTTCTTATAAATTTAAGAGGAAAACCATTGGTAGTGTAGCTACGCCAATTGCAAAGCAAGAAAGCTTTACTTAAAAAGTTCTGCAGGCTGCTGATCAGTATAAGAAATTCTAAGATATGTGACAGAAGTGCATGCAAAAGTGCTTGTTGCAGTATTTGAACCTTTGGGTTGGGATCCCTATTTCATTTTTGTCTTGTGGCCTGGGGATTCCATCTGACAAAGGCACATCTTTTCTGAGAGTGAAACCTCTGACCAAAATAGTTATTCTTTCTCATTTTCTGGTAAGTTACATTAACTGAACTGAACAGCTGCAGTCCCCTAGTTACCTCCCAAAAGAGCAGTGGAGGGCCCTAACCTAAGGTGCACAGTTTTAAGCATATTCAAAAAGTGCCTTTATTCAATCGTAGTGTAGGTTTAGTTTAGTTCTCTTTCTTGTCCATAACATATTAAACAAAGTTGTTGTTATGGTAATTTACTGATGGCTGCCTGGCAGGGGCAGATCTACAGGGGGGCAAGGGGGGCAGCTGACCCCCCACTGTAGGGCCTTGCCCCCCCAGCTGCCCCCCTAACTTTGGTGTTCAAAAAACTTTGCTTGTAAAAACAAACTGCCACTATGTGCACAGGCTTCTTAAAACATTGAAACAAACAATTAATTTATATTAATTCATAATAAATAATAATTGTAGATGTAATCTTAGTCCCCTGCCCCTCAAATACTTAGCTACGTCCCTGCATCAAACGTGCAGAGCGGCGTTCGCACATTCTGGCTCACACACACACACAGCGAGTCTGCTGCGGTGTGGTGGCCCTGCATCCCGGCAAAGACTGGAGCGACCGAGCCGAGCCTCGGAAAGTGAAGTCAGTTTCCCCAGGTGAAGTTAAAACACACGTTTCATCAAAAGTTACATTTGTAATAAATGTAATATCTGCTAAAGGCGAGTCAGCATCAACAACAGCGCGTCCATTACGTTAGCCAAAAGTCAAATCGCTCCCTCGTGATTTGTAAGCGCATTCTGCTGTTTGATTAGTTTGATTTCAGTAAAGACAAGAAGAGCATAATACAAAATATTACAAACTGGCATGTTTGAATTCATAATGTTTACAGTGGGTCGCCGTTTCGGTGGCGTTACGTTACAACACACTACACAGTGCTTGCTGAGACCGATCATATGTATATGATTAGTTAAGGAGTATTATAAAATCCACTTCCTCTCACATATCACGGCAATACGGCTGCACAAATTAAACCAGGCAACATCCTTTACTGTCAAACTGGGAAAACAACAAATACAACGGGGTTAAGAAGGCTAGACTAAACATAACTGATGTGTGCATGTAATAAATCTCGTCTGATGTTATGTTTTTTAGGCTACTTATATTAGCTACAGGGCCATACAGTGTAATGTAATAGAAGAATAACAAGAGCTTTTCACATCTTGACTTTTGCAGGCCAGAGTAGCTGGAGATATTAGCTGAAGCCTAAAAGTGGGGATATTGCCAGCCAAGAAAATCCTGAGATGTGCACAGGAGGAAGAGAAGGAGGGAAATGAAGAAGACGACAGGAAACTGGAGAGACCAGACGGGTCAGAGCAGGAGAAGACCACAGAAGGGGTTGCAGAAATGAGTGAAAGAGAAGAGGGAAAGGAAGAATTGACAGTGAGGGATGAAGAGGAGGCTGCAGCTTCAGAGAGAGGGACAGAGGCAGAGAGTGATCAGGAGGAGGCAGATGAAGATGACAGAGAGGAAGAGGAGGCTGCAGTTACCCCTGGACCATATGGTTGCTATTCTCCTTACATATAAATTGCAGTAAAGTAACATAACATGTCGTGACATGACCTTTTTTTTTTGTTTTTGGCTATTTCCATTCTGTTGTATATGTTATAGGGTTAGATATGTAAATATTTACATATACAACAACAGTTCACTCTTCTCAAGACACTTTACAGATAGAGTAGGTCTAGACCACACTCTTTAAGTTACAAAGACCCAACAATTCTCCAAAGAGCAAGCATTTGGTGCAACAGTGGCGAGGAAAAACTTCCTTTTCGGCAGAAACATCAGACAGATCCAGGGTCTTGGTGGCCGCTGCCGGTTAGATACAGATGGATACAGATATACAGTTACAGAGAATTATGATTCAAAATAATGGTAATTATAGTAACAAAAAAGATAATGGAACTATGACTAGAAATAATAGTTGTAGCAGTTTAGGGCATAGCAGGACGTTGCGGGGCGTAGTAGGGCATAGCAGTTTACGTATGGGGGTTTCCATGTATCGTCTTCCCCTGCCACCCTACCAGGATCTCTCGCTACCCCTTTGCCCCCCCATGTAACATTTTCTAGATCCGCCACTGCTGCCTGGGTATTTGTTGCCTGGTCTGTATGAAAATTGGAATGCTTCCACTTTTTTTCAGATTTGGATTCGTGTAGCTAAAACCTTTCTAAAGTGCCACGCCCAACTGACGCTCATGTAGGTGTATGGAAAAAAAAAAAAAAAAAAAAACTTTCCCATCATAGCTGTGCGTGCTGCCGCGTAGGTCGCGCATGCACGCGCCAGCTTGGGAGAGCGCGCCCACGCGGACCCGATGGCAGGACAGGTCATGAGAGAGCTGAGCCGATGAGATCATGGAGCCTGCGCCGAGGTCGGACAGGGTACGGTTAGGACTTCACGGTGATGGAGAGGTACCTGTCCGGTAAGAGAGCACGCGTTGCGTGCACACCTGGACTTTGTGGCATCATTTGACAACATTATTTAGACAAATTAAACTGTGCTTTCAGTTTGTGTGGCAGATTAATTATTATGTAAGGTACTAGCTCGAAGTCATGTAGCCGTGTGCATATGAGCAAGAAACTAATCCTTCATTCCGTGGTCGTAGTAGAGTTATTCCGGCGTCTGTCACATGCACAACGACCGTTCCACTCGTGCCACCCGTGAAATATAGTGCAGTCCACTTTGTAGTCTGTTAGGTTGGCAGCTAGTTGAGCTTTATGAGGGGGACAAATGTTCCCATGCAAATTAACGATTTACGCTATTGCAGTTTGGGTGGTGACTCGAGTTTTCTCTTCGCGGCAACAGCTGGCTGCCAACTAACAAGTAAGTGCAGAGCTTTAAGGCTGAGTGAGACGTTTCCTACTTTTTGTAATTTTGTATTTTCATCAGCACTTTTTGTCTTTGTTAAACCATACTGGCATATGCTACTGACGAAGAGGTAGGCTATCAATACAGCTGCGTAAATCTGGCGCGTGCCCTTTGAAACTGACCGGTTACATTGAACTCCATTTTAATGCAAATTATAGCTTAATCCGTAGACAAAGCTTCAATAGTAGCAAGCTAACATGTTTGCACTTTCCTTGTTTTAAAAGGTTTGGAAACAGTTAACTTTGTGATTTTTATTTTAATCATCATCATTGATTTTTGAAATATAAATGCACAATTGATGTAGCCTACCAATATTATACACAGACTTGATGCCTCCATTGCTGGCACATATAGGGCTAAATTCGTTGTCTCAAACAATGATGGATAAGGGATTGACAGCTATGTTATGACTGACAAGCAGACTTAACCAATCTCTCAGTTGCATCCAATGCAGTGACTCCCAGCGCCCAATCCTTTTGGATTAGAGGAGGGATTATCATTTGGATTTGACTCTGCTTTGCAGCCAGTCCCCAATATCTGGTCCATCATGGTAAGGGTTGTGCTTACTTTAATTTCCTGGGGATATTTTTTTTTACCTACTTAATGTACGGCTTTTTGCCTCGAAGACAACAAATGAACCACGATTGTGTATGATATAAACACTATATATGCTGATTGTATCCTAATATGGGCACAGTCCATGCTGTATTTTCTAGTTTGATTTAGCCTGAATCAGCCCTGATAAAGTCTGACAATGAGCTTTGCAAGTGCCCGAGAGGGATGGCAGATAATAAAGACTGGTCTTCCAATTCCATCTGCCATGGCCATAGGCAATTACACTATTTTGTCCCTGTTTCCTTCAGACCTGAGAAGGTATTAGAATTCAATGTGATACAAAGCATTACAGTATCCAATGTGATATACAACAGGAGAATGAGTGCTGTCCATGGTGCTGAAATAGGCAAGCCAGTCCTCCCTGTTTTTTTTCTTTCACCATCAACAGTATTGTGGTGACTGTGGCTGTGCAAAGCATTCTGTAAATAATGAGTGAGGAACCAGAAGTACTCTATGCTACACCACTAATCTATAGTCCGGTGATTAAACAGACATTTTTTTACTGTCCACCCGTCACTCATCCACTGCTGTTACTTATACTCACACTGTACTTATTTATGTCTGTACTGTATTTATGTTGACACTTGCACTACAATAGCATTTGTACAATCCATTTGAAACAATCTCTTTTTTAACTTAATCTTACTTACTTCTACTTAACATTTTTATTTATTTCTTAGTATAGCTATGTCAATTTATTTACTTTAAACACTTGGTATTTTCTTACTCTTATTTTTACCTTGAATGTGACTGTGAGCAACTAAATCATTTCCCTGAGGGGATCAATAAAGTATTCTTCTTCTGATTCAGATTCTGACTACATCAGAGAGGATTAAAGAGTACTGAAGTACTAATAATATTTAGTAGTTTTTCACTAGATCAGTGGTCTCCAACCTTGCTCTTGTGGATCCACAGTCTTGCTTATTTCCCGAACCTCTGAGCTCTGCCCAACAGTTGGACATCTTTTTAAATTTAGGCAAAGTTATTGTGCAGGGGCTTGTGTTTAGACAGAATTTTACATTTTAGAAGTTTTGAATAATTTGTAAAGTAATTTTGGTATCAGTATGAGTCTTATATTGGCAATAGTATCCTAAAACGATATCCAGCCCTATGAACCATGTAGTGATGCCGCGTGTGATATTTTTTGATGATGGTCTGATGATTGGTCTTTCTCTCAATGTTTGTCTATTTTTAACCTGTCTAGAATCCATGATGTCCTGCACTGTAGCTGAAACCGCAATACCTCTGGCCTTTGTGTCTGGGAGCCCTGTAGCCAACAGTCACTGCCATCTTCTTCTAATAGAACTAAATAAGACTCAGCCTAAAGCCCTAAACAATCAGGGATGGACAGGTGAAAACTGAGAGGCCGAGATGTGGCCTTTATTCTAAACCTTGTCTTTTATTCTGGTTCTGTAAAGGGACATAGAAATATCCCCAACCTTAACAGTTTCATCTCAGAAGTCCACTTTTGCCATATAAAAATAATGCCTTTAAACATTAGAGCCAAGCCTGCTCAGAGCAAGCTGTCTGCTGCCCCAAAGAGTAGTGGGCACACTGATGGCAGCACATCTCATGCACGCTTTTCCAGATCCCCCAAACAGGGCAAAGGCAAACAGGCTGTAAGCTCAGCACCAGGCTCCCGCTCGGGGCTAGAACCAGGCTCTGTGTCAGGGGGTGTGCCTGCCCCAGCATCTAAATTGGCAGGAGGTCAAGGCTCTGTGTCGAAGCCAGCTTCAAAGATCAAACCTGCCACAGCAGCAGACAAAGGAGCAAGTCGTGGTTCAGCGACAGCTCCAGGGGGTAAAACCCTGTCTATGGAGAACATCCAGTCTTTGAGTGCTGCCTATGCCACATCAGGCACCATGTACCCCTGTGAGCGAGATTCCTTGGAACCCTCTGGTGGGTACCCAAAAGGCACCATGACGCTGGGCAGGAGTACCAGCCGCTCCTCCTACACTAACCGAACACCTGCCATGGGCAGCACCCCAAACATCACCTCCTCTGGGTTACATCAACAGTCAGACCCCTATGGAGACCAAACCTTGCATCCTGCAAGGACTTCCAGTCTGCGGCACCAGTCTGGGAGACATCCACAGGAATTGGATTTGGCTGGACGGGGAGAGGGTTCCTCGTTTGATCTACAGTCTCAGCTGAGGGAGCTGCAGAGGGAAAATGACAACCTGAGGAGAGAACTGGATGTAGGGAGGGATGGAAGGACGGGCCCCAGCATGAACAATGTCAACTTCTGGACCCGAGATGTGAAAAGAGAAAAGGGGGTTCGGCGGGAGGAGGGTGTGAGGACCTCAGTTCTGAAGGACCAGTACAGGACAAACCAAGAGGATTTGCAAGTGAGAAAAATGACAAATTGAAGTTTGTTTCAAAAATGCTATATTTCCACTTTAAGGAACATTTCTTAAATGGCTGTGTGAAAAACACAAGCAATTTCATCTTTCAACTTCTTACTGCATCAAATGCATCACTATGACAGTAAGTCACTTTAACACCAGCAATTCTTTTAGAGAACACATTTTTCAAATGGTGGAAATCTCATTTTGAAACAAAAGTCTTTGATTTGTCTGTGGCACTGTGCACACATCACATTCAGACTTTTGAACCGCCCATCTCTTCTGCACATCATACCTCTCACATCATACCTTTTATTCCTGTCTTCAAGGTTGCATTGAAAGGCTTCTGTGCAGTTCATTTGTGAAGATGCTTGCCAGGCTCAGTGCTGTCTGTGTTTCCATGGGAACGTGCCCTAGTGGCAGCCATTCAGAAGTGTTAGTCAGATTCTAAAAAAGCTCACAGCAACTCCTGAAGGGATAGTGACCAGTCTGTCCTGTGCCACCTCTCCCTGGAGTCTGTTCCAGTCAGTCTGAGGCATTATCCATCGGTCTGTCTCACTGCATACTGCGTAGCTACTGTGTATAGGTTCTTTCTTTGTCTTTGTCCTTCTATTTTCTATCTCACTCTTTGCCAGCCTTCTGTTTCTCAATTTGTCTGAATGACATCTTAAGTCCTCGCAGGGGCGTAGCTCAAAATCCTGAACCCTGAACATAGGCATCCTCTATGTGCCTCTCCCCACATCCACGGCTATTCATTCTAGTATCTTTGTGGGCCCCCGTCTCACGTGAGGGCCCTGAATACTCAGTCTCCTTTCTCCCCCCAGTCCGACGCCCCTGCTTCTTTGTGTGTCTGTGTGAAGTGTGAAGTGTTTTAATTGAGCCATAAGATATAATTCATCTGCTTTCGCACTATACAGCTTGTATCATTTCTGTTGAATCTGCTCTTCATCTCTCTCACACAAGCATGCAAAAACTTTCATCATATCTGTGCTCTTCCATCTGACTTCTCCCTCTTGTAACCAAGGAGCCACCTCTGCATTTGTATTTGTATCTTTTTCATCTCACATTGTCACACACATGCACACACACGCACACACTTTTCCTGTGATTTTAGCATAATAAAACAGAAAGTTTGAAAATAAATACAGAATAACATTGTTCCCTAATGAACATACTGTAGTAACTACTAGGGGTGAAACGGTTCAGTTCATATCATAGTTTTGGGGTCACAGTCTTTGGTTCAGTTTGGTACATTTTTCGTAAGGTTTATAGAATTAAATGCGTTTGCCGCTGAACTACTGATGTTGAGATTCTTATGTCTGTGGCATTAAAATGGAGCAGGACAGTCAATGTTCCCACTCTCTGTGTGTCTGCAGGCCCTTGGCCCTGTCTGTGATGGATGGATGTGTTTGTCTCTGTTCTGCTCCTTCAGGCAATAGACCTATTCAGCGAGTGTCGACTCATTGGTCTCTCCCACACTAACACACTCGCTTGTACCATCTTTTTTACCTTCACTCTTTTCTTCTTTTATCTCTCTTTATCTACTGAAAACCACTCACAGTACAGTATCTCTAGATGTATGATCACATAACCCGTATGTACCTTATGAGAACCCTTATGTACACTTACAAGAATGAAAGCATAGGTGTAGAGAATATATCATAGGCTATTAGATATAAATAAAACATTATTCATTATAAAACATTATATTACTCTCACTCTTACTCCTCCTCTTTTCTTACAGACACACACACCTAGGGATTGTTCCGCTCCAGCTGATAATTATCAGGACTTTGTTACCAATATTGATCACCTATTAAGTTGCTACCATCCCCTTCTGTCTCTTAACTTAAACCTTAACGCTCTCTTAGAATGTTATAACAGCCCTATTATATAAAGTCAGAAATAATCCCAGTTTCTTTGAATTACTTTGAAAACGCAAAAGCTATACCTCATGCAGAATATGTTATTCTAACTCTTATCTGCTGTCACCTCACTCTCCCTTATCACCTCCATCCCCCAGCTCTGCTTTCAGATCTTTTTTATCCTCTTTTTCTTCTTCTCCATTTCCCCTGTGTTTGGCCCTTTGAGACACTGGGAAGAGTTCAGACTGACAGGAACACTTTGTAATTAGCATGAGGAATGTCACCTTTTCTCTCAGCTGCAAGGACCACAGTCGTCCCCTAACCATCTGTTTGTTTGGTGTATGCGTGTGCGTGTCCCTGTGTGTAAACTTGTGCATATGTATTTGTGTCTACAGTCTTGGCTGTGTGTGTGTGTGTGTGTGTGTGTGTGTGTGTGTGTGTGTGTGTGTGTGTGTGTGAGAGAGGATTGTCCACCCACTCGGACTTGATAGTCAGTGCTAGCTTGTTGCATTGATTATCACCCTCGCCTTCCTCCTACATCACAACTCTGCGTCCTTGGCGCTCTGTGCTTTCTGGACTCGAGCAGAGGAGTAAGATTATTTGAGGAAAGATTTGTAATATTTTCACAAAGATGAAAAGATTAGTAATTTAACTTCCGTTTAGTGTTTGTGTCAATGGATCTTTGACATAATCTATGTTGAGGGACATGCTGTGTGTGTGTGTGTGTGTGTGTGTATTTCTGTTTCCTTTTGTTTAATTTCCTCACAGTCAATCATCAAGAATGGTGTGCCCATGGTTTTAAGCACAGAATGAATTTCCATTTGCCAGTCAGGAGAGCCGGGAGCTTTGGATGTAAATCATCTTATTGTATTTTTCACTTAGCACTGCTACATGCGGCAAAAGCAGGAACGTTGAGTGAAATGTCCCCAGCAACACTTTATCGGGCCCATTTGTGTCACAAATGTATTGACAAATCAATCAGCAATTGCATCAGTAAACCTCTTCAGTCAATCTTTAAAAATTCACATTGTCCAATAAAAATTAATTCAAGGCAAATATCCTCCCAAGGCTTTTGAAAATCACGCCATGCTGCAAAACAGGGATTTTTTATTCATTAATAACTGAACTCTTGATTATTCTGTTTTATTAGTTTGCCCACTGGTTTGCATATGTCGTAATTGTATTCTTGAATAATTGTTGATTTGTCAATTTATCAATTGATTTTTGAGTGGCACAATTGGGACCCTATCATTCTCATTGCATTTAGGCCAGTAACTGTTGCTCTGATTTGTTTTCATCTGGAATAACATCACCCTTTCTCCTGTCTCCCCCCTTTTGATGTTCACCTCTTTCAAACAAACAAAAGTCATTTCGGCTTTCAGTACCTTCTATGTCTTCACCCTGTGTTTTGAAGAGAAATCTCACCCCCTGGTGGCCAAAGCATGTAACCATCACCCAACAGCATGAAGTAATCTACATATTGGTTTGATATTTTTCTATGTACTTTCTATTTTGTCTTCATGCATGTGCATGTCTTTCTTATGTCACATTTTGCTGCTGCAGCCTGGGGATATCAGAAGAAACAAGGTCTGTTTTTGTACCCCAGTGTATATTTTTTATGTGTGTGTCATCATATGTTTAGGAATTTTTAATGTGTCTGTGTGTTTGGTATGTTTCTGTACTTAATGACTGAATGGGCGCTTAATCTTTCTCTATTTGTAGCAGCTTCCGTTGACAGTTCAGGAGCTACAGGAGGAGCTGAGGGCTCACAGAGAGATGAACAGCCGCTTGCAGCAACAACGACAGCAAGGGAACTCTGGCTCCTATCGAGAAATCCATACAGACCAGGACCACAGAGGGGGGCTCAGCCCTGGCCACAGCCCCAGACAAAGCTCCAGCAACCTGCATAGTCCTGGACCAAAGAATAGTCCGAGAGCCAGCCCATCCAACACCTACAATCCGAGGCAACAGGAAGCTGATGTCATCATTCACAGCCCTGGTTATGGCTGTAACACTGCAATAGCTGTGCAGAGAATCAGCCCTGCCAACACCCTTCAGCCTGGGCGGAGGAACGGCCCAAATCAGCCCCAATACACTCCCAGCCAAGGTCCGCTGGTAGCACCCAGCTCTGGTTCACTCCGGCCCTGCAGCCCCTGCCAGGTGCCTGGGTGTGAGGGCTTCTCCTCACCTCCGCCTCTGGATCCATCAGAGGAGAATGTCTTCAGGATGCAGGCAGAGCATGAGCGGCAGGCCAAGGAGCTGTTCCTGCTGAGGAAGACCATGGAAGAGATGGAGATGAGAATCGATTCTCAGAAACAGACTCTGGGCGCCCGGGACGAGAGCATCCAGAGGCTGCTGGAAATGCTTCAGGGCCAAGGCCAAGGTCAGGGACACTGGGGTCGGGGACAGCCGGCAGGCATCGTAACCATGGCAGCACAGGAGGCTGAATCGCAGCTGGAGAACATGCATGTGCGAGAGGTTTGTTTTTCTTCCTTGTATTTTTGAGTGCTCCAGGGGGTGAATGGGTATGTATTTGAACCATTCATATATGTTTAAAAGTTATTTTAACAGTAGGGGTGGGCAGCATATCGACATTTATTATTTATTATCTTTCACTTCACAATAAAATCATGTTTTTTGTTATATTACAAATCATAGTACACAATTATGTTGCCTGTGTTGACAATACAAAGCAATTACCATGTCAGATTATACTTAGAATGGCTGTGAAAATACTTGAGAGCTGAAAATTACTTCCTCTGTGATTTACCATCATAGAGTCTAGTGCATGATAGCTTTTTAATAGAGATGGTAATATATATGAATGGTTAAAGTGATATATTTTTTCCATATCGTCTCCATACTTAGATACATATATGATCTATTTGGTTTATGTATTTTTTTAAATTTGCATATTCAACAATACGATAAATGAATAACATTTTGCTGTTAAGCATTTAGCATGTATATGCATGTGTGTGTGTGATTGTGTACCTGTGAGTGTGTCTGTATTATGTAAAGTGTGAGAGCAGAAAGCAGCTCAGCAGGTCTTATCAATGGGCCAGATTAACACACTGAGAGCCCTAAGCTTGTGTTCAGCCATGCAGTTTTACAATCTGACTCTGTTTGTTTGCGTGTGTGCGTTTCCTGGGTATGCACATGCTCATATGGCAGTTGCTCATATGCCACTTGTCTGTGCGTTGTGCATAGCATTTGGCATTTATTCTACAGCATGTGGCATGCAGTAAGCTTGTTGTGCATTGGAATTGGAAAAATATTAAATAAACTGCGACATTTATTGCAGCTCATCAACAATTCTCCGTTTAAATATAAGAAAAAAAAACATTTGCTATTTGTATGCTCATACCGCACTCTTTCCTGATTTTTCTGTCTTCATCTGACACTCAATTTTATTTTATATTTGAGTGAGAATTTAAAAGTACCATTAAGCGGTGGTGTAGCACAGGTGTGTCTGTATCCTCTGCCAGTACGGCTCGCAGTAGGCTGCTCTGTGCTCTTCACTCCTGCATTGTTTATTTTTAACTCCTAAATCTTCTTAGCCTTTAATTTCTCTACCTCGCTGTCAGTGTGTGTGTTTATGTGAGTGTGTGTGTTGAGTGTTGTGATGTCTGTGCATGCCTCTGATATTGTTAGTGTTATGATGTTCTTGTTTTTCTGTCTATGTTGTTTGTCTACCTCTCTGCTGTGCCCAGTCAGAATGATTGCGTTTGCGTGGGTGTATGTGAGCATGCGTGCACATCTGGGGCCTGTCGGCTTAGTGTTTCTAGTGAGGACACTCCCTTGACGGGCTGCTGGTGGCTGATGGGATTTCCACCCGTGCCGGGTGTTTGGTCACTGTGATGATTTTTGTCAGAGGGGAGCATGGGTGTTTCAGCCCATGCTAATGCGACCACTGCTCTGAATGTGTGTTCTTGTGTGTGTGGTGTGTCTGTGCGTAAGGGAACTAACCATGCTGTGTGTGTTTAAGAGGTGAGTACCTGTTCACACACACTCTGTGTGCTGTGCTATTTTTAACTGCTTGACAGCTTAACATACTGTGGGTGCAATTGAGGAGGAGGGGGGGAGTGGGTCTAAGAGGTGAGAGGGAGAGATGGGAAAAAGAAGTGTTTTTCTAAGGTAGAAAAACAGGCTGTGTTTGTCTGAATATTAATGTATGATTAATGAGGGAAAACACACTGACCGCCCTGATTGAAAAGAGAGGTGATTGCTGTTCTTTCATTTTTTCCCTCGTCTCCTCCTGTGTGTGTGTGTGTTTGTGTGTGTGTGTGTTAGAGAGAGAGAGAGGAAGAGAGAGTTAAACTGATTGCAACTGAAGTGTAGCAGTTGATTTTTCAGTTTTTAAGCCAAAGTAAAAGCAATGCCTTAGAGTGAAACTGATTTGTAGATAGTACTAGACTCAATGTTCATATGCTGTAGAGCTATTTGAATTGCTACTTGCAGTTATATTTGTATTGCGTTGGTTATATATACATCAGAATGAAGACAAGGTTTAACACTATGCATGGTCCATTACATTAGTGAAATACAATATTTTAAATGTCATTTTTAACAGTTTTATAATAATATTAAGCTAGTCCCAAAATTACTGTATTGTAATAAGGATTTGGGAAACATATTCGTAATTCTTAATTAATGTAGTGTTGATGTATAGAAATGCATTGTCCTGCTTCACTGACAAACTTGATTTATGTGCAGAAAATTAAATAATTATTCAAAATACTTCCTAGGAACTGAGCTACTATTACACATTTAATTGTAGTGACAAGACACTGTCTGACACTTAAATATTCACCATTTATTTATGAAAACATTCAAATTTGGGGGATTTCAAAATGTAGTTTATAACATTGTGGTGAAAAATAGTCAAGCTGTCTGACAGTTTGATGTGGTTGTGGTTAGTGTGGAATGTGTGTGGATTTATATGCACTCATTTAACTGTAAGAAGCAGCTCCCTTCCTGTGATGCCTCTTCCCTTTGTTTAAGAGTTGGAGGACCACTCTGACACACATAAACATCATTTAGCCTTACACTTGCACTTGTCATGGTCAGTGAAGGCAAGCCAGTGATGGTAGTGCAGCTATTGCCTCTAATAGGGGGCACTACTCTTAGCTCTTTTGATTAGCTCCAAAGGAAACCAGCCCAAATGCCTTTCATTACCGCGCCCATTACTCTCCTTTAAATGACCCAGCTTGTTTAGCTTGAGCTGGGATAATAACTGCCTCCACTTTTAGTTCACCTCTGCTTTTATTTATTCTTCAATGAGTTGACATGGGGCTTTCTTGGTATTCTTTGCTGGTTTGAAGAGAAATTATCACCTTAAATTTGTGTTGGTTTCTTTTTTTTTAATGCAAGGACAGTTTAGGAGATGGGTGTGAACGTGTCAGTCTACGTAGGCTAGTATGATGCAAATCTGAGAATCAAGTAAGGGTTAACAGAGAATTGAAATGTCTTTTTGTCTTTTCTCCTTTCTCTCTTTGTTGTACCTTTCAGAACTTACAGATCATGTCCAAATGTGAAGTTACTTTAACCAGCTGTCTGTATTTCTGTTTGTATGGTATGCTTGTGTGCAGTATGCATGGATATATAGCTCACTCCATCACTACTTCACCTGCTGGTTTGTGTTGTCAGGGGATGGTGTGTGTAGTGGTGCTCTCTCGCTTGTGTTTCCTGTTCCTTTGTCAGCTGTCAGACTGCCTTAGCTGCACAGACCTGCCATAGAGACACTGGCACATCTATGTCAGCCTTCAATTTGCTCTTGAAATAAAATGATTACACTGGTCAACATCACCATCATTTATTAGAAAAATGTGAAAGCCATATAGTATGGTTGAGTTCTCTGTAATATTTACTGATACATATATCCATTCCTAGCAATGTCCACAAAGTGGCAGTGTTCTATTAGAATTTAACTAGTGTGTCAGTAACATGCACTAACTGTGAGCCTAAGTTATGTGTGAACATACACACATACACACACTCACACACGCTGAGAGGCATAAATCTGGGCCTAATCGGCTCTCCCCAGATGCCAGGTCCCTGTAGACCCAATAATAACAGCCGCACCACTGGTCTGTTCCTGCCCAGCTCTGTCCTGCTGCCAAGGGCATGCACACACACATGCACACTCTCACTGTGAGATTTTTACTTAGAGATGGCATATCTACTTTGATACATATCGTACTGCAAATTTCATATGCTCCTTAGGGCCTCTGGATGGATTTAGGGCCCCTACTGTATATGAAGACATCTCACTATTGAATAGGTTTGACTGAGTACTCTATAGCAATACTCTAGTCTAAAAAATGTAAGGCCAAAGCACTTATGGCTACCCTGTTTTTTTCTATAGTATGACTGGCTTTAGAAGTTCTGCTGCTGTTTTTGGCAGGCCCTCTCTGTCTGCCCCTGCATCCTCTCTCAAACCTTGATGAAACTTCAGAAATGTAGCTTTTTAAAACTTTCAAGTGCCAGTATCTTGAGGAAAAGTGGAAGTTCACGTCCGCAAATCTGTCTTTTTTATAATCTCTTTTCAGCTTTTTCTTTTTGCTCAATTTCTCATGCCACCAGCCTATCAACTCTCTTCTTACTTATCTGCCTTTCTGCCTGAGTATGTTTGTTTGTCCATCAACATGTCCCAACTCTCTCTTTCTTACTCCTCGGGTTGATATGCTATCTGTTGTGGTTTGATTAATTGGTGAAAAGCCTGTCCCTGGTGGGGCTTTTTAGGGCTCCATATTTGATTGGCTTCTTTCAGCCTCCGCTAATGAAGCCCCTCTCAACTAACATAAGAAGGCCACTATACCTTCAGCAAACACTCACAAACACACACACCAGTGCTCCCTTCTCTCCACCACACCCCAGGCACCACATATTCGCCACGCTCTGTTGATCTCCCAGAATGTTTGAGCGGAAAAGTTTATCGGGACAAAATTACACCCCTCAAACCTTCTCCTTACCCCCTCCCTATTTCTCAGTAAGGCTTTCCCTCTGATTTTCCCTTTGTCTTTTAAAAGTGCTCTTTCAAGCCATTGAGCTGATAGGCGCACACATTTTCACATTTGTGGCAAGCAAATGTGTTTCCTTTTTCTCTCACTGATGGAGAAGGGATGGGAATGTGATTGATGAATGTGTGTGTGAGTATGTGTCTATGTGTGGGTGTCTATGTAAAATCTGTGCATGTTCTAGTCTGTGCATGGTGTATATGACACCATTGCCTTCAGGCCAGAATTGAACCTTTTGACCGTATCCTTCCATTCAGGATGCCGGCACTTATTGCTATAGTGTTCCGTTTGATCCTATTCATTCCATATGTTTGGTCCTCTGACACATGTGGAGCAGAGAAGACGGTCTTTGATGACATGCTCTCTTGCATGACTTAATTCCCCCCATTGTACTCTAACTGTTGTTGATAAGAAGTTAATACACACTCTCTCTCTCCATGGGACAGATAAATAAACACACTCACCATGACACATTAATACACATGGTCAGTAGGCGATTAGGATTGTACAGCAGTGGGCATACCCGTCTGTGGGAAGCATGCTCTGACAGCAGTAATCCCTCCTTATCCACAATTGACATGGACAAGAGGATAAGGCCCTTGTCTCCTCACATTTCAACTCAGAGGGAGAACTGGGAAAAATGGGAGAAATGGGAAATCATGGCAACCTGTTCCCTCTCCCTGTATGTCTACTCATGTGTTTCTAGAGTTGTTAATTGACTGATTGATGAGCTGCCTTAATATTATTGCCCCATCTCCATGTGGTTTCTGTCTGATTTGGTGGCTTTTCTTTACCCACTGACTGTCTGTTATTTTCCCTAATTTTGGCTTTGATAGTATTGTGGTTTCTCTGTCTTTTAATCTACAGTATCTGTAACTTTGGTTTGTGTATCTGTCCCACAGTTGAGAGAGGCAGTGTCCCTAATTTTTCAGTGTCACTCAAACCTTTTCATTTTCCTTAGAGGTGCACATTATAGTAGGCATTAGTCAGTGTGTGGGTGTGTGCTGTGTCTTTGTGATCTTATGCAGTCCAATTGGTATTCCATGTGCCCATGTTGCCCCTTTCAAGCAGCTGCCTATAACACAATCAGGCAGCAGCGGCAGGCAGCCCTCACTTATCTCACCTACTGTGCAGATGTATAAATTTGTTTGTTATGAAGGCTATTGTCTGTCACCTGCAACTCCGTCTATGATAACTCATTTTGTTTCCACGTAGCACAGGATATGCTATAGCAGTGTACAAAACTGATGCCATAGTCCTGCAGTGATTCCTCTGTTAAACTGGAAGCGGTGGCCTAAAGCTTTGCCGCCGATGAGGTGCATTTGAGCAAGGACCACCCCCTTATTACCACAACTGAGGTGCGCCTAAGCCCCAACTGCTCACAGTGGAGGCACTTGCTGGCCAGCAGACAGTGGTTGTACTGGGCGGCTTCTGTGTGTGAACGTGTGTGGGTGTGAACAGGACATTAGTGACAAAGATAGCTGCTTTGATAGCAGATATCTTCCCCTTGAGACTAGAGCCAGAGCTTACAGTTGGACGTGTGGTGGTGACGCTGATTAAAGCTAAGCAGCAGCAATGATGGTTGTGTTGCGTTGGATAGATGTTGCAGTGGCATATTTCATATGTGCCTAAACTAGCTTGCAGGCGTCACCCCATTTCTTGCTGTGACTCTTTTAGAGAGGTGTTGATTTGGCTCTATGGTCATTTTAGAGCAAATTGTAAATGGTGATTTTGTATTTGACTTCATTATATTGAAGGTGTTTCTAATATTTTATCCACCCAATTTACCTACATGTACCTGGGCAGACATACAAAATAGCAAAACAGCATAACACAACCATGAGATGGTCAATCATTTGATATGCTTTTCAGTTATTGCAGGGTAGTTGAAACTCATCATTGTTCTTTCTCCCAGAATGGACTTGTCCTAATACGTTTAACTTGCTGTGTGTGTGTGTGTGTGTGTGTGTGTGTGTGTGTGTGTGTGTGTGTGCTTGTGTGTGGGCATAGTTGTAGGTCAGAGCTACCATTAATTATTGATAGAAGAAGTGTAGCGCATGTGCTGGTAGAAAGTGTTGCTAAGCAAGAGCTTTAGCCTGCCAGAGACATCTGCGAGAGAGAGAGAGAAAACAAGTGAGAGATAAGAAATAGACGGAAAGAGTGATAGTGACACATTCATATGACCTATCGCTGAGTGTATATTTTTCCCCGCTGACGAACAGAGACAGAAAGACGGTAGAAGAGAAAGCAGAGAACAGTCCAGCACCTGGGAGATAGAAAGAAGTCCTCGGGAGATCATCGGATCATAGGAATGTTTTTTTATTTTTGCAAAAATATAATTTTTAAGGATGTACAGTAGTAGATAACAGCATTTTTAAATAGAAAGATAGAGACTGGAACTGGTCAGACCGATCCGTGTATCTTTTTAAGTGACTCTGAAGCAGTAGGCGTTAGAAAGTGCTAAAGATGATGAGCCGCCAGGCTTATTTTTACCGGGTCCCTCCACAGGAGCTCCATCGCCGGAACCAGCTCCAGGCCGATCCGGCCAAGACCAGGGCTCTGCAGACTGTCATTGATATGAAGGTAGGAATTACAGTGGATCTGGAATCAACAGAGCAGGCAAAATTTTAAGTAATGTGCTACATAGGGAGTGTGTATGACATCAGTGAGATTAAACTGCTGTAGATGATCTTGTTTGAGCATTGTTTGCTTTTTAGTTGCAGCATGTTGTCTGGTTTAGTCTTATATATCAGCTTCATACCAACAAAGCTTTAATTATTGATATGTACTACTGTAATGTGAGCAGTTGTAGAGGGTCTGGCTTGCCTTGGGAATGCAGACACAAAATGACATGCACAAACAATCTGTCTTGCTGTTGCCTCGTGTCGGTATGGCAGCCATGTCGATGTAAAGGCCATTATTGGCCAATGCAGAGTGGAGCACTTATTCAATTTGTTTCAAATGTCACATATGGAAGCTTTCACTCTCATCTCAGCCCTTTGAAGTCGTGAGAGCTGTGAAAAATGCAGTTGACTCCACATGTGTCTGCATGCACACCCACACACACACACACATTGAGTGTTCATTCAGCAAACGCTTGTTCTAAAAGTGATTCCTTTACAGCAAAACCACAGTTATTTTTCACACATACTTTGGGATTGGTCTGCCTATTAAAAGACTGCACATGTGCTAGGATGCCCACACTGTTGTAAATGCATGAGAGGCCCAATTACATCTGACTGCATTAATGAGAAAGGCAGAACAAACATTGCCAGAAGGATTAGAAATATGAATGGGGGGGAGAGAGAGAGTAAGAGGTAACAGTCTTCCTTTGGCGATGTTGATAATGAGGAGGACATATCTTCCTTTATTGTGGCATTTTGAAACTGTCCTATGTTTAAGTTGTTGAGTATTTTCTGCCACAATCTGTATGTTCGTCATCATATTTGTGTGTATGTTTGTTTCAGTTTCTGTGTTGTCTGTGCTGTTGCTTTTTCTAAGTGGTGTATGCTTCCGTTTTGTGATTACAGAACACCAACACCCCTTTCTGTTTTGATCCTGACGTTATCTGGCAGGTACAGTAATGAGTGCTCACCTCTTAATCCTTCTGTCAACTCACCATGGGCTACAAATATACACCTTTTTTAATTTGTGTTGTCCTCTATCACTATCATAAATTCTCCCTGGATTAGAAGGCAGCACCATCATGTACACTTGTTCATGTTTCGCTTTTGAGGCCCAACTTTTCTTTTTTAAACGTCTGTTTATTACAATCAATGAAGGGTTGCCAAGTCTTGCCAAATGTGTCAATGGAACCACGTAATGTAAATCTGAGTTTTTCCAGTTTTAGGTGCTGCATAACGTCTATGATCAACATAGTGAAAGTGGGAGGTTGTGCGAGGCCCAACTTTTTTTTACATGCATTCCTATTGTACTGAATTTTTTTTTTTTTTATATTAACCTCTGTATTTTCTTTGGGTTTGCCTTGTTTCTCTTCCTCTTGGTGAGGTTTTTTCTATTTGTGCTCTGGAGCAGAAACAGATAGCAATCAGTACGCAAAGTTAGAGCATAGCTTATGATACAGAAATCAACATGAACCAATGGAAATGGCATAGCATAGTCTGTGTGTGGGCATTTTTGTATTTTGTAGAGGGATTCCTCTAGATACCTGAATGCCCCACCTTGACTTTAGACGGAGACTTGAAAGTCTATGTCCTTGCATACACTCTTTGTGTGTGTGTGTGTGTGTGTGTGTGTGTGTGTGTGTGTGTGTGTGTGTGTGTGTGTGAGTGTGAGTGTGAGTGTTTACCTTTATGTATTTCTGTTTGCCTGGTCTACATGTGATTGTGTGTTTGGGATGGTACATGCAGCAGGGCTGATGTCAGAGGATGTAATAAAGGTCAAATACTTACATGTTGCCTGTGGTTTGTGCTGATGGCATCATGCAGTCTGCTTCCATTCATTCAATTACCTTTCTCCTCTCTTCCAAGGTTTAGCATTTAACGTATGTCTGAACCCATGCAGCTATAAACTGAAGGACCTGTCCATGACAGACCCTTCCATTCCCTCATAGATACTGCAAAGGAAAACATCTTGGCTGCACTCAACTGCTTGCCTTGATATTTCCCCTGTTTTACCAGACATTCTAGTCAGAAATAGGGGTACACATTAATAGGTTGTAATCTAGATACAGGACGCTAGGAGGTCTTCTGTGAATATGCTGAATCACTTTTGCCGCTGTTTTAGCCGAATACTGACAATTTCTGTAACTTTACAAAATCAACAATCTGACGTTCACTCATTTCACGCCGCGATTGGCCAGCTTTGCGGAAGTGTAAAAGGAGCCAGGGTTTGAAATTCTCCCTTAAGCTCTCTTTTTACATTTTTTACACAGCTATTTCTGTCACTTATGTAAACAAACAAGTGCATCACTATTAAAGACTTCCAGGAGAGACTGGATGAAAATATGCACTGTTATCCCTATTTTTAACAATACCGCATCTGTCCCCTCTATGGCGGCCTTTTTTTCATTAACCTGCTCTCCCTTTATTTGTGCTTTTTTAATGACATTTTTGAGGGATAAATTGATAGATAGATCAATAACATGTGAGACAGGTAAGCCCTTATTAAAGTCCAGAGCCTAATATCCAAAGTCAGATTTTTGCTGATTCTTTGCCTGCCTACTGTTGCTGGTGCAGGACACAAAGATCTCTTCCCTGGAGAGGAACATCAGAGACTTAGAGGATGAGGTCCAGATGTTAAAGACCAGTGGCCTGCTGCACCCCGATGACAGGCACAATGAGCTCAAGCATGTGGAGGTCTACAAGAGCCATTCTAAATTCATGAAGACTAAGGTAGAATGTCTCTGCACGCTATCTTAGACGACTTCGTACTGCATGGCCTGAGTGATGCATGTTTGCCTTAAAGAATCAATTACGACTGTGTGAGAACCTGTTATGTGCGAGTGCATGCTCATGGAGGAGCAATCATAATTGATATGAAATCTTGATGCCAAACTGCTTGCTACAGTATGTTGTGTCCTTTTGGCATGCTTTATTGGGGCTTTTAGCCTACCGTGTTGCATGGATACCAAGAACTCCTACGTTTAAAAATGGATTGGTTATTTCATATTTAGAGTGAGGTTTCTTTTCTTTTTTTTTCCTATGAAATGCTTGTGTGCCTTATCTACCTTACCTGTGTGATGACCAAGCATTGAACTGCTCTCCTATCTGTGACGGCTGACTGTTCTGAGGGAGCAAACTCAGGTCCTATCAGCTAACAGTGAACCATATCTGTTTACTGTCCTACCTTTAGAAAGGCCTGACTAAGATTTCTCTCTTCCAGGCTGTATACTGGTTTATTCATTGGGACACAGTGCACACAGGATGCAGTGCCCAAACTAATATGCACACTTTTGAATAGACACATGTACATATCTACAGGAGCCATATTTAAAAATCTAGTTTCAAGTTTCACAGAGTTTCTAGCTGAGTGTCCATGATGGCTGAAGCCATGAGTAGTGCTTCATATGAAAATGTTTCTCTTTTGTTCATTAATGGTGCTCTTTGTAGGGCCCATTTGTCATTGCATCGGGGAAGTTCCTGATGCAATCATAAAAGAGATGTTTTTATGAATGGGGCCCTGACAGATGAATGTGAGCTTACAACGACAGAGGAAAGAGCTCTCTCTTCACTCTTACTGACCTGGGGATGATATACATCACAGTGATGGCCCTGGCTCGCTCTCCCATGTCTCATCTTTCTGCGTTACACAGAGAGACACCACGCGCATGGATATGCACAGACACACAGATTCATTCTATATCCTTGAAGTGTTTAGGGTACTGGTCTTTCAGCAGTGGTGGTGACTGGTGTTGAGGTGAGACTGTGATAAGAGAAACCAGAGAGGACAGCATCCCTGTCCTCTCTAGTTTCCTCTGTGAGCTTTGATAAACTCAAACACTAGAAAGTTGCTTTTAAAAACATTTGTTCAAGAATGATACATTGATATTAGAGCAGAGGATAATTATTTACCTAGATAATCATTTCTGACAGAACTTCACCAAGTGTAACATTCTGAAGCTTCAGCGGTGTGGTTGAGGAGTGCAGAGTGTGGAGGAGCGTGGAGGAGCACGCAGCCAGCTGGGAAACCTAGACGATTTTCCTGCTGCTTGTGTGCCGTGGTTTAGTGGCTTGCTGTCTTCTTGTCTTTGTGTCTCTGTAGGAGCAGGCCTTGTCACCATGTGTGTCTTCCATCAGAACAGCTCCCACCTTCTTCCTCCCCCAACATCCCTGGATCACAGAACAAGCAGAAGTACCCCTCTCATTAGCCTCTCTCCTCTCTCATTATTTATTTAATTCAACCTAATATTCCTGCTCCTTATTTGATTCATCATGCTCTATCACTTTATCATAATATGTTTAGTCCACTCCCTACTATGTTCCCACTTCCTCTTCACTCTGTCTTACTATTCTCTCACCAGTCTCACCTCATAGAGTCCCTTTTTGACTACACCTCACCTTTTGGCTCCTGTCTCCTATTATTTCAGTCTCCCTTGTCTCTCGGGCTCTTTATTTCTACGAGTGAGCGTTGATTGGCCAAGCTCTGGTCCAGTCAGTATTCCCCCATTATGAGGTGAACCCTGCTCACACAATTAGAGAAATCTCTTCTCGAATCAGCTATGTGCATTTTTGGCACCAGTAGACAGATGACAATCTTCTGCACATGGCTAGCCTCAGCACAGAAACCTTGCTCTGTAAATGCATTTGATTTCCTTTGTGGTTTTCTGTCCTGTTCTGTATGGCCTTCCTTAAAGCAATCTGTAATTTGTCAGCTATGTGAGTCTAATATTGCTCCTCATAACACTGTCTGCCTGCATGCAATTTCACTCTTTGGCTTGGTGTGTCCATAGAGCAGACAGTAGGCCTGGGACTCCCCTGTGTGTGGACTGATAATGTAGGATGGGTGATAATTCAGTATTGTAATACCGTATATCATCTCTCCTATTGCATCATGAAACAATTGACATGCAGTATTTAGATATTATAGTTTTTAATTTCATGGTTAAATGATAAAAAGTTCAGGTTTACCAAAATGTGACACAGCATGAGAAATATTTCAGATTTTCCTTTTTTTTGTAAGTTATTTTTAATGTTATTATAGTTAAACAATTTGGCTAAGTAAAATGAAAAGGTTACTTTTTTTTCACCATGATTTTAAATGACGAGATAGCTTTCCCCCTATCAATTTTGTCCATATCACACACTCATATGTTCAGCATGTTTAAGCCTCTTTCAAAACACTTGCTTGTTCCGAAAGTCCTGTTCATGGAGAACAAATTATGGGGAAAATTGTCACATTCAGTAATATACAACAGCAACACACACATTGGTGTGTTTTTGCATGAGGGGTGTATGTGGTTTGTGGGTGTGCATGTGTGTTTGCTTAAAAAAAGAGCTATGTTTTTCTCACTTTGAAAGTTGTTGTTATCTGCAAGTACGTTTGTATATCAGTTGACTCAATGGGGACTAAAGGTTTTCATAACAAATGTGTGCTTGTGTTTCCGTGATTGTCAGATAGAGCAGCTGAAGCAGGAGCTGAACAGGAAGGAGTCGGAGATGCAGGCCCTGCAGACCAAACTAGAAACACTGACCAATCAGAATTCAGACTGCAAGCAACACATCGAGGTGCTAAAGGAGTCGCTCAGCGCCAAGGAGCAACGGGCCAATACACTGCAGACAGAGGTCAGTACACACACACACACACACACACACACACACACACACACACACACACACACACACACACACACACACACACTCACACACACACTGTTTTGCCATCACTGGCACATATACAGTGATAATGATGAATGCGTGCTTTTTCTGTAAAAATAACCTTTTATGACTAACTTGCATGCACATATACTTATGAGATGACAGAGAGCATCACAATCTTTGCAAGTGTACACAATTTTGTCTTTTTCTGCCTTGGTTTCTTTCTCTTTCTGTTTCTCTAATGAACTTGAGGTTGGTGGAAAAAATGTCTATGTGTGTGGTTCCTTTAGACCACCAGTGGGCTGGTACATGTGGGCGGGTCAGTCAGAAAGCTAGAGAAAGCTGGCAGCTTTTTCTTCTGCATGTTTGAAGTTTCTTAATTCTTTGGCTCTAATGATTTTAGATTTTGCTGTTAGGGATGGAGGTGGGTTGTATGCAGAGAGATGGAAGTGTGGGTGGGTGTTAGCATTTTTCTCCATCACTCTCTAGACTTGGAACTGATACTTTAGATCTCTTTGTGTGAGGCAGTTCAAAACGGCCTGCTAACTATGTCCACTCATCATTACAGGAAGCAATTTGGGCCAAAATTAGGCCTAATTGTCCATACATGTGCAAGGAATTTTGGCCCTCGCAGTAAGCAGAATACATCATACTTAAAGGAATTGGTTTTCAGTGGGTGTTTTTTGTTTGTGTGTCCTACTGAAATGGCATGTAAAGAAATATTTGTGTATGCATGTGTGCCCTCTTGCCATAAGTGAAACTTTATGGCGAGACCAGGAGACATGTCAACCCCCCCCCCCCCCCCACACACACACACACACACACACACACACACACACACACACACACACACACACACACACACGCACACACTATAATCTTAACCCAACAAGACAGGGAAAGGGAGATGGGCTCTTTAGCCCATGGTTTACAAATTCCACATCCCTTCTGTTTCGATTTTGACAAATCATGGTGGCTGCAGCAGACCAGTGTTGGGGCGAAATGTCAGCTATTCAGTCTTCTAACTTGCTGAAACCTATCACCACTGATGTCTAGCTTATGTTTTCTAACAGTCAAGACTCAACTCTTCATTCTTAAATTCAAATTTATAAATGTTAATTCGTAATATCTTAAATCTTTAAAGGAAACTATAGAGTTTACACTCTTGCTGCACACAACTTAAATCAAAATAATCCCTGCTACACTGTAGATCACATTTGAAGCTTTGTAAATACACTGTTGAGGTCAGAATGTCAATTTAAGTGCCAATGGGTTACATATACAATAGTTTATGCATAACACAGGAATATTATACCATTAGAATAATTGATCATTCTCGTTGGTGAAGACTATAATTGTAGTTGCTTGAGCCAGTAAATGTCTCTGCCAAAGTGGAAATGATGCCCTTGAGTGGGCAGGTAGTGTGTGTGTGTGTGTGTGTGTGTGTGTGTGTGTGTGTGTGTGTGTGTGTGTGTGTGTGTGTGTGTGTGTGTATCCATGTCTGTTAATATGACCCATATATGTGTATGTTTATGCATTAACATGTGGGTGCATGACAAGGGAATTATATATAATTGACTATAATGCTCACTGGGCACATCGTCTTCTTCTCACTTCTCATAGGCTACTGCAGTGGGCTGTAATCAGATCCGACAGTCTTGATCACTAAAAACACACACACAAACACACAAACGCACACACAAACACACACACACACACACACACATACACGCAAAGACATACATACAAAAACACTGTGAGTGGTGATTGCTGGACTCTCATCTCCGGTCTTGAGTAGATTTTCCCTGCTATTGAAGTGGCATTTCCCCCCTCTTGGGAAAGGCTAGGGTTTCCTGGACTAAGTGGGCAAACCAGAGGATGAGTAAAGATATTGAGTGTGCTTGAGGCCAGCCGTGGCCCTGCATTCTTCTACTGTCTGTCAGTCATTCGGCTAGAAAGCACAGCCATTCTCACAGGATCTCCCTTTCTCACCTCATTCTTTCCATCCACTCATTATTACTTCATCTCCCTTCAGCAGTTTGTTTCAGCTTTCCGACATCTCATAAAAAATTCCTCAAGAGCCCCAGATTGTCTTTCTGTTTTGCTCATGACTACTGGGGCATCATACTTCTCCCCAAATGTGTGTGTGTTTATGTGTGTGGCAGTTGGGTTTCATCATGAATGACAGTGATTGGTACAGTAGTCCACTCCCCCAGAGACAGACTGGTGTCTACCAGACGTGAGGAGCAGCTTCATCTCACAGACACTTGTCTCTAAAAGCAATTCACATCAGGATGGAAGTCAGAAGGGAGCAGTCAGGGAACAGTGCAGGCACTGTGAGCGAGGGAATGAGAAAATGGAAGTGCATTTATTTGTCAGTCAAAGTTAAGGACAGCTTCTAAATGGCCGTGATTAAATACGGCTCCAGATAACTGGAAAATGTGGAAAATAATGAGTGTATGCTTGTGTGTGAGAGCATTGTGAGTCTGCTGCTCACGTTTGTGGAAACTTAACCCATTAATACAGTATGCGTATGTGTCATTCCTACCCCGATCATGACAATGCATGGCTGTAACAGTACTCCAGCCGATCAGGTAACCTATCAGAGACCTTCTCTGAATATTTAACCAGCCAGCGCCAAAGGAACAGACCGCAACTTTATTGGTAAAGGGGCTTGCAGGGGCTTTGACTTCGAGAACATGATTTTAAATATAAACATTAGACTTAATGAGGCCAAATCTGACTGTTAAGACCTGTGGGCCTGTTTATCTGATTCAGCTGTTCCCAGTCACACTTCATCCCTGTGATGACATGCTTAGGTGGGCCTCCAGTTCGAATTATTCACTTTGAGTGTACTCTGATCTCATTCTGAAAAATACAATACAAAATACAATATTACTTTAACAAGATCCAGAAATAGGACAAACCACAGTTAAAACAGTATCTGCTTAACCTACAAAGTCCACAGTGATGCATATACTCCAGAGATATAAAAGTTAAGCAAATAGTTGTATTATACCTGACTGAGTTTATTGACCTTACTTTGCCTCCTCCAAAAGCCAACTATCTTTCTAACTGCAACACAAAGTCGGTATCTCCCCAGCTCTGTATACTGCGAGGACAGTGATTTAACCCATTCTGAATGGCCAAAATGTCTGCAATATTTCAAATAATCTAACATGGAAAACACTCATTTATGTGAGCTGGTGTTGTGGTTAATTTAGGTGCATGGTTATTGTAATGTTATGCATGTTTATTATGAAAAACACATTTCCCTAGACAAACCTTTAGGATATTGAGTGTCTGTTTGCACATTATTTTATGACTCCTGTGTTGTCATCTATATTTGTCCCGATATTGCTGTTTCTGCTGTCTTCTTTAGTGAAATAATGCCTTAAGAGTCATATAATCTGAGCTATTACCTTTGATTTTTAGTGCAACAAATCGTGTTGTGTTTAATGTCTTTGACAGATATTAGTGAAGGTTTTCATTTTGTGAAGGTCGATATGCATTGATGATATTCATCACTTGAGGCGAGCATTTTGCAGGTGGCCACTTACCTACACAGGAGAAATCCAGACCTGAAGTAGGTTCAAGGTTCTTAAGTCAAAGGCACATAAATTACACCACAACATAACATTTGATATTTTCCTCCTCACAGAATGCCAACAGAAGTCTTAGCAGCAGCACGCCTTTAATGTATGTTTTGCGATGTGGCAACATGTCTGTGTTTACAGAGAGCAGTCTGTGGTATTTCGGTTTAACTTTCTCAGATGTGACCTCAAATATTTTGAGTTCTCTTTCATCACCAGCTTTTGCAGTGTGTCTGCCAGAAGACCCCCACTGAGTTTTGATTTTGAGGTTGAGGTGTAATGACTTGAAGAAGATATACAGTACATGACTCAAAAATGACTTGCTAACATCAACCATAGCGACAGTGATGAATAGGGAAAACGAGGAAAAAAAAAAGAATCTGGAGAGGGAAAGAATCAAGGATAGATGGAGCGACAGGAGGAAGTGAGAAGTAAGAGAATAGAGTTGCTTGATGGATGTAGAAGGCTGTGGGCCTTTGTCAGTGAGTGATGCGATCGTATGGTGTGCTGTAGTCCCTGCTGGACTATTTTTGTTGATCTTTCCTTGTTCTCTTTGCTGATTAATGGTTCACATAAGTAGTGAGGCGGAGAAAAGATGTGGTCCCAACCTGGTTACACTCCACCCTATACTCTCCCCCTGCAGTGTTCTCACTCTCTGTCCTTCTTTCTGCCTCATTCACTTTTGTTCCCTCATCCATATTTTCTCTTCCATCCATACAATCTGCCTCAATCTGTCTTCTCTCCCCCCATTTTCTCGCCTACTACTCCTTCTCCTCTATCCTCATCCCCCATCTGTTGGTACCACTGCAAAAAAGAGTGTATGTACAAATTAACTTGATGAACACACTGAAGACAACCATAAGGTGGTTGGCATAAGCAAATGGAAAACAGTTCCTGTTTAAGGCTGACCACTAATTATCGACTTCACATTTAAAACCTGGGCCTCTCGTGATGAGTCCATTGCAGACCAGTTATAATATGACCTCATCTGAACTTGACTGACCACGGTCACAACTCTCAGGCCCAACAGCATGCTCCTGGGATCCTGAGTTGGTGCGGTTTGGGATGTAGTGTGAGTACCAAAGCATCGGACCCCCCAGAACAAACATGGTGCGGTCCAAAATAAAGCCCTCGCAAGTTCTTCAGAGGCCATGTGGAAAAGCGATAAAGTGGAGTTATTGGGGTCAGAATGGGGATGAGATATTTAATGGTTTACACAGGGAACGAGGTAAATATGTGCACAACTGAAGCTGGAGGTGTGTGCATACACTTGTGATTGTCGGCTCCTTTGGATACTTAGGCTACTTATGCAAATGCACGCACATTCATGTTGTTGTGCATCCTGCATACTTTGTCGTAAATTATGCATTAAGTTAGGGAAATTTAATTTGTTTGATGGTTTATCCCACATGAAGGTCTTCGGGGAGTGCATGTGTGTGATCTCTTTACATTTTTTCACGTTTTCTATTTTTGCACATTTTGAAACTAAACAAAAACACACACAAACAAAGAGAGTAATTAGGGCTTTGCTTGGTCTGCTGTCAGTCAGCGGCTGGTTAACCAGTAGGCACTGAGGTGCTGATAGAGACAGCCAGAGACAATACTCTCTTTTTGTTCTGACCTCCTCGCTCCTCAGGGTCACCCTGCTTTGCTCTGACCACTTAACCTCTAATTTTTTTCACACACACACACACACACACACACACACACACACACACACACACACACACACACACACACACACACACACACACACACACACACATTCACTTATAGAAACATGCAGTGCCACAAGAATACAGTTGAAGATTTTTTACTCCCACTTACAGTTCAACCCTTGTTAATAGTAGGTCTCTCAGTAGAATGGTTGAATCAGAAGAAGCAGAAATACAGTATGGACCTTAGAGCATACTATCTTCCCCTACTTTGCAGGGACAATTCTGTGTTTTTTGGAACCAATCCAGCACATTTTATTTGAAAGGAATCAATGAAGGTTAAACTGCCTTTCAGCTTTAAGCGTGTTTGGGAGTGTTAACATCCATATGAACATACACGTTAACAGCTCTCTTTACCCTTGGGGGTACATATAAAAGGGCTAGAATTTCTACACAGTTCAGTGGATTTTCACCTCTTCATGAAAACTAATGACAGCTAAAAAGGCTTCTCACCCAGACAATTGTGTATGCCCAGAGATGGGCACAAATACATAAAAAAACGTATCTTGTTACAAATTACAAAAACTTCATCAAATGTATCAAAATAAAAAAATGAAATACTGGTATGAGACAATCTATTTAATTAAAATATAATTCTATACAAACTAATATTATTCCTGGTAAGGCATTTAGTAGCCTTAATATTGGTCTGACCTTAACCCCCCTACATTGAAAGGATTAGCTCTGGTAATTTCTAACTTTATCATAGATTTGAAGTGGCCAATCAGGGTATCTTGGTGGAGTGAGGCTGCAAATTCAGGGGTGCATGCTGGGTGGTTTCTGTCCGTCAAAGCAAACAGCCAATTGTAGTGCATGGGGACACTGAACAGTTAGGCCACGGTGATGCACTAGTTTTTTCAGAAAATAATAAGACTGCGCATTTCTCAGATGCCTTTTTCAAGAGCAATGAATAAGTGCAGTGGAGTAAGTATATTTCTAAGATCTCCAACTTTACAAACATCCAATTGAACGAGTGCAAAATACTCAAAACAGTGCCATTACAGCAGAGTATACAGTACAAAATAGTAGAAGAGAAAGAGAAGCCCACCCCTCCCCTACCCTTCCCCCGAAAACAAACAACAACCTAAGAAAAAAGTATTCCCCTTTGCTTACCCCCTAACACTGCAGTCCAGGGGAACACAAAAGAAATACGGTACTTCACAATGTTGCTGGACCCGACAGGACATGTAATTCACTTGCATTTCTTTCCTAAAGTTTAAACCTGGAGATACAAATGTGTCTTATTTGAGAATAAAAATACATATTAAGTAATGTATTTAAGCATTTTTAAATGTAGTTACTAATTACATCTTTACTTTTTCTGTCCAGCAAAATACAAATTACAAAATACTATTAAATACGTATTTTAACTACATTTAATTGAAATACTGCTCATCTCTGCAAATTATGGTTAGGTGTGTTAGGTGTCTGGTCTCAACAACTGGAATATTCGTTCTATAATGATTATGTCAACTTCATTTCACATTGAAGAAGTGCAACAGGCCATGCCTTGTATTGCTTTTACTGTCATTCTGATCTATTGCATGGCTTGTTGCTCTGAGCAAATTGTTGTTCTCTTTATTAACACGAAACAGTGGAAACTGGCGAGCCACACAGAACGGATATTAATGACAACATTTGAGAAGAAATGTATGGAATCATTTTTGATTGACACCGTAGGCATACTGCCTTTTAAAAAAATGTAACTGCCTTACAGTAATGTTGTCACTTAAGTGAGGCAGCAAAGGCACCAAAAATGAATGCAACCCCTGTCAATGACACAACGTACTGTATGTAATAGAAAAGGACTGAAGGTTCATTATTGACCTAGGAAATATCAGCAGATGAGAGTTTGCTCAGTTGTCATAGAGATGGTTCACTTATGGATTTCAGTCGTTTTTTAAGTGACAACCCCAGTGTTTTCTCTACTACAAGATCATGAGGGTGTGTTACACAAACCAGCAGAATGACAGACAAGAAACTGTTTTACTTGATCAAGCCCTACTGTGCAATGTAGACCTGCGATCGTTTGCCAGAGTGACTGTTCACTGTGGTTTGACAGGAAATGGATTCCCTGGAAACAGGATGTAGCAACTGGCGCGCGGCACTGGAAATGATCAGGAAAAATAATCAAAGCAGGAGCAAGTGTTAATGGGGGGGAACGCCTGCAGCGTCTCTTCCTTTATATGTGCATGTGCGTCCATCTTTGCTGGAGGAGGTAATGATGATGGATGGTGGGCAAAAGATGGAATGAGACAGATGTGTGCAGTGTGGGTTAGTGTGATGGTACTTGGGGTGAGTCTTCTACATTTTCTGTGTCATATATCCATCCTCTGGTACAATACCAAAAGCATGACATGATTGACTTTTGTGCTTTGGCAAAAAACATTCATGCATTATGTTGACAAAGATCCTTTTGTTAGTGGATCCTGGGAGTTCTGTGTCTGTGCGTGTCTGTGCGTCCTTGTCCTTTTTTTACATCTGCATTTTCCCATGTTCCCTCTGTAGCCTGTGGGCAGACAGCTGTGTTGCCATGGTTTGATCCACAGATGTCAGAGTGTACAATGAGACTGTGCCCCAAACCCCAACTTGCAGCCCCTGCTGTGAGGCAGTTTACATCCGATTATTATCCAGAGCCTGCCCTGAGGTGATCCGTCTTTTATACGATTCCTGATCAAAGCTCTAACTGTTGCCTTAACCCCGGCTTTGATGACACACCTCAAATGACACCCAGCCTAAGACCCAGGACAGGGAACGTCCCTCATTTCCGCACAGATCAGCCCCGGTGTCGTCATGTCTGGTGCGGCCAGCTCAGGTGGAGAGGAAATATTCTGTGTGTGCATGTGCTTGCATATACTGTGTGTGTGTGTGTGTGTGTGTGTGTGTGTGTGTGTGTGTGTGTGTGTGTGTGTGTGTGTGTGTGTGTGTAAATTAAAGAACCCAGAATCAGCGCAGGGTCTTAGAGAAGCTCAGCCCTTGTTCACAGTTGCTCTGTGAAATGCCTCATTCTTCCGTTTGACAGTGCAACTTCCCGCTGCACCTGTGCACACACACATGCATGCCAAAATGCATTAATGCTCTCATATGAAGAAAAAAACAAAACACTCTAACTGTCTAACTTCACAACCTTCAACAGTGACTTCTTGACATCTATTGGAAGTTTCTATTGCCTCATCTGGAAACTATGGATCATTTAACGCTAACTCCTCACATCTGTGTGAGTAAAAGACACTCACAGTCAGGTGCTTATACTGTCCACCATCTGTTAATACTGCAAACATGTATTTCATAAGCTGGATTGGCCATTGTTTATTAACCTTTCACCAATCTTTGATAATGCAGACATTAATCAGAGTGACAGCAAAACTAACAGCAACTGGCTGTTAACCCAGCAGCCCACATCCATTCTCTTCCTTCTTCATCATATGAGAATGTGTTGGTTTCTCTTTGATACAGTACACAGATATATTTAAAGGATTATAGCTGATATGGGAGACTTTCTGGTGGTCGAGCATCTTTTAGTGATACAATCCAGACTTGGCCACATTAATTGCTGGACAAACATGAATTAGTTGAATATTATTTCATAAATTTAGATGATTAATTTCACAGCACGGGCCTTTAAATAAATTACGTCTAATGGCTGCCCTGTGTATTTATACAGGTTGGCAGGACGTCATACAGCCAGAGAAGTGAATAACTCAGACAGCTGTGTGCAGTGCACCGCAGCAGCCCGAGCAGACCTGAGTTCAGATGTCCCATACACTCCAACAGACCCACTCTTGGGATTAAACAACTTTTATGTGTGTGTGTGTGTGTGTGTGTGTGTGTGTGTGTGTGTGTGTGTGTGTGTGTGTGTGTGTGTGTGTGTGTGAAAGAAATGTTTTCGTGCATGAAAGGCAGAGATATTTAAAGAGCTAGAGTAAGAGATAAGAGATCATATTAGGAATGCTTTTTTCTGGTCAACCTATGACTCTACTCGCACCAAAGTGGGTGAGTGAGAGTGCAACTGTCAGTGTGTGAGTATGCATGTATTGGTGGATCCCCGGGATTTTGCTGTGGTCTCCCCATCGTCTCTGGTTCTGCCGTTTTGACTGTGGTCTACTCATATAGTCCCTGTGTTGTTTATTGCGGCCCGAAGCCGGGCCTGATACCTTTGCAGATTCGTCTGCCAGAAAAACTTTTATGATGAAATGTGAGGCAGGAAAAAGGGAGGTGAGGACAAACAGAGAAGCTGTTTTCTTTAAGCCTCTGTTTTACTTTGCTAACCAGTGTCCAGAATCCACATTTGGCTGTCATTGCAAGCATGAGAGAGGAAGTCAAGGGAAATGAGGATGTGTTTATGCATGTGTGTGCATGGTTGCATGTTTAATTGCAGTACATGCATGTGAATACTGTTGAATATATGCATGTGTGCATGCACACTTTAGTGGTTATTAGTTTGTGACTATTTGTTTAATGCAATTCCAACAGAAATTCCCTTATTGCAATAGTCGTGCAACCACAGAATCTAGAAAATATATAAAAGTAATTTTTTTAAATGATATGGTGCTGAGTGAGGGGCTGGAAAGCATAAGTGGGATTTTTGGGGGTGGAATATGGGTTGATCTAGATGTGCTTGTATTTCATCTCTTCTGAGAAACGCCTCAATGGAATCGCCAATGTCCCTTTTGGATTTGAACTGCAGGCCAGACTGGACAGCAGTGTGCCCTTCGACTTCTTTCCCCTCACCTTTCACTTTTGTAGTCATTCTTTCATACACTAAACAAAAAAACAAAAATCTGTGATAACAAAACAAAAAAGTGTAGTCCCCAGTATCCAATTGCATAAGTAGAATGAGGACCCCAGTTTTCCCAAAGAGCATAAGTGTTCTGCTTTGCATGTTATCGTTCTCACTTGGAAACACACATAAATGCACACAAAGTCATAGCTGAAAAATGCGGGCCTGTCCCACAGACAGCCTGGCTTGAGGACTTGAGGGACTTCTCACACCAACACAATTACTTTGTCTCGCCACAGGACCCACACCTTTATACGGCAATAGGAAAACTCCTGGAGAGTTTGGAGCATGGCTTGAGGGATGAAGTGTTGAAAGAGAGGTGGTAGTGACGGGTTGAAAGAGAGGTGTTGTTGGAAGATCAGGAAAATTAGAGAGGAAATTGAAGGAGAAGCAGAAGGTTAATCACCTTGACTTGTTAGCTGTCTATCATCTCAGCATGTGTGTGTGCCAGCTGATAAAACCATACACTATTTCCTGTAACAGATATACTGATGGAGTCGTAGTTTGAGCCAGTGGAGGAGCATCATGTCAGTGGTGTTAATGTGCTCTTATAGGTCCTATGACATGCTGCTATTTGGATGCTTTTATATAGACCTTAGTGGTCCCCTAATATTATATCTGAAGTCTCTTTCCCGAAATTCCGCCTTGGTGCAGAATTACAGCCACTAGAGACGGTCCCACAATGAGCTTTCCTTAGTATGTGCCATTTCTGTGTCTGTAGCTATTGAGGAGGAGAGAGGGGGGGCAAGGTGGAGGGTGGGGGTGTGGCCTTGACCAACTGCCATGCTTCGCTTGTTTGCAGGCCATGATGTATCTCTCTTTCTCATGGGTGGGCCAAATTCTCTGGGGGGGCAAAGCAGAGAAAGGGGAGGTAACCTTTCTCCTTATGACATCATAAAGGGAAGATTCCAGATTGGCCCATCTGAGCTTTCATTTTCATGCCATGGGACCTTTAAGGATTCCTATCATCTCTCTCCAGCTTCTTTCACTCTTTCATTTATGTCTCCCTTTGCTTTCACCCTAACTCCTCTCCATCCTTTCATCCCTCCCTCCTCATCGGTCCATCTCTCCCTCCTTTTTTCGTATACTGTGCCTGGCAGCGGTGAGTGCTTTAAGAGGGTATTAGCAGGGCGTCTGTACAGTACTATCACAGCTTAGTGGGCCAGTGCATGTGAGGCAGCAGGGATTTCCTGTAAGGCCTCTCTGCTACATTCTTGCTAAATTGCTCCTTGCCAGGTGGTGTTGGAGGGGAGGAGGCGTCTCCCTTATTCTGTCTCAGACACACAGTGGCAAAGACACATGCACACGCACACACACACACTCATTGCGCTAACAAAGGATTAGTGGTGCCACTAGTGTGTGTGTGTGTGTGTGTGTGTGTGTGTGTGTGTGTGTGTGTGTGTGTGTGTGTGCGTGTGCCAGTGTGGAGTGGGGAGGACAGAGCAGGGCTCAGTATTAGGCTCTGGTCGTCTGCCAGAGGAGCAATATGAGATAAATACTTCACCATCTTACACCTGGGGGTCCTGGCCTGCTTCTAATGCTACTACTTGAGAGGAGCCCTCTGTGTGTCTGTGGCCTGCATGCTCTCTTATTTTACACAAGAATATACAAACATACGGGCAAGTAGGGACTAACTGTGGCCCAACACAGCTGTACCTCTCAATTGTGTTCTCAGTATACTGTATATGTTGTGTTTTTTCCAATTCTATAGTTATTAGTGCCACATTATTGTTTTTTCTACTGTGGCTTGTTACTCATTAGTTATTTCTCGTTAGTTCTGTTAGTTGTGATACACTAAGTATGTACGTACATACTTAGGGTATCACAATTAACAGAATGTTGAATTGAAAAAAAAATAATTCATTAATCAACTTTAGAGGTGCTGGAAAGTGTATTTTTGAATGATGGCGAGAGGAACCACACAGGCAAGCTGTTCCCCCCTGCCTCCAGCCTTGATGCTAAGCTAAGCTAATTGTCTCCCTGTAGTGATCTCTTAATTGTTCTCATATACCGTAGCCAGGGGTGTCGGGCTGGGGGTAAAACCAATACGGATTACCAGGGCCCAAGGGAAGAGAGGGCCCTTGAAAAGTCTGGAACATATTTTATTTTACCTGAATATTTTCATTTCCTAATTAAATTTCCTAATGCATGTCAGAGGAAATGTAAAGTTAGTGTATTGGCTGAATAACTTTGTTGATTGACTGAGTACATTTTGTATACAAAAAAGACTAAGGTCTCACCCACCACTTGCTAATGCACCAAATGGTTTAGTCCATCTGCACGCATTTTGTTTACGTTAGTTCAGTTGAGCATCTGGTGGAGTGCAAACTCCTGCTGTAGAAATGTCTTTCTCAAAGAAAGCCAAATCATGCTACCAAAAAAGAAAGGAAAGACAGGAGAAGGAGAGAAAACAAAATGAGGGGAAATAATTGGTAACTGACTTCTTTTCAAAGAAAGGTGAGCACAAACTAGAAAACGAAATCCATGGTGATAAACTGCTTGAATATGTCCGTGACCAGACTGAGACAACCCATTGAAAGAGCAGAACGATAGTTACGTATTGTAACTCCAGATTCTATGAGTATAGGTGCAGCCCTTTAAGGCTACGCTATTGGGTTTATCCCTTCGTGCATGCGCAGTCGTGAAGATTTTCTTTCCCGCCCTTGCGTACAGTACGGGCTTCAACTACGTCCGCAGATACTGTATATAAACAGAGCGGACACGTTGTTCATCTCCCAACATCAGCTTTTTCTTCAGCTAATGTAACAGGAGCAGGTGGCCCGAATCTTAAAGGGCTGCACCTATACTCATAGAATCTGTTACAATACATAACTATTGTTCTATTTCGTATAGGCTTTGCCCTCTAAGGCTACGCTATTGGGTTAGGGGGAAGCTGATGTAGTCAATGCCACCTGCGAGTCCACAAGCAGAACATAGACCTTTTTTTTTTTTTTATGCACTGACAGGAGATTGCATCAGATAAGCGTTATTCTGGTAAAAGAGCCTGCCATGGTAATGACTTGACCTAGCTGGCTGCAAAGCCCAAGCCATGAGTGTAGGCGTGCATGATAGTGAGAGTTGTAAATGATTGACAATTATGGGACGTCCATGTTCCTCTCTGCCACCCAGTGTAGGGGGGGTGAGGGCCTCAGACGAGTACACATGCACATATCATGATTGTAGGCGTGCATGGTTAGTGAGATTAATAAATTATGGGGACACCCACGTTCCACCCAGCACCCAGTGTAGGCAGGGTAAGGACCGCAGGAAAAACACACATGCAGGGCGCATAATCCGTGATTGTAGGCGTGCATGATCAGTGACAACATACATATGAGACACTGCTCTTCTCCCAGCACCCTGCGCAAGAAGCTGGCAGAGCACACATACAACGGAGCATCATTCGACGTTGAGTGAGGATAGGACCGAGTAGAGGGCTCAGACATATCGCACAGATAAAAACGGATGAAAGGGCATGGAGATGCCCAGGATGTTGCTACGCAGATTTTGGCTACTGTCATGCCCTTGAACAGACCCGCAGATGCTGACAGTGCCCTCGTAGAATGTGCCCGGATGCCCTGGGGGGGCTCCGCCCCCTCCATGTTATAGGCCTGGGTGATAGCCTCGCACAGCCAGTGAGACAGACGCTGTTTTGAAAGGGCCGCTCCTTGGGAGTGTTCCCTATAGTGTACAAACAGCTGTTGTGTCTGCCTTATGTCCGCCGTGCGTAAAACGTACTGTGATAACGCACGCACTGGGCATAACCGGTGGAAAACCTCCTCCGTGTCGTTGTCATGAGGCGGGGGGAAAAAACCCTTGAGGGAAAACACCCTTGACCGAAAAGAATTTGTTAGAATTTTCGGTGTGGAAGAGGGGTTAGGCTGTAAGGTGGCTGCACTCCCGTCCCCTCTAATGAAGAGGCAGGATGGCGAAACTGACAGCGCACATAAGTCGCTTACTCCCTTGGCTGACGTCAAGGAAAGGAGAACCGTTTTTAGTGACAGCAAACTGAGAGAGGCTTGTGCGAGAGGCTCGAAAGGAGGCTTCTCCAGAGCTCGGAGCACCAGGGCTAGGTCCCATTGGGGTGTGAGAGAGCGCACGGTGGGTTTCTGTCGTCTGACCCCCTTCAAGAAACACTTTACCAGGGGGTGCGCAAAAAACATCCTCTCTCCATAGCCTTCGTGGCAGGATGAGATGGCTGCTGCGTAGGCTTTGACTGTAGACTGAGCCAAATCATTATCCACTAATGTTTGGAGATAAGTCAACACGAGAGGCAGGGGACACGATATGGGGTCCACTTCCTTTTCCGTGCACCAGCGCTGGAAAACAGACCAACGCCCCACGTAACACACTGTAGTGGAAGGGGCTCTTGCATTCTGCATAGTGCCCACCAGGGCAGGAGGCAAGCCTAATTTCTACAAGCGTTCTCACTCAGCAGCCAGCCCCAAAGCCGCTGGGTTATCACCGGGGGGTGAAATATCGCGCCGTCCAGCTGTCACAGAGCGTCCTTGTGCCACGCCAGGGAGGACCCGCCAGCAGCTGAACCAGAGTCGGGGATGGATGCGCTCGTGCGCTCTGGTGCCACTAAGATGACTGACAGATTCTCCTACTGGATGCGTTCCAGGAGGTGAGGGATAAGAGGGACCGGGGGGAAAGCGTATAGGAGGGTTCTGGGCCAGGGTTGGTGGGAGAAGGCGTCTACGCCGAGAGGTGGATTGTCCTGTGTGCTCAAGGAAAACCACAGTGCGCACTGTGTTTTAAAACCTTCAGCACCGTGGACAGCTCCAGGCAGTTTATGTGGGGGAGGTGGCCATTCTCCTCCCACCCCTGTGACTCGCACATTCCTCCCCAGCCAGTAAGGGACGCATCTGTGTACGCACAGTAAACAGACGTATGACGTTACGGGAAGCCCGCTTCTGTGTGGCCTTGAACCGAGTGAATGGGGTGTAGTGAGAGACGGGAGCCTTCAGTTTCCCGGGCTGTGAGAGAGCCTCCTCCACGAACAGCTGAAGCTCCGTGAAGTGCGGCCAGAGTGGAGCCCGTGAGGAGCTCCTGAGCTTAAACATCCCGCCTCAAGAGGCCACGAGCGGGAGCTGGAAGCTCAGCCGGGAGCGCAATGCCTCTCTGGTCTGCTGCCTTTTTTATGATCTCTGATTTAAAATGAATAGGCTATAATGTCTATCATTAGCAATAATAGGCTAATCAGTGTCATAGGTAGCTTGGTAGCTCATCGGTAGATACATATCATGTCAACATTACACATGACCCTCAGTTTCAGAAACTGTCACACCAGGGAGTGGAGTAGTAACAGACCCCTCATCCTCCTCTTTGGATTTGAGACAAGGTGAGCTTATATCAAAATGAAAGCAAACCCTGTTTAGCCATTTTGACTGAAAGGTGTTAAGTAACACTAACATGTTAGTGTGTTGGATAAGAGGTTAATATCAAATGTATCCTTCATAGAGAAAGATAAGATCTGATTGATTTTCATTTTTTGGGGGGGGGGGTTTGAGGAACATGGGGGCCCACCAGGACTGCCTATGCATAGGGCCCAGGATCTTGTGCTATGCCCCTGACCGTAGCTCTTTGAAAGAAAATGTTGAACTATTTTTTTAATTTGTAGAAAGTAATTATATGTCAGAGCTGTGCGGAGACAATTTTAACTATTTTTTATACTGTTAGTTAATCTTTATTTACAGTATAAAAGTGCATCATATTTTATATTCTCATTATAGGTTTTTAAACTTTCGATATTCAAAGTAACTAACTGTCAAATAAATACTGTAGAGTAACTTATTTTCCTCTGAAGTGGAGTGGAGTACAAATATAAAGTAGCATAACATTGAATACTCCTCCTTAGTACCTCAGAGTTGTACTTTGGTACAGTACTTGAGTAAATTTACTTAGTTACTTTCCACCACTACTCCCTCCCTTTATGAATCTCCTTACTTGCCCTGTAAATTGTTGAGAGATGAGCTGGATTGTACAACAGAGCCTTTGCTTTAAGTGTTTTCACACGTCCCCTCTGTGTCCATGTGAGGGTTGTTAAAACAACTGTTAACAAGCCTCCCTCACTGCTTCCCTTTATCGACAGTATGTGTGTGTCTCTTGAAAATAAAACACATGCACAACTTGAAATTAAGTTCAAATGGGTTCGCTCATTGCAGTAAGTGCTGGAAATGTAATCAGGTGTTGAAGAGCAACAGGGGAGTATAGTGTGTGTGTGTGTGTGTGTGTGTGTGTGTGTGTGTGTGTGTGTGTGTGTGCATGTGCGTGTGTCAATGTAGGCGGTGCAGCAGAACACTGATAGATGTCCAATAAGAAGTTCTGGAGTGAGCTCAGATATCACTCATCTCATTGCACACAGCCATATACAGAGAATTTTAATGTGTGAGTGTGAAGTGTGTGAGAAGTCTGATCTATGGCAGCGCTGGCCCAATCACACAGCACTCTCAATAACACATGATAGGACAGGCTCCAGTCTCCTTTTCTTTCTCTCTCACACACACACACACACACACACACACAAACACACACACACACACACACACACACACACACACACTGCATCAGTCCACAGTGGTTTATATTATGGACAGTAGGTCAAGGCTGAACTTTTACTACTTCCAAATGTCAACAAGTGAATGTGTTGAGACATGTCAGTTCCAGTAATGAATAATAACATATGGGCCACCTGACTGAGAACTGGGAGAGAAAAACGTGGTGTAAGCTTTCATAGTTTTTTGCCTTTATTCCTTTGTATTTTCATAAGTGTTTCTGTTTTTCTGTCTCTTTTCTGTCAGTCAAATCTGGTCTGTTTCCTGTCTATTGCAGTTTATTACAGATTACAATCAACCTATTACAGTTTTTTACAATCACTTTGCTACTAATTTCAGAACCTTGACTTAATTTTTCAAAACTCTAGACACAAAACTCACAACCAATGATCAAAATACACATTTTTCAAAACTCTAACACTTTTTTCAATTCCTTGGATACAATACACATAAACAAAAGATCATTTGTTCATTTAACAAAGATCACTTGTTCAATATGACACAACTTAACATCAAAGTACTACTATTTCAAAAAGCAATTCACACATTACATTTCAGATAATTGTCTATTCATTTAATAACAATCATCTAACTATCAATCCATACAACTACTCAAAATGATAAGTAACTATTGCATTACTCTTAATGCATAGTTGTATGGAAACAGACAAACAATATTCCATGTTTAGATCATGAAAGTTTCAAGATAACGAAATTCATTGTCACCAGTTAGCGTGGCGCATGAACCAATTAGAATACAGTATCTATGGATGTAATATTTCATCATCGTTCTTTACTGTAATGTACTACTGTTAATCAGACACTGTTTCTATGGTCCCATGTACTACCTTTACTGTAATGTACTACTGTTTACCAGACAGTGTTTCTATGGTCCCATGTACCAACTTTTCAGACTATTTACAGTATTGACAGTATTGCACTGTATGGATTCAGGCCCTTGGAATTTCTTGTCCAATTCTTCCAGCTCGCTACTGATGATTGAGATATATAATTTACAGTCGTGAAAAAATTAGGACACCCATGCTAAAGTTGACTAAAAAGAGGAATAAAAAAACCATCTTTTGCAAATTGAGCTTAATGCCTTAATTAAAAAAATGAGGAAAATCCAATCTTTAAGGACACCACTTTTCTTTGTGAATGAATAATGTATTGTACAGGGGGCATAAATAAGTACACCCCTATGTTAAATTCCCATAAAGGCCGGCAGATTTTTATTTTTAAAAACCAGTTATTTCATGGATCCAGGATACTATGCATCCTGATGAAGTTCCCTTGGCCTTTGGCATTAAAATACCCCCACATCATCACATACCCTTCACCATACCCCCACATCATCACATACCCTTCACCATACCCCCACATCATCACATACCCTTCACCATACCCCCACATCATCACATACCCTTCACCATACCCCCACATCATCACATACCCTTCACCATACCCCCACATCATCACATACCCTTCACCATACCCCCCACATCATCACATACCCTTCACCATACCTAGAGATTGGCATAGGGTACTTTCCATAAAATCATCTCTATATGCAAATGAAACCATCTATTAGACTAACTGAAATCAAACCATGCCAATCTCTAGGTATGATATATACATATATATATATATATATATATATATATATATATATATATATATAATATATATAATATATATGTGTGTGTTGTTGTTGCAAATGAGAATTTGTTCTCAATTGACTTACCTGGATAAATATATATATATATATATATATATATATATATATATATATATATATATATATATATATATATATATACTTATACCACATTGGTCTGTAGTATTCTCTCTACTACTGCAGTACTTTTACAGGGATGTATTTACTTGTAGTACCATAATGAAACATGTATCACCTATTTTGTACTACAATATTTAATGATTGTACGAACGATGACCCAGTGAAATTATGGGTAGCTTGTGTGTGGGTGATCTAAAGTAATGTTTCAATGGTATTTCACAATATATTTGTTTTTTGAACCAGTGATTGTGCAAGTGCAAGAGTTCTTTAGAGATATGAATGCACAATCCAATGTTTTGAACATTGGATAGCCTGTGTTACAAGTGATGACTGTTGTGAGTTTTGTGTCTAGAGTTTTGAAAAATCACATCAAGGTTATGAAATTAGTAGCAAAGTGATTGTAAAAAACTGTAGTTTGCTTATCCATCTGCCTGTCTGGCTTAACTGTATGAATATTGGGTTATATTACCCATTCTGACTCTTATTTCCCCTTTTCACTTGTTGTCTGACTTTCTGTCTACCTGTCTATTAGTATAAGTATATCATTTGTGTTGTAAAGCAGCTCCCTTGCGATCACTGTCTGACTATATGTCGTTCAAACTCCCTATTGGTTTGTCTGTTCAAGTTTCTGTCTGACTTCTTATCTGCTTATCTGTACTTAACCTCTTGTCTTGGTCATTTCTAGGTAGATGCTCTGCGGGTGCGTCTGGAGGAGAAGGAGCAGCTCCTGACCAAGAAGACCAAGCAGCTGCAGGACCTGACTGATGAAAAGAGCACACTAACAGGAGAGATCAGAGACATGAAGGACATGCTGGATGTCAAGGAGAGGAAGGTTAATGTCCTGCAGAAGAAGGTAAGTGAGTCCAGAGGTCGCTTGCAGTGATAAACCCACAAAGAAGTATTACCCGATAACATAAATCAATGTTGTTGACAGTTGTTTTCAGCCTATTCATCTGGCCCTAAATGGCCAAACATATCAATTAATACTGCAAAGTTAGAAAGTGCTGATTATAGTTATGATTAGGGTTTATTATACACAACGTTTTCGATGATTGTAATCTATCCCTTTTCCACTCTACATTTGCTAGGAAAAAACTGCTGCTCATTAAATTGAATCACTTTTATTGGGGAACAAAGAAGTGTAGACATTTGATCAGTGACAGGTTTGTTGACTGTCCACAACATCAGGTAACGTTCCCTGGTTAACTAGCCATATTGGAAAGGAATTCTCTGTTCTGGCCACATGATCATGTCTCTGGCATTGTGAGTAGACAGTGAGAGTGTTTGTTGAATTAATCATTGAATGGATGCCTAAGATCTGCTACTCACAGTTGATCACTATAACATATGGTTTGCAAAGATACCGCCACACATAAATGTGTTCTATACCCAGACCAGCACACACATCCTTCTCTATCTATCTTTTTGATTATCTATCTATCTATCTATCTATCTATCTATCTATCTATCTATCTATCTATCTATCTATCTATCTATCTATCTATCTGTCTGTCTGTCTGTCTGTCTGTCTGTCTATATATGTGTATATATATATATATATATATATGCACACCTGCTCACACACACACCTGCTCACACACACACACACACTCGCACGGCATGTCTCAGATGCCTTAATGACTTTTATAAGGTTAGCTATTTAGACAGGGCCAGTGGCCACCTGTGGTGTGCATGTTGGCAATTGGCATCTATAGACCAATTACACACACATAAAGGTCCCCTCTAAAGTTCCTTGTTTCCTCTCATGTCCTCAAATTAGATATCCCTCTCTCTCCTCCCACCCTCCCACTTGCTGAGTTTAATGAAAAAGGGTTCCAAAGGTTGGATGCAGTTGACTTTATTTCACAGTCATGTTTGTTATAGGCTGTCAGTTCATTTTGGAGGCATTTGGTGCTGAGTTTGAAGTTTTAGTCACCATTTGTGTTATTTTTATTGAAATGATTGTTGATTACATTGCTGTGTGCAGTTGGTCTGTTTTACTGTAAGCCTCAGTTGCCATTTCCATCCCTCAGTGAGATTAGGTTGGAAGATGACTAGGCAAATATTTGGTATATGCTGCTGTATTTTGCTTCTTCATTGATGTTTTTTCATCTGTCTCTTTGTAGAAAGTCTCTTCCTCTGTATCCCTGTGTGTTTCCCCTTGGCTCTTATTTTTCTCTCCAGGGCACCTACCTCTCCCCACACATGTTGTTGCTCCTAATCTCACAAGCTTTCTTCCTAATTTTTTATGCCACAGTTTATTTTTTTAAATCCAGAAGTGATACAGCACACTTACTGTATATACAACATGACTTGTAGTAAATTAGGCAAACACATTTGTAATGTATTTCATTTTCTACATGTGTAATGTGACATGAATGAAAGAAGTATTTTACACTGTGAAACAACAGGTGTTTTCATTCCATTATCCACACAGTATACACTGAACACAATCTGATAGGTTTTCCAAACTTCCTATTTCCCAACAGCCCCTGGGGGCTATAACTTACAATGCTGTGTCTCATGGGAAAGGCAGGAGTTGAGCTAGGAGTCAAAGCTAGTTTCCTTTCTGGGCTTCATACTCTCTAAGTTACTGCTGGCTTATTATGAAATACACCAACAAGCTCTGTGTGTGTTTGAAATCTTCGCATGGAGCAGGAAGTCCTCCCTAGACACAAATCTAAATGCCAAGGAAGTATTTCCTAGCTAAAGGGTGACTGCATGTTTTTCAGCAATGACTAAAATCCAGCAAATGAAATGTGTTGAGGTTGACCTGGATGTGAAGCTTGATTAAGAATCTTAAATTAGCTTTCAAATTCTCAAGTTTTGGGTTTGTTGTTCACACTTTAATTCATTATCATGCCATTTTGAAAAAGCTGACAGAAGTGTACTATAGTGACAAAACCTTGTCCTTCCACTGCTACCCAATGCAACTGTTGTTTTGTCAAACATGTTAATCATCAGACAGGAAATAAGCAAACACCAAAAATAAAATCACACGTGTAGCCCCGTTTTGATTTTGACAAACGCTTATCAGTTAAATTTTCTAAGCACAAACGGACATTTGGAAAAACAGAAAAATGGGTTCAAATATCAAATTTTTCATTTTTTTTTCCACCATGACAAATTAAAATTTTTTTATCTTTCACCTGTTTTTTCAATTTTCTGTTTTTTATTCAGAAGATCAGAAATTGAGAAAATTAGGCGGAACGAGGGAGAGAATACCATTGCAGTTTTGAATAATTAGAGCCCAGACACAATTTTGTAATTTTCTAAATTTCTGATCCTCTGAATGAAAACAGAAAAATGGAAAAACAGGTTGAAGATCCAATTTTTTAATTTGTCAAGGTGGAAAAAAAAATGAAAAATTGGATATTGGAACCCATTTTTCTGTTTTTCCAAATGTCCGTTTGTGCTTAGAAAATTGAACTGATAAGCGTTACACTGACCAATTTGCACTCAAAATACTGTATGTAAAATGTGTGGTGACAGCATTGCTCTGTTCACCAACAAGTAGTTGAGCTAAAGTAGATGTGAAATGGAAGTTTCTAGTCTAGTTTCTAGGTCATTTTGATGATTTCAGATGGTCATTTGGTTTCATGGAACAGTCCTAGTGTGCATTTTTATCCTATATCAGTAATATATGTATATACATATATATATATATATATATATATATATATATATATATATATATATATATATATATATATATATATATATTTAAAGACTTTCTAATAGGTTTTTGCTGAAACTTTCCTCTTAATTCCCTGAATTGTAGCTCTAGGGATTTCTTTTAACACTCAAAATATTATGTTGGACTTTAATCAATGGAAAAACAGAACAGACTTTTATTTATAGTATACACATACAGTAAAACTAAATGTCAACATGCAATGGTGGCATTTACATCAATATGCATATCTAATTGAATGCTTGTGATGTCTCATTGGAGAGATTTCTGAGTCTATTTGATGCATCTTTGATGTTTAAGATTCTTGGTGCAGCTGCAGTCGCCATGTTCATCCCTGCAGGTCCAAATGGAGATGAAGCTGGAAGATAAATTGTCTGACATGTTGACAGCACCGGTTGTAATATCTTTTCTGAACGGTGTTATTTGTTGTTTCATCAATGCATTTCTCTTCCGCATCCTCATGCATGCCTCTTTGCTGTCTGTCTTTTCTTGAATGTAGGCTTTTCTCGTGTTTTCGATCTCCTCCTTTTCCAACTCAATGCCTTCCTCTCCTCACACATCACATATTTTTCAGTGTGAAAAGCCTTTCTGCTCATACATATTTCCTTAAGTTCTTTATTGAAAGTTGTTCTTTCAACTTTTCTGCATTTTCCTTCTCTGCGATTTTGTCTTGAGTTCTTTCTTAAAGATTTTTCTTTCATTTTGTATGTTGTCCTTCTCCAACTGAAAATCATCTCTCATCTTCTGGATAACTGTCTTTTCTTGAATATATGCCTTCCTCATCATTGCCATCTCTTCTTTTTCTATCCTGAAGGATTCCCTGTCATCAGCCATGGCATCATTTTCAGCATCAAAGGCCTTCCTTTTCATACGTTGTACCCTGAGTTCTTTGTTGAAGGTTTCTCTTTCTTTTTCTATGTTCTCCTTCTCTAATTGGAAACCATCTCTCATCCTTTCGATGTCTGACGTTTCTTGAATGTAGGCCTTTCTCACCATGGCCATCTCTTTCTTTTCTATCTTGAAGACTTTCCTTTTCTCACAAATACCATTTTTCTCTGCAATAAAGGCCTTTCTTCTCCGAGATTTTGTCTTGAGTTCTTTCTTAAAAGTTTTTCTCTCATTTTCTATGTTGTCCTTCTCCAACTGGAAAGCATCTCTCATCCTCTGGATGTTTGGCTTTTCTTGAATGTAGGCCTCTCCCACCATGGTCATTCCTTCCTTTTCTATCTTGAAGACCTTGCTTTCCTAACAAAAAGCAGTTTTTGCTGCTTAAGGCCTTCCAACTCCAAGATTTTGCCTTGAGTTTTTTCTTGAAAGCTCATTTTGCATGTTCGCCTTCTCCAACGGAAAGGCATTCCTCATCTCAGTCATTTGAGCACACTCTCTTTGAAAGGCCTCTCTCTCTCTCGTCAGTATTTGTTTTTCCATCTCCAGAGTCTCCTTCATCTTCTTTATGCTTGTCTCTTCACACAAAGGTTTTTTGGATTGGGCACCAAAAGTTTTTTGGATTGGGCCTCCATCTGCCCCTCCAGCATGTTTTTCTCCAGATTGAGATAAAAACATCTTACTATTTTACACAAAATAATCCACTCATCTTTGGTGTTCTGGGTTTGATGCAAAAACTGGCTCTGCATAACTCTGACAATCTCAGGCTCGATGTGATCATGTTCTTTACCATCATTGGTAAGGAGACAGTTAGCCTTGTCGTCCCGAAGGATCTTGTTTCTCTTAGGGCCGTTATATACTAGACGCAGCCAAGGTGGGGCGCAACATCGTGACGTCAAAATGACGTAATATCCGTCCGGCGCGTCCGATTTATGGCGCGCGAGCCGAGGTTACGCACTGCTCTTTTTTTTTTCTCAGCGGCACACGATAAAGCGGAAACAGGAGGCCTGAATGAGTCTCCGACAACCGGATGCCAGGACTCTCAGAGTGACTGGAAGTCTCTCTGGTAAACTTACTCCCTTTCAAATGTTGCCTGATTTGTAAGGAACATGCATTTGTGGGATGAGTAGCAGCACTGAGTATGTGGGTTGCGCCGATGAAAACTTTGCCAAATCTTCTCTGCCATTGCCAAACATAAGCAGCTATGCTGATTGCTGCACCGATAGAGTAACACCTTTTGGTGGAGGCAGTGTGATGGTGTGGGGCGGCATCTCCCTCACTGGAAAAACAAGGCTTCATTGGTCATCATTGGAGGCAATCTCAATGCAGAGAGATATAGAGATGAGATTCTGCAACCAGTGGCAATCCCATATCTCCACAGTCTGGGACCAAACTCTATGCTCCCAGATGACAACGCTCGCTCCCACAGGGCAGGGTTTATCAGAGACTACCTCCAGAATGTGGGAGTGGAGAGGATGGAATGGCCTGCCAGCAGTCCTGACCTCAACCCCATTGAACACTTTTGGGATCAGCTTGGGCGTGCTGTTTGTGCCAGAGTGACCAACACAACCATGTTGGCTGACTTGCGACAAATGCTGGTTGAAGAATGGGATGCCATCCCACAGCAGTGTGTGACCAGGCTGGTGACCAGCATGAGGAGGAGGTGCCAGGCTGTTGTGGCTGTGTATGGTTTTTCCACATGCTACTGAGGCTCCTGTCTGTTTGTTTCTGCAAACTTCAATCATCCAATCCACCAAACACCTAACGAGTTAATGGCAGAATAAGCCATGTGGCATTGGCAGAGAAGATTTGGCAAATTTTTCATGAGCGCAACCCACATACTCAGCGCTGCTGCTCATCACACAAATGCATGTTCCTTACAAATGAGGCACCATTTAAAAGGGAACTAAACAGGCTTTCCAACAGTATAAGATGTATTGCCAAAAAGCATTGTTACCACAGAGAAATAATCTACCAAACACAAATTTCCTTACTTTTTGTGCTAAATTTATTATATTATATTTTACAATCCATTACCAACAGCAACCATCTAGTCTCTTTTTTTAATTATTAATAATGTGTTTCTTAAAGGGTGATAAAGAGCTGCAGTTTGATTCCCTTTCCACACTATAGGCCTACTACTCCACTACTCAGCTATATTTTATCTGCTTCAGCTGTTTGTCAGTTTCAGCTGTACTTTGTTAGCTTCATGCTAACATAATCATGCTAACATATTAATGTTAGAAAGAGTTGTGGAGGGTTGTATTGTATCTACCTGCACCCAGAGATAACGGAGAGTAGCAGGTACATAATGGCCTCAAAACCTCTATTTAAAAGCCAATAGCCAAATGGTTATGTTGCATAACCGCAACATCCCTGGCTCGATTTCAGCTGTGGACCTTTGTTGCATGTTAATACCCTTATCTATCTTCCCTTCTTTCCTATCTACCTCTACGTATATTATCAGCTTTCCAGTAAAGGCAAACTGCCCAAAAATAACCTAAAAAAATAGAGGGGTCATACAACAGCAAGACACTGTAGTGTTGTTCACCTCAATGAGATCTTCAGTCACACATTTGGATTGTGAATTAGCAGAAACAAATCCTTTTGTCAACTGTCAACAGTTTTCAGAGGAAATCTGTCTTTAGCAGACAGTAGTTCCAATAAAAAGTGTCAAGATTGGATTACCCAGAGCAAGCAGGACATTGTTTCTGGAGGAAGATGTTGCTGTAGATTTTTCAAATGTATTTTTTCATTTTTCCATTCATCTCTGTTGTATTTGGGTGGTTTCAAGAAATCTGGCCAAATAATACTGAAATTAGCTGTATGGCTAGATACGTACCTCCAGAGGATGTGAGAACATGTGTTCTTTTTAATTTGGGTGGACCAACCCTGTGCTATGGCTAATCATTCTATGGTAATATTTCTAAACAGAAAAGTGCTGCTCTGGTGGCTCTTTTTCTAGGACACTATAACTTACAAATCTGTATACAAGGGGAAAGACAGGAATGTAGCTTGGAAGCATAACTTGTTTCCTTCCTGGTTTCATGCCATATAAATCATTGCATCCCAATTGTAAAATACATTGGCTGACCCTGCCTCTTTCCAGGACAGGATAAAGCTTTCCCTGAAACTTCCTGTATCTAAATATCAAGGTACATTTTCCCCAATTAAGGGGGACTTTTGTGATATGACAAAACATTCCAGATACAGAAAAGCAAATATGGGTTGAGGATCAGCTGAATGTGGGTCAGCAGAGAAGCTTATGAAAGTTATTTTAATGGACTGTTGTTGCTTTTATGATACAATAGGATGAGGTTTAGCTTAGATTATTTAAAAGTCGATTGAGTGGCTGACCTTCAACTCATAAAATGATCAGCTCTGAATGAGCCAACCAAACACAGTTCATAGAGCTATTAATCTCTTTACTGTAATATGTTCTCCCACTGATGAAAAGAGTAAATCTTCATGTTGCAATTTTGTATTCTTTGACTAGTAAATCATACCTTTCTACCCTGGTAATGTGTTGTTTTCGATGTTTTGAGTAATTTATTTTTTCAGTTTTCTTTTCACGGTACTGACTTTTTATTTATTTTTATTTTTACATAGTGATTAAAGAGCTTGCTTCCTTTAGCTTTACTCACCTTTAACATGTATAGCGGTTTCTACAAATTACTTTAAGTGTCAAGTGACGACTTTATGTACATACAAATGAGAGCACTTCAGTGAAACCCCACACTTATATCGGCTAGACTTCTCTGACTTTGAAGTTTGAAGGGTCTGTTGCCCCCATCCATGTTTGAAGTGTGGAACTTCTCAACAGTTAAGAGCCCCTCGTTTAGCCCCTCTTTGGTGCAGCAATCACTTCTTTAATACAGCGAGTGATACTTTACATGCTGGAGAAATGACTCCCAGACTGGTGGGCTGATGAGTCACAGATATACCAGTGCTAAGCACTTTTGAAACGATTGTAGTGCACCTCTGCAGAGACTACCTTAATTTGCAGCATGTATCTCTCATTGGTGCCTTATTTTCGACCTCGAGAGAGTATGAGGATTTGTATCTTTTCTTAGGGGCCTCTCCACGGACAGTCACCATAACTTATAGCATGGCACTATGATGTCATTGCTGTAGTTTGAGCCCAACATTGATCCTAATAGTTAGAGGCTGAATTTAACCAAAAATAATGAGGTCTTTAAATGAAAAACAAAATTGCACATGCTACGTTTGTCTGGGCTTTTTCAGTCTTACGTATCACAACGCAGAACAGTGGGAGCTCTGTTCGAGCCCTTGGTCTACGAGACCATGACCAATGCATAATGATGCATTTATTTATTTATTTTTTCATTTTTGGTTCCTTTTTTTCCCCTTTCGCTGGGGGGGTAGGGGTGTGGGAGGTGCACATGCAGAGCCGGTTGTGGTGTGGTTTTGGCATACATGTGTTATTCATGTTCAAACATTGTGGTCGTCTCAATCCATATTCATGCTTTTAAAAAGACTGGCTGTGTGCATGGAAGTATAGTATCCCCTATCATGTTCCCTCCCTATAGCAACCACAGACAGAGAGATTTGATTACGTCTGCTTGGGCTGCATCAGGCATTTGTGTGTATGTTTGTGTGTGCATGTCTATACAGAAGGATGCCCTTTACACATGGGTCTCTTGTTTATTATAACTATAGTGTCTAGCAGGTCTCCCCTAGGCTTTCTCAGGGGAACCCAGCTCTGTTTCAGAGCACCCTTTGGCAGACTCTTTCAGCACAAACTCTGTCTTGGTGTCATCGGCACAGCAAGACCTTTGATTGTGAAGAAAAGAGAGAGAGAGACAGAGAGAGAGAGAGAGAGAGATAAATAGAGATGTTTCCTGGCCTTCTACATTTCCTCTGTTTCCTCCCCCTATTTTGATCTCTCTCTGTGGAGCAATTGCTCTTCTGTCCTCCATTTTTCATAATTTTATGAGTTTTCATTATTGTTGAAATACACTCAATGTTCATGTCCCTTGTTGAATTAATGCATGCATACAGCCTAATGACCAAATTCTGTTTGGTTGCCCAGCTGTTTGTCGTATTAATTTGAGCAAACTGCTGTACAGTGCTGTACCCATTCAAGGATATGCTGACCATGTTTTCCTAAAAAAAAACTGTGGTGTTTCTTTCTTTTTTCTCCCTCCTCCTACATGTTTTTTACACACCGCCCCAAAATAACACTGGCACTTTTGAGATTGATGCATATGGATAGCGAGGGGAGGTGCTGCATGTTGATAGAAAGGAAAATATTAGTCCAGCATTAGCAAAACCAAACATTTCTTTATACTTTTGTCCAGATGTGTATGACAGACAATGATCTCTTTCTACAATTTTAAACTACTTCCTAAAACAGTCATATAATAATAAGTGTTGGCACCTAAAAATGTCATTATGTCCAATGACACACCCTGACAAAGGCTTGGTAACAAACCTCAATATATTTTGATTACCGACTAAAATGTGAGAACAAGGTAGGAGTATCGAAAACTGTGAGTGCCCCAAGTTGGAATCAAATGCTTCGTCAGATTCTTAGTCTTGTTTACTTAATCTTTGGTCAGATGTTTCCAGATCCGAATCAGGAAACTGCTAATTTTAGAATGTGTTTTGTCTAGGGATGCACCAAATCCAGATTTTTGGGGTTTGACCGAATACCGAACCCACTGGTTAAGATTCTGCCAAATCCAAAACCAAATCCTACTCCCATTGTCAGTCCATTAACAGAGTAAACACACAAACAACGTACACAGCTGTGTATTTTTCATTTTATTTTATTTTAACTGTAAAAAAAAAAATTACCATAGGCCTATGTTTACCCAAGATCTAATCAATATCCAAAATATTACCAGCAATGCTGGTAATGGTTGTCTGGTTAACACACGTTTTTAGCTGTGACTGTCCTTCCTTTGCCGTACCTGAAATTGCTGCATTTTGGCTGCTGTCTGTAGAATCCTTCATGCACAACTCGTATTCTTTCGGATGTTTCATATGAAAATTTGTTTTAACAGCCGCGATGTTGTGTATGTATGTATGTATGTATGTATGTATGTATGTATGTATGCTTAGGGTCCTTGCTACCACGAGACAAATCGGTATTGCAAATTGAACATGTAGCTCGACTTGAATCGCCTTCTTTTGACTGAAAGTACTGCCAAGCAACACTTTTTCTGCTCACCTGTTCCATTTTCACTTTCTCACAGCCTACTGCATTGAATGGTCCACCTATGTAAACACCTTCCTGTAATCAATGGCGGCGTCATTACGTCGACCAGCATAGTAGTGCAAGTGTAGGTGTAGGGTTCGATATAGTGCAAGTGTAGGGTTCGATATAGTGGAAAAAAAATTCTAAGTTTTCGGCAGAAACCGAACCCCGTCAAAAAGCCCAATATTCGGCCGAATCCTGGATTCGGTGCATCCATGGTTTTGTCTATCTAAGTTTTATACTGATACTTCAGTTAAGACAGCAATGAATACTGATGCACTTAGAAGTGTGGCACATTTTTTTAAATGAAAAAAGGGGTTTATATTCCTCAAACTAAGGTATTGAAAAAGGTATTGATACTGAAACTCAAGTATATCGTTTCAGCATTTGTATTGAAACATAGACAGAGGTGCATAGCTTGATACCATTACTTAATATACTGTAAATACTTAGCATAAATAATGTTTGTTGCATGAAGCTGTCACCTGACTTCATGTAATTAAGTTGCAGAAATCAAAACAGTGAATGACAAATATACTGTACCTTACCTAGGTATACTGTATTGTACACTATAAGTATTCCAGGTCCTTGGGTAACTCTTTACTGTATGTGTATGTTCCTACATGTGAGCGTGTGTGGGATCTTGATATATCTTGTGATGAGGCCACCAGTGCCTTTCTTCCTAATGGATTCCATCTGACCAATCACATTGCAGAGACATGGCTACAGATAAGCCCGTTGGAGCTGGGGAGGTTCCGGTAAACAGCCTGTGATAGGGCCCCCTGTATTCCCCTTCTGCTCCTATCAGCAATCAGCCGGGGTTAATGGTGAGAGCCTGAGGCTGGCTGATTGGAGCCAGGCTACACATCAGTCAAGACAAACCCTGTGTTGGGCCATATGTCAGGCTCCAACTATTCAAGTCCGTCTTCTTCCTGACCACAACACATGCATTGCAGTTGAAGAAATCAGACGTGTTTGATTACTCTCCGACTTGATGAAGAACTTAAACCTTACTGTATCCTGATAATGACAAAAGCCATAACTCAGGCTGACCTGTTTCGACCTAACCTGTTGGCAGTCAAGTGTTAGTATTTTATACTTTAAGACCTGAGGCAGGCACTTCAGTTTCTGTTTAAAGTGGGTCAGTTTGACCCTCTGTCTCTCACTTGAACCGTATGACTATATGATGTATTTGACCTGTCTGACCAGATCACTGTAAAGTGTGCCGAGGTCAGAAGCTACACGTTAACACACAGCTGCTGTGGTCCACCGGGTGGCCACATATGACATTCTTCTTTCTTTCTTTCTTTCTTTCTTTCTTTCTTTCTTTCTTTCTTTCTTTCTTTCTTTCAGATCAAAGGGCTCCCATTCCCTCTCTCCAAAGAGGAGAAAAAGAAAAGAATTAATACTAATGGTGCTGGGAACAGAGGAATAAAGCGTCAGGGTAATTACCCAGCAATCACTGCAGCATTCCGCAGCTGAGGGGGGCAGAGATAGGGTCTTGAGCCTAAAGAGCATGGATGTGGATCAACTTGGCCGGCACACACACAGACACACTCACGCTCACGTACAGCCGAGCTTGCACAAGTGCAATCTGTCTTCATCGAACAGCTCTGGGGTCTACAGGAGTCTCTCCCTGCTCATTTTGCTCTGTGGTCGACCAGGAGAAATCACTATGAAAACAACACTCGCTTCGTCTTTCTAGCTGTTTCTCTGTCATTCTCCATGTGTGTCTGCATCTCGTGTGTGTAAGTGTATATATGTGTGTGTTAATGTGTCTGTGTTTGTGTCTATTTGATATGTATGAATGCAGTGGAGGGTCTCTGTGTGAATGACTTTCTGGAGGAATGTGTGGGGAGAGGGGGAGGATGTCTGCTTGTCATATGTGTAAGTGCTATATGCAGCCCCCATCGCCTGAACCTGGCACGACATTCATGATAATAATCACAGCCTGATTGTGTGTGTGTGTGTGTGTGTGTGTGTGTGTGTGTGTGTGTGTGTGTGTATTCCTGTATGTATGTTCAGTACTGTATGTTCAGAATAAGCCACAACGGACATCCAGAATTAGATAAGTGGGTATGGTTTGTGTGTTCATATGCAAATGTGTTTATGCACATACACAAACAGTAGGCCTCATTTTTCAATCAAATTAGGATTAATCATAGTTTTGGGAGTTTTTTTGTTTGAGTTTTTCAGACACTGGACAAACGTTTTTTGATTAACCCTAATTTAACGTGGATGGCTCCATACAATGCTCTTCACAAGTAAAATAAATGAGCATTTCACTACTTTCAGTGAATTTGGGTGTTTTGTTTAAATTTATAGCAAAAACAAAATGATAAAAGAACATTGAAAAGAGTGAAAGAAATTTTGAAAAAGTGACAAAAACATCAGGGAAAAGCAACATGAGCGACGAAAAAGACAAAAAGTTGCATGGTCGACGGGGTGACAGCACAAAGGTTAAAGGAACAATTAAACTGTCTTTTTGAACAGTTTTGTTCTCTAGTTGGGTCCTAAAGAAAAATGAAAAGAAGAAGTACAGCTTGTGGAAATAACTCAAGTAGCTCACACTGCCTCTAAACATATGTATGTATATGTACTCAGTACTAAAAACAGCCAATAATGGTTTAATGCAAACACAGATGATGAGACAGTTGTGTGAGTAAAATAATAATTGTTACTTCTTGCTTTTTGAGTAGCCTGTTTATTTTTTTTGATGACTACAGGTAAGAGCTTTTTTTCTGAGCAGCTGCCCAGTTGAACTCATGCAGAAGGTGACTGTAATGTGCTTTTAGCTTATGCACAAAATTACAATATTAAAAGATTTCAGTTCACCCTTGCCTACTCACCACCTTGCTGATGATAGCAGCTGCACTTATCTGTTTAGAAGATCTTATGTGCAATTTCTTGGCCCCCTCCTGTAATTTTGTCTATCTTTGTGGGTGTTCTGTTGTCCCATATATCTTAATTTATAATTCACTTCCAATTTAGGATTGATTGGGATTCATTCTTGTATGCATGCTGACAACCTCATGTATTTGAACAAATACAAGGAACGTTGACAAGAAACCCAGAACACATTTATGAATATTGATAAATTAGGCTTATCGTGTGTGTGTGTGTGTGTGTGTGTGTGTGTGTGTGTGTGTGTGTTGCTGATGGACACAGAGCACCTTTGTATTTCTAAATAGGCAATGGTGATTTAGAGCAGAATGAATGTTCGTGGAATGGAGAGGAAGATGCTGTGAGAGTCACAGGCCTCAGTCATAATCGTAGTGAGACCCATAGAAAATTCTGTCTCTTTCGTTTGCTCCTAGTTCCAGCTTGACAAAACCTTTTTTTCTTTCTTGGCTGTAGGGTAGGCAAGGACCTGCCTATTTGGCTTGTCAAAACTGGATCCTGCTTCTGCATGGTCCCTTTTTGGTTTTTGGGCAAAATAGATTTGGTAGAGAACATCACAGCAGATATAGAGAGACATGCAGGCCCGCTGGCACAAATGCAGGTACACAGTGGCACAACATGTTTTTGTGCAATAGTGCCCAGCCCTCTTCTGCAAGCGAGTGTTGGCCAACAGATAAAAAAAGCACGTAAAACCTTTTTTTTTTTTCATCAGGGGGAAATTCTTTTGCTCTCTTTAACACTATAGTTTGGAAAGAAAAGTCCCCTGACAGAAATAAAGAATGACCACTACTTTTCCCTGTTTAAAAAAGTGTGGATGATTTTGAACCTGAGCATCATGGTTCTTTACCCTCCCTTCTCTTCCTCCCTCTCTCGGGCACCACTCGTCTTATGAAGTCATTTTGCTCCGTCGTTCTGGTCGATAACAGATGAGTAATGACTCCTTGAACAAAGCAGCATGACATCAGGAAGGTCATTCGAGGGGAATAGGGGAGAGGTGTCATTTTCTGCTTTAAGGGTCTTTGTGTCACGTTGCCCCCTTACATTCCCAGCCAGTTGACTCAGCGGTCTGTAGAGATCTGGTGGGGACCTCTCCGCTATGAGTAAATGGTTGCAGATCCCTTTTGTAGCTAACCCTAGTTGTTTCCTAACAATTTTATGTTAAGCTGCTACTTTTATTCAAGGTTTTAACTTATAATAAGGTAGTGTGTAGAAAGTGAGTGTTTTGCTCAATGGTGCAACTAAAGTCTGGGTTCAGAGAGAGCAGTATCTCTTCTGTGTTTCCTTGCTCTGTAAAATGAAGATGTGAAGTGTCACATCTCATAAATATGGAGTTCACTTATTCAAGGAAATTTGGGAATTTGTGTCTCCTCTGTGGTTGTGTACCACTATGATGTCCTGACACAACAGATACAAGAAAGACAACATTATAACATAAAAACAACATTTTAACATTTTAAATGAATTCCGGAGTTAACATACAGTAAGTGGATAAATAGGCCTGTTGCAGAAAATTGCCACATGGAGGCGCCAGCTTACACATTATCAGTGTTTTCTCGGTCGGCCAGTGTTGCCTGTGTTGCTCTGCTTCACAGGCAGAGAAGGGGTAGTGGTGGGACAGGGGTTAAATGAAGTGCAAGCACACCCTCCTCACATTAAAAAGGTCACTATCTTCCCTGAGCTTTATGACCAAACTGTGTTTCTCTTTGAAAAGCCACATCTGAGTGCTCAGCAGCGGGAGGAAGTCCTCTATTAATCTGGTAATCAACAAGCTCTGATGGCAGGAGATGGGAACGGTATGCAGGTGTACATGTTTGAGTATACTGTAAAACACACATAAATAAACACACACAATGTTATATGTGCATGCTTTACTAGGCTTGCAGCGCATGTGATTGTGGAGTACCTGAAGTAGCAGTATGATATTTCCAGTATGTAGTCTTTCATCGTGGTCCTGTCTGACTGTGACCTAGATTTCTCTGGGGAAGTACACACTGTGTTACTACATAATGTTTAGTTTGCGGTTAATGTCCCTCTGTGTATTTGTGTGTGTGTGTGTGTGTGTGTGTATGTGTATGTGTATGTGTGTGTGTACATATCAGTGCCAGGATCTTTGGGTTTTACAACTGTCCCTGTCATATTTTCAGAGGCGTTGACAAGCACAGAGAAATGAGTTATTTCACAGAAAGAGCGACCAATTATTGTTTGGTATTTTTATTGGTCCAAAAGAGTTTTAAAAATACCAACGATTGTATTTTTATGGTGGTCACGCTCCACGCTGGTCTCCTTTTTGTTGTGCAGAAATGATTCCTCTGGAGGCCACCGAGTTCTAGTTTTTAGTTTGGATGAAAGACAGACGGGTCGACCGGGTTTGTGGTTCTGCTCTGGAGCGAGCTGCTTTTAGATCATGATTTTTTGCCAGAGACACATGGCCTGATACTGTTTTACTAACTTCTCTCTCATAACATTAGAACTCAGCTTTTCATAATCATGATCATACTCTACAGACTGCAACACCAAAGCAACGCCAAGGCTCTGAATTTCAAAGCCCACTAAACAGAATCAAAACGGTTTTGTCGACATCTATTAACTTTTTAACTTTACAGTTATTGTTTGAGACTTAAAATTTCCCACTCACTTTAAATATTTGTCACTCATTTGAAAATGAAGTAATGCCATAATTCATGATGTTTTGTTTCACTGATGACAATATCACAGCCTACTTTTAACCCACTAGTTTCACCAACGATTTGTTATAAAAGTTGTATAAGTTATACGACTGTAGCCAGCACAACCAAGTTTATAATCGTTCATTTGTAAACCATGTTCAGTATATTTTTCATGTTGCAGTACTGCCCCTCTCTGCGTCTTTTATTTTTTTACATAATTGTGTCAATGATTAGTCGATTACAGTAATCAACTACTATGTTGCAAAAGTCAATGTCATGTGCAAAGTCAGGGTCAGTAAAAGGTAACCGCGCATCAACACATTTAAGGTGTATCTGGTCGCGTCCTATCAGCTTGCTGATAAAGTTATCAGAGTCAAAACAGTATGGATGTAAACAGTGGGGAGCCATGTGTGTGGGAGATGACTGAGTCAGACGTCATGGCTTCTCAGGAGGATACAATTCAACTCAATGAGACAGACAGTCCACACCGCAATGCCTGGCCCGTAGAGTCATGGTAGTTGCCTATCGTAGGTGGTCTGCTTCAGTGGGAGGTGTGTGTGGTTGGAGAGTGGGATGACATATGCACAGCGGTTTAATGATAAAAGCCTGTGTGTGTGTGTGTGTGTGTGTGTGTGTGTGAGAGAGAGAGAGAGAGAGAGAGAGAGAGAGAGAGATGCGGGAGTATAGTTTGAGGTAGCCTCATACACAGAGAGATAAAATGAATGGCTGCTGTTCTCATCATAAGAGTCAAGCTACTGGTTAGGAGGCCCCCCTCTCCCAGACATATGGCTGACCTGTACCTCGCCTGTCGACAAAATGCATTTCTCTTCGGAGAGTATGTTTTGACTTTGAGAATTCTGACAGAATTCCTTGCCCTCTTTCCCATATCCATGACTCTCGTGACTCCTCAAACGCTGATACGAAACGTTTAAGTTATGTCCAAAGTTTTATCTGCACAATTTCACAGAAAGCAGCGCGACATGGCTAAATATTTCATTGAGGGGTTGTTATTTTGTGCGACCAGGCCAAAGCAAACTTAAGCCTGGTAAAGAATGTAATCATTTATCTAAGACCAGGAGCGACTTGCTCAATTTGACCTGAAATAGGGCTCTGTGGTGCCCATTGGGACAGGGAGCTAGGGTGTGCATGAGTGCATATGTATATGTTTTTCCGTGCATAGTTAGGAGAACAAGGTATGTCAAAGCTACCGAGCTGCTACATCTAGAGGCCAAGGCCAGATATTTGGTTTGTTTGTACTTCCTCTTGTGTTTACTGCATGTGGAGATAAGCATGTTCCAGCGTCAGTCTTGTTTAATCTGTGAGCAATCACTGGTGCTTCATGATGATTTAGCTTTGGTGCTCAAGTGCCTACGTCTCTTGGAAAATAAGTGAAAAGTACCTCTTCAGCCCACTCACTTAAATAAGAGAATAAACGAGGAAAACCATATCAACCTCGCCTCTTTCTTTCTCACAGTGTCCACCCTAAAACCCGATCTAACACACCCATGGCAATCATACATTGCTGGGAATTGTATCTATCTTTGGTAGTGTGAGGCTTTCCCATCATTCCCTGAAGGGTTTAATGTCCCTATCACTTGTGGACTGACCTACCAGAGCCTTTAGCTTGGCTGTATAATGACTGTCATTAACCTATCAAGATCTGCCGAAGGGTCCTGACTGCTTTTTCCCACCCCCTCCTGCCACTTTCCCTCCATTGCCAAAACCAAGTTGGCTCCTTTGAATCCTTGCTCTTGGGAGCAGAGAACACCAAAGTCTACAGTCTAATTGGATTCATTTGTAAAATAACTGTGGAGATTTGGACATTATCTACTGTATCTATGTACCCATGACTAGAATGCAAAGTACCCCCCCCCCACACACACACACACACACACACACACACAGGACATTTTTTACCCTGTCACCATCTTAGTTGAAATGCGGTCTCTGAAGTGCTTTTCTTGTTTTTTTTATTGGATTCTCATGTTCATTCAAATAAGAAATTCTTTTCAGTGTATGTGCCTTTCTTTTGCACAACACAGCCCCTAAACTGAGAAAGGACCACTTGGGTCAAATGTGATATTGTATTATATATCTGTCTGAAAACAACATAACCAAAAATGACGCTCTATGCCAGTGTTTACCAACCTGACGAGCCAGATGGTTTGTTACACAGAACCATCTGAGACATCACTGGAAACTGTTTAGAAAAGGGCAGACACTACCTGGCAGTTGATTGGATGAACCCACTGTCTATCACATCTGCCACTGTTGTTTCGAATGAACAGTCGCGACCATCACACACACCTTAGCTGCAAGTAGCTCCTCGCCAGACGCTGATTGGTTCAGTAAGCTGGTAGTTAATATGTAATGCATTACTTGAAGCCTGACCATGGATGTATTATATTAACTGGATACCAGATCCCAAAATGGCGCCTATTCAGTTCAATAGAGTTGCTTGCCTGGCGCATACGCCAAAAAAGTTTCTAAGCTTTTGTCTTTACTTCCGTGATGCGGCCCACTGAACATGTGCAGTAGTGTTTCTCCCACTAGCCCCACCGACGAGTCTCCGCTCGGCCCATAGAATTTAGATTGTGGTGATGTCACAGACTTTTAAATTGCTTTTTTTCGGCTAGAGGGAAGTTTTTTGAATAGAAAGAGACATAACCGACCTTGTTTGCAGTTCGAGGTGAGTGCACTTCCTGGGGGCCTGAGTCTGACTAGATGGATTGTCGTGTGATATGTGATCACGTATGCAAGGTAAAATTTATACTGTAGGTCTCGGGATCTCCGGGAGTCCATCCACTTTTCAAATTGAACTACTGTTTTTTTTAATTTATCAGGATGACATTAATTCAAATGTAAGAGTGTGCTTGTGAAGTCACCATGTCACCATGTCTTGTCACCAGATGTGCTATCCCTTTGTAACTAATTTGTAGATCTCTGGAGACTCATTGCATGGCACTGGGTTCTACCCCAGCTGCATCTGCTAGTGTTTTGTTTGGTACAGCTCTGAGCATTTTGTGTTTGTGTGTGTGTGCCTGTGTGTCTGAGTGTGCCTGTGCATGTGTCTGTGTGTGTTTGTTTGTGTTCTGTTTTTGCGGATGTTCATCAGATAAAGGTATTTGAACACCACAACTGGCTATTACACCACCACTTTAGCGACATGAGGTTAGCCACAGAAAGGCAGCTGCAGAGACACAGTCCTATAAGTCATTGGGCTGAATCGACTCTTAGTATAATGCTATTAAACTAGTACTAAGGCTGATTTGCTCACACCATCCAATGGCTGTGTTGTTTACACATGTCCACTAAGTCTATCTTCTTCTCTCTTCATGGATCCAACCATAATTGTCTTGACCCAAGCCTTACAGTGGATGCTTTCATTGCTGCTCATCTTTGAGATGCTGGGCCAGAATGGAAGACATTACAGCAGGAAATTGGAGAATGCAGCCAGAGGCTGAGCACACTATTCAGTGTCTAGATTCATCTTCTCGATGAATCAGCAGGCAATGGGATAACATTTTTTTTTGTGATGCTTCGGTACCGCAAGGTCTCCAGTCACGATAGTCCAGTTAAATGCTACTTAACCTTTCAGGTTCAGTCTAAACTTTTCTGCCTGTGACTCTTTTGATCTTTGATCAATATGCTGATAACCTCAGCTCCTCTCTTGTCTCTGTCTCTGTCCATTTTTCTCCAGATTGAGAACCTGTTGGAGCAGTTAAAGGATAAGGACAAACAGCTGGCTGGGTTGAGGGAAAGGGTCCAGGGCCTTCAAACAGACTCCAGCAACACAGACACAGCCCTGGCCACACTGGAAGAAGCCCTATCAGAAAAGGTACGGAACAGAGGGAGGAATGAAGGGAGGGTGAGGATGGCTTTGTTGAAAATGTTGCAGGTCAAGTAAAGCTGATAGCAACTGCTGGGAAGAGAGACTTGAGGTGGGGGTCGAGGTTGCTATGTTAGAATAGTTGCTGGATGGATGTTGTAAAAAATTATGCACACTATTATTGAAATACGCTGGTTTTAAGAAGACCATTTGATCACCACTTGGTTTGGAAGGATCTGAAAATGTTTGCCCATTGAGGCACACTGGTCTTTCTCTAAGATGGTATACAGCATCTGGCTTAATAAAGCTGCATGCTTTGCTATGACTCACTGCCATAATTTACTGACACAGCCTCTTGATTTATAGACCTTGGACCACACTAGATGTGTTCCTCTCTGAACACAGTAAGGGAGAGAATAAGAAGGGGGGTCTAAGGTGAACATAGACAGAGGATTAGTCCCTGTCTGTAACTGCGCTGAACATAGGGAGGGAATGATCTATAGAATTAGAGGAGGATAGAAGTTTTGAAAGGGGGAGGGATGGAGGGATGGAAAAGTGGAATGGCAGAAGAGTCACAGCCCTGATGGAAGAGGTGGCCTCAGAATTAAGGGAGGGAGAGGTCAAGGAATGTAAGGGTGGAGGCAGAGTAAAAAATGAGTAACTTCTGAAAAACATATGAAAGAAGAAGAGAAGGAGCAGAGCTAGCAAAATGAATACAGTTACAAAGGATCAGACTGGTATGGAAATATAGTAACACATAACACAGCCATGCACCTATAGAGGAACTATGACTGAGACAGTGTGGACACAATGTACTGTTAAGTCTCAATGGGATTTGTACAGTCCTGGTCCAATGTTAGGAAAATATCAGTATAATTGATTCTTAACTGGATTTACTGGCAAATAGTATAATGGGCACAGTAACCTACCATATACATCCATATACATTGGAAGATACATTGCAGCATAAAATCGCATAGCTTTACAACTGCCATGCAAATCAAGATGAACTAAGCAGAATAACTCCACCCTGGTGAGTGAATGGGCTGAATGTTGGTCGTATATCCAGGCTTTGTTGTTTTCTGGCAACATGAGAGAGCAGCTGGTCTCCATAAAGCCTCACCTTAACACCACTGAGCTAGCATGCTGCCACTAACACTAAAAGGTGAATAGTCTTGCTGGCCACTGTGGTGTTTTGTCTTTAGTAAAATGCAATGCATTTCATTGCACAGGTACATTTGCCTAATAAAACCGCATTGCATGATTTTGCAGTATTCCGGGTTAAATAAGTTACTTTTGAGAAACTGGATTTCTACACAAGCCTTTAGTGATGTGTTTTTCAATTTGCACTTGTTGTGGGTGCCAGTGATTTGTAATTGGAGAGAGGCTTGAACACAGGGTAGATTTGTTGTTATATACTGTACTGACAATGACCATGCAGATGTCAAATCTTAGTCTTGCAGTATATACAGTCTACGTTGAACTGACTTTCTTAATTTCAGAGTGACTTGATCTTGATTAGATTTGTTGCATGTTTGAAATTGTTGCTAGCACAGATTTGTTGGTACTACAGTCTTAAAAAATGATTGCTTTGGCGCTGCAGGCTAAAAAACGGTTTGCATTTACGTGTTTGTTTGTACTACAGGCTAAAAGATGGATGCTGGTTTACGTTTTGCTGGCACTGGCTGCTGCTTAAGAGTTTATAGAGCTCCCAGTTAGGACAGATGTGGAAGTCCAGCTGTTTGTCTTGGTTTTCAGGTGGCTGCCACATTTTTGTGTTCCAATGCGCACATAGTCTGTATGTATGTGTATGCCTATATATTTCTGTTTGCAACATTAGCTTGTGTTATTTGTGCTCTGACGTGTAGAGACTGAAGGAATAAGGTCAGTAGAAAATAGTCTACATGAGCTTCCATGACAAAATTTAAGTGGTGCTCCTGTCTGTTGGATCTGAATCGTGACGAGGATCCCCCACCCCCTGCCAAATAAACACATACTGAATATTAGATCTTAGTTAAATCAACAATACAAAATACCACATAAGGAGGAGGTTGGGGTGTTGGAAGGAGCTGCGGCAGCAAAAGGCATTGGCATGAGCGTGTTCATCAGAGTAACAGTGTAAGGTTATGATGTCCACACTGTATGCCTGCATGAATATGATTAGCTGTTACTAGCCACAGCTGGGAATGAGCCAATCATTGTGAAGCATATTGCAAACAGCTGATGCCAATCAGACAATACAAGCATGATTTCAGTGCTCTGCCTGAACTAGCACTATGCTTCATTACTGACATTTTGAAAGGCGGTGTTAAAACCAGGTAAAAGTTCAAACTATTTCAAACGTGAGCTTTGCAACGTAATGTTTTTTTCAGCTGTTCTGAACGGGAGATACATCATTAGTGCTGAGTCAGCTAACAATGGGCCTCATTCACCAACCATTCTTACGAAGAAATGTGTTCTTAAACCCTTCTTATGCACTTTTTACGAAGATTCTGGCATTCACTAATGTTTTCTTAACTTGGATTTGTTCTTAGCTAAGAACAAAATCTACGAACACCGAAAAGCACTCTTACGCACCTTTGAGTGATGACAATTTGCTCCAAATGATTGGTTACTGCATTTTATTTAATTCTACAGTCGTTTACAATGATAGTATTGTACTGTAATGTATTTCTGATCATTTGTTGAAAAAAGAAATCATATTATGCAAAAAAACACTAACACTGCAATTTACATCAGCAATTAACTGATTAAATCCTGCGTTATTTGGTGATTGATTGCTATTTATATGGCCAAAATGCAGTGGTAGAATGTAACAAAGTACAAATTCTTCGTAACTGTACTTAAGTGCATTTGTCACGTATCTGTACTTAAGTAGACTCAATAGTGCATAGTCAACTTTTGACTTTTACTTTGTTACATTTTGCAGCAATTATCTATACTTTCTACTCCACTACATTTCTACAATGTTCCGTTACATTTTCTGATCCGTTTCCCTCTGCCAAAACGTCTTCTGACCGTCACACGTTTGTCTCCCCAGTGAAGTTTTGTTGCTGTAGATATATATGGGGCACCGCCGATCCAAGCCGGCTCTGGTGCTGCATGAGCCCTGGCGCAGCGCCGCTGACCCTCGGTAATATAGCCTTCCAGTAAAAGTGAAAATAAAAATGTTTGTTTTTTATTATTCCCATTTTTTAAATCATAGTTGCGTCTCTACAGCGTTGTTTACTTCCCCGCCAGGCTGCGTAAGACGCGTTCATATCTTATTTATTTGGCTGGACCTCTTCACACAATTTGGCTGGACACACTTTATTTGCTTACTTGCATGGTTAAAGAAAATAAAATACATCCATGAATAAAACCAACCGCATTCCGATTCTAACAACACATTTCCATTTTATGCTGGTTAGGATAGGAACTTCTTATAAAAGCCAGGCCTTGTTTGTGGTAGTGGACATCTTCTACTTTTACTAAAGTAAATATGTCTTATTACACATGTTATTTGTACTTTTATTTAAGTACTGAGATTCAGTACTTCCTCCACCCCGGCTCCGACCATCTCTAACGCAGTCATGTCCTTATAAGGGAATTTTTGGGCCGTTTTCTTATGCTAATTAGGAACAACTGGCACGCGCTTTCAGTTACGAAGACGTGGGATTCATCAATCATAAGAACACAAGTGCGAACAATTGTTTTTAGTGTTTAAGAACACGTCATGAATCCGACGTAGACCTTTCTTAGAAACCTTCTTAAGAACATATTTAAGAGAAAACTTAGGAAGATATTGGTGAATGAGGCCCAGTGCCTCCTCAATAAAAATATTGAACATTGAAACGTTTTTTAACACAGTGTTAAGTGCTTTGACACTGATCATGTGAAAGCATGTTAAGTGCAGTCAGACACAGGGGTGCTTGATTTCATGACAGGTATGAACACGTGCACGTGTGTGTATGTGTATGTTTGGCTGCAATTATTTCCTTTGATTGTGTTGAATTTTATTTTTGCTTGAACTACACTGAATGTATATACATTCAATCAAGAAAAAAAAGTATATTAATAGACACAATGTTGGCTGATGTGATTTTCATTGGGTACATAGATGTTTTCACTTAAAATGATCTTTTATCACCTAAATGTGTTTTTGTTGCCGACAGACTTTGAAATGAATAGTATAATGGCACAATAAACTGTAAATCCCTTTTCTGCCTTGTCCCATCTGTTTACGCAGAAACCACTTCAGATGCAGCTTACATATAATTCAGCTGTGATGAGGAGAACGTTTGGCGAGCTTTTCAGACTTTGTGGTGAACACAGGGTGTGTGTAATGTGTTTACAAGACCGAGTGTGTGTGTGTTGCTAATCACACTCCCTGTCACAAACCTGCTCTTGGAGCCAGTCGCAAGCCACAGTGCTGTGGTTCTAATTAACAGGCTAGGGCATTGTGCCCAAGCCGAGCCCTGCTTTTTGGTGTTTGTGTGCCTGTCTGTGATGTTATGTGTGTGTATTTTTGTTGCATTTATGTGTGCTCCTCACTTTTTATTATCACATCCTGATCTCTTTCCATAAACCCTAAACATCCTAGAGATATTTCATAATGTGGGGAAAACACCTAGGACCTATTAGCCATATGGTCTCTCTCTCTCTCTCTCTCTCTCTCTCTCTCTCTCTCTCTCTCTCTCTCTCTCTCTCTCTTTCTCTTCCTCTCCTCCAAAGCCCACTATGTAGTGCGTTACTGTGCCAGGTCTAGTTAGTGGGTGTATTTGTCCAATTACCCAGGGGTTTAAAGCTGCCAATCATGCGGCGATGCCACATCGTAAAGCCTCATTGCTGAGCTGTGCTCTGTGCCTAAATAAACACCTGAGTAAACACCTTGATAATCACTTCAGTCCACACCTAAACACACACACATACACCTTAACACACACCTACTACTACACACCTTGCATGCTCCCCCACCCATGGTTTGGACTTGGTCTCAGGCCAATGCCCAAAGCCTTGGTCCTCCCGCTGTCCGATGTGATTAGAGAATTGAGAAAATTATGATGTAAACATTCCAACTTGGTTCATCAGCAGGCAATGTGGAGTTGTTAGGAAGTGATCTACAGTAATGTCAAATCCGTTCTCAATAAATCTGTCTGTGCCCCTCAACTCTTCTCCTGCTTCCTTCATCTCTCTGTTCTACTTGGCTCGGAGCTCCTCATGTCCCTGCTATTATTTATGGCAGTATTATTTATGATGGGCATTTATGAGTTTGTCTTTGGCCCTTATTTTGGGAGGCATGCTGGTGAGCCTAGACAGCGAGAGACTGGCTCACATCTTTCAATAATGATAAGAAAGAACTGTATTCAAACAGGGCTGTCTTTTGCACACTGGAAGCAAAACATACATTTCTTAAATGCAAAAAAGCTTTAATGCAGGTGATAGCTCTTCAAACCTTATTTTTTCTTGTTCATTTACTATCTCAGGAGCGAGTGATTGAGAATCTGCGCGAGCAGAAGGAGCGGGAAGACAGGGTTCGGCTGGAGGAGCTGGAACAGATGAGGAAGGAGAACCAGGTATTAAAGGACAAACTTTCAGCCTTGCAGCCCCAAAATCTGTCCCAGAGTCAGCCTGCTAACCCAGTCCTGACACAGAACCAGAGGCCTGATGGAGAGGTCAGTATGGATTGTTTTGATGAAGTTATGATATCTTAGGAGGTGATGTTTTGTAGAGGACAAAAAAGGTGTGTGTGGTATGCAGTGTTAGTCAGTTTTGTAAATATGTGGCTTTTGTATTACATATAACCTGAAATATCTAAAACAAAAGTTGTTGTTGAAACAATGTGCATGTTGATACGAGCACTGTACACAAGATTGATAGTCTGGTATGTGTGCGCACTGCTGCAGACAAACAGCCATCAATACTTCATCGTTATTCACATCATGAGAACAGACTTAACCACTTGTGCCAAGCTCTAAAATGAACCCAAACGCAAAATCTCATTTCACAGACCTCATAAAACAAACAACAAGTACCTTTCTCAAAACCCTTTTACTGTTGAATACTTCAAGAATTAAAAGAATTTACTTTTATAACCACTCTGCAGTGGTTGTAATACACTACTTGCACCCTGGATTTACACTGCTTACATCTACAGTAATAGTAATTCCACTCTCTTACCTCCCTGTGTGCATCCACACTATTGTTAGCAACTCACTAGCAAAGGGCCTGCCTGCACTTTGTCCCGCAGGATAGAGGGATGAATTAATAGAGGGTGATTTCTGGATGTAAAAGATCCCTCTATCCCTGTTCAGGTGCCAAGTCAGAGGCCTGGCTGTCTTTTTTTTCTCTCTTTTTCTTCTCCCAGGCTTACAAGCCAGGACAGAATCTAACCCTGCCAGAATTTATGAGAATGTTTTCTTTTATTCTCATAAAAAGCATACACACATCTCATTCCTGTGAAATGATATTGTGTTGAATGTTGACACCGCACCACATGAAAGGGACAGACTCTTTGTAACAACAGATTCACACTCTGACAGAAGTGTTGCCATAATTGGACTATTTTGGCAGCAATCCGACCTGTTATGTAAACTTGCAGATTCTTCAAAAAGACAGATGGTGTTTATATTTGTGAGTGTATATATATGTGTGTGTGTGTGTGTGTGTGTGTGTCCACCCTTTCAGATTATACCTCCACACCCCATTCTAGTGCTTACTTGTGTCTAATTTCCTAAGAAAAACAAAAAAAGCTAAAAAGCTAGTATGTACTGCAGTACTGAACAAATGTAAGAGGGTTACACTTGCTCTTGTGCCTATCAAGTGTGAATGCAAAAACAGCTTCTTCCAAATTAATGTAATTATGTGATGTAACAATATAACAAGGAAAGCTGGGTTATTTACATTTATTTCTTATTGCACTACTTTTTTTTAAATTGATTTTGCTATATAGATTCGTCAGGTTTTGACAGAGACTGTAAAGCAAAATTTACATGATCTTAATTAGTATGATAAAGCTTGGCGAAACAATTGCATTTCGACACTGTCTTAATGCCTAATATACAGTAAATGCTTTTGAAATTGTTACATTGATCCAACACTTGTATGAGAAGCGTCCTCATTTGACGTTAAACTCAAATACCTCCAAAAATGGAGAATTAAGCTTTTTGCCTGACAGCCATTAACCTCTCATGCAGATGTAGAGTTTGTGTTTGCTATCAGGTCGTGTACACACGTTGGCCCACTCACTGTATCTGCAGATGTTTGTATTACTGACTCAGTCAAGCTGTTAGCGGAGGTTTTTATCTTGACCTCAGAGCTCTGTTGACTTCACTGCATCCTCATCCTCTTCCCATAAAACAGTATTTGTTGATTCTGAGGTTAATAAAGGACTTCTGAAACTAAACACTAGCTCTTCAAAGAGAAAATTGTAAAGAACCTCAGGGAAGGCAGTGACCTTTCCAGGGAGGGTTGGCTTAAATCAGCAAAGAGGCACCACACCTCAACTCACTTTTGAGTCCTATTCAAAAGACTCTTTTCAAACCAGGTAGATGTCATATCTTCTTACCTTTTTTGTTGTTGCTTTTTTTCTTTTTTTTTTCCTCTGTTTTTCTTTTTTTATGATAATATGGAAATAAGACTAATCAGACATTGATTTTTGCACAGACAGATATTTAATGAGATCGAACTATGTCATGTCTATGATATAAATAGGAGTCAAAACGTTTGTTTTTTTTGTTCTTTTTTTTATGCTACCCAGCCTCAGTGTGGCTGGGTATTCTCTGACCCAGTTCAGATCCTGGTGGCCACACATATTTAACTTATTTGTAATATTTACACTTCAGAGACATTTCCAGGAATGATAATAATAATTTCAGTGACCAAATATGTAATTGTATCTTCACTGGCCTTCCCCCTCCTGTCATAATATCACAAATCCCTGTTGGACCCGCCGTTCTCTCAGCCCCTGCTTTCCCCTTGTCTGTGTTTTCCACTGAAAGAACATAACAAACTCTGGTCCACTTAGGCCTAATGCATTTTGTGCAAGCTAAGATTGGGTTGGGTGTATGCGCACGAGTGTACGAGGCTAGGTGTGGAGGTAATGGGGGTGAGGACGAGGTAAACAATGACTGCTTGCCTTCCAGAGGGTCAAGTGGCCCCCTTTTTCACAGCATTTAATCCTTAGTATAGGCGTGTGTACTATATACACATACAGTGACAAGATTATGATACATACATACATACATAAAGACTTTTCAAACATTTTGTTGTGCTCTATATATTGTGCCCATGGCTGTATCTCCTATTATGCAGGGGCCAACTTATGCATGTGGTTTATCTGTTGGGTTTGTTATAATGGGAAAGAGGCATTTGTTCAGATTGGCTAGTGCTAATAGTTAACAGACAATCTTTGGTGCATTTTCTAATGACAAACTCAAGCAGAGCTACATGTACAGTCATAGACCTGACAATAAATTGCTCAGTGTTTGTGTGTGTGTGTGTGTGTGTGTGTGTGTGTGTGTGTGTGTGTGTGTGTGTGTGTTTTTGCGCGCTCACTTGATGATGTTTAAACGAATGGCCTCAGCTGTTTCAACAAGTTAAACAATCTTCGCAAACACAGACAGAGAGAAGTAAAGACCAAGCGAAGGAGGGAGAGGTAGGGAGAAAGATAATTCTAGGGTACAAACTTCCTCTGGGATATTTTTCTCAGAGAAGAAAGAATCCATCAGTGTAACTCTTGTGTTGAAAAAAAATTTAAGATGTTTGGAGGTCTCATAAAATCGCAGCCAAAGAGAGAGAGACGGTAATTTTATAATTATAATGACTGAACTCCTAACTCTACATGACGGATGCCCCGGGAGACAACTGATAGACGCAAACCACAGAAAAGCAGGCAGCATAGGAAGGGGGGGGGGAGGCGGGATGAGATCGCATAAGGGGAAAAGATTGGTTGTGCTTCAGCTAGATTGTGACCCTAACCACATACTCAGGATTGACTTACCTTTTCCTTTAGGTTTGAAAGTTGTAGCCATGCACTGTGATCTTGCATCTGACCCTGTGTAACTGTCAAACTGTGTCCATATTTCAGTCCTAGAGGATGTTATGACTGTACCTGGTTTTTATACTATATTCTTATTTTAACATGTGTTTTATCTATTTGTTTTAACTTCTAGGTGCCAGCCAAAGTAGATGGGCTACCAGCAGGAAGCCCAACAGTAGGTTCAGTTATTGTATGCCTCTTATTTGTTTGTGTGTGCGTGCGTGCGTGCGTGCATTTTAGTACATGTCAGACTCTCTCAGCTCTCTGTTACCAGACTTGGCTTAACTTGAATCTGTCTCGCTATATTTTATCACACTTAGCTCAACATCCACTAGCCCTATCTGTCCTTTGTCATTTTCAGCTGTACTCTGTCATTCTTAGCTTTGCTTGGTCAGTCTCAGCTTGTTAGCTTTAGATGTGCTTTGTTAAGCTAAGCTTTACTTTGTCACCATGAGCTGGCATGTTGCCAGCTTCACCTGTACTTTCAGCTGAATTCGTACATGATAGAATGCTTACACTTACAGTTAGCAATGTGGAATACCTAATATTAATTCTATCATACCATGATAACAGTTCCAGATGAGGCTTATCACTTTTAAATATATGTATTGTTTAGGGCTGGGCAACGATTAAAAGTTCTAATCGCGATTAATCACATGATTTCCCTGATTAATCGCGATTAATCACATTGTTATACGCACAATCCAATAATGAATGCAAAAGTAGTGTATAACGCAATTTTATTTTAAATGTTCTGCCATATGAACAAAAGTGCCATAACATTTGTTCTGCAAACACTTAACATCAGCATTTTGTTTATACAATAGCAGTTAAATAAAATTTTGGTGTAAATCTCAACAAAACAATGTAATCAAAGCAAATACAAAATGAAAGCTTATTGCCACTGCATTAATGTTATCCTGTTGGCTATATATAAAATAAAACTGTCCACAAAATCCTGAGCCACAATCATAACATTAAAACAGGCAATTTTTGAGATAACAGCAGAAACATTTTTTTTTTTTTTATCAGGGAGTAGCATAACCAGTCTATGTTCAGTACCAAATGTCCCTGTTAGAGTGAGGTGAAGCACAAACGTTTCAGCATAATGTCTCTCCTCTGTTTTCATTACAGTCAGAGCATGTGAATGCAGCGCTCACTGTTCGTCAATATAATGCACTGTAACTCCGAGGTAATTATGGTTACCCAGTGATGTCCTGTAGTCCCCAGTGAGAGTAATACGTTGTAAAGTTGTAAAGTTGTAAAGTCCTCTCCTTTTCATATAACTCGTTTATTCTTCTTGTGATGGTGCGTCTTGTAAAATCTCATACCTGCCGTCATTTGTTGCGATTCTCAGAATGTTTCTCAGACCGACGTCCTCCACAACACTAATGGGCCTGCAGTCTGTAGTTATCCACTTTGCTATGGCATTTGTTAGCTTCTCTTGCCTTTGTTTATCTATACTTCTCCCACACACTGCATCTAACGTAGTCTGCCAACGCGCCACTGTTTGTTTCGTTGAATGATTTGCTGGTATCAACTGTGTGTATTGCAGTTAGGTGATATTTCAAACTGGAAGTACTCCGGTGATAAGAAAATTCAACTTTGCAGTGGTTACAAATAGCTTTGGTTCTGTCGACTGCGCCGTCTGGAATAACTTTAAAATGAAAATGGCAATGTAAAAGTTCTGTACCCTTCTCCATGTTTGTTGGTGTGTTCATCCGCCAATTATTTTTTTTTCTGGTTCCTGTAAGCGCGGCGGCAGTCAGCACAGGCTTTTGCAAAATAAAAGCCTGTGAGCAACAGACTTAATGCGCGATAAAATAATTGTCGGTGTTAATTAATTAATGAGTTAACGCGATAATAACGCGTTAACTGGCCCAGCCCTAGTATTGTTTGAAGGTGCTGCTTTATGATTATGGTATACATTTTATTGAGTTAATTTTTATGTTCCATAGCTGGTTCATAAGGAGTTCAGAAGAAGAATGTATAAATTGCTGACAAGGGACAGCTAAGGCTAATGGATGTAGAATTAAGTCTGACTAATTGCAGTTTAAGCTGAAACTTTAGGTTAGTCTGACAATGATCTTTAATAAAGAGCAGCTTTTGAAAATCTGAGTATAAGATGTCCTAAACTGGCCACTGTAAATCTACTTTCAAACTGCCTTAATAATGTGTGCAGTATACAGTTTTGTGGCAATCTCTTATGTATCCGCTCCGTCTGTGTGTCCTGCTTTCCCCCCAAAGACACAAAACACGGAAGAAGTAGTCCGGAAGTGTCCAGACATCACAGATCGTCTGAGGCTTCTGGAGCAGGAAGTTGCTCGCAACAAAGAGGAATCTGGGAAGTCGCAAGTGGAGGTGGAGAGGCTAATGACAGCTCTGAGGGATGCTGAGATGGACAAATCGTGCAAGGAGAAGAAAATTGCTGATCTTGAGAGGTGAGGGTCAAAAATTCATTGACATTTATATCCATAACAAGATACCATCTGGGTGTCCTCAGAAAGCAGTGTCCTTCCAAGTGACCGGATCTTTGTAAGATCTTTATTCATTCCTAAGTGCTCTATTTATAAAGGAGTAATCCACAAGACATAAACTGTCTAGATTGTGTCCTCCCAGCACTTGAAAACACTTCCACGCTGTCATGCTTTTTGCCTGATGTAATCACACTCTAGAAATGCACACTGTGACCTATGTACATGTGTTGTTTTTAATCACGTGGCTTAATGTCTTATCATTTGTTTCTGTGTATCAACGTTTGCAGACCTGGGTAAGTAGTTCTTTGTGTGCCTGTTGAACAAATCATTATAATACCGCCAACACTGTCCGTAGCCATCACTCTTGACATCATGCCATGACTGTTGAGTTTGAGATTTTCCTAGGTATAAAGTTGTAAATTGTTAGCCTGACAAGAGAGACCCACATCAAGATGTTGGGTCTGGGAACTCTCCATTGACAGAGCTCAATCCGAGGGGCGGGATAAACGGTTGTCTTTCAAATTCCCTCTGCACGCAATAGGATAGCGCTACAACCAGGCAGAGCGAGGAAGAAGGTAGCAAAGCTAGTTGATAGATTAAACTTTTGCCGTATCCGGTCAGCAAAATTCCGAACACATCTTCCTTTTTTAAGAATGACTTCTGTGACGTTCTTTGATCTTTTCTCAAAGAAAAGCTTAACTCCACATTTCCAGAAGACCGCTGTTCCCAGCAGCAGCATCAGCCATAAGCCCGCCCACCGACTCTATACAAGATGTGATTGGCCTGACCAGAGTTTGTTTTTTTCAGCTCGCAAGTCAACGGAGAGTGCCTAGCCCCCCCTGGCTACAAATTAAATTTGCTGCCACTAGGGTGCGTCTAGATTTCTAGGCTAGTAAATTGTGGCATTTTGGCTCAAATTTGATTCCCAGAAAGATCAAATTTGACTATCCCAGCGGGACAGTAAATGTACAATGCATTTACGGAAAACAATCTCGGTCCTCATTCCTGTCACAGCAATAACACAATGAGAGACTTTATATGTTTCCTCATTCATATCACTGGAGACGTATAGCCTTTCAGTTGTGTTGACTTCTACAAAGCTTCTTCCCATTTCATTGCTATCGTGAGTGCTATCATGTATGTTTTCCCTCATATCTTAGGTGTTTTCAAATATGTCTGTAAACCCTATGTGTTAAGTGGTTTTGTTTCTGTCTTTGCATTACTGTAAATGCATTCAGCAAATGTATGTATGTACTGTGTGTGTGTGTGTGTGTGTGTGTGTGTGTGTGTGTGTGTGTGTGTGTTTTTTGAGTTTGCCAGGAAGGCAGCCAGCAGCATGCCAGTGGGAGGTGGTGTATCCATCCCAGACACTGGCTGTTTATACTACTCTGTTTATTACTAGTGCAGTGCTACTCAATTATCATCTGATTTATGGATTGGCATCGTGTGTGTATGTGCCCACATGAGTGGTTGTTTAGTGCCAACGCAGCGGTACTGTATGTGAGTGCTTGTGTGGGTATTAACTTTATGTGTGTGTCCGTACATGTGTGAAAAAGAAGCAAAGGAAGAGGCATGGTTTTGTGTCTGTACATTGTGTGGGTCTGAACTTAGAATGGTTATAGTTAGTTGTGTGGCGGTTGGCGTGTATGTAGATTGATAGTGGGTGGTGGTTTCTCAGTTGGTGGATCGCCAACTGCACAGAAGAAGCCACGAGTGTGAAAGAGGTATGTGAATGAACATTTTTTAACACTTTGGCCCCCATCAGGTGTGTTAACCCTAGCTAGGATTCTGAATGGCTTAGAATGTATCTGGATGGGCTGCATGTACTGAATCTAACACAGTTTCCTGCCTCATTCATTACCCGTTTTACAGACGCTCCACTCTGGCATGGAAACCGTGTGCTGACTGACTCAAACTGTGTGGGTACGCATGAGCATCAAGTATAATAGGGATACAGAGCTCCCGCAGAGTTTGTTCAGACAGTCTACTCTCTGTTTCAATATGTCGGTGCATACGTCATGCCTCTACTGTACCTCTATATGTGTCTGCTACTCAGCTGCAGTGGCAGAGTATGCCCACGCACATGTATGTGTTAATCCATGCATTTGGTTTCTGTGCACAGCCATTTGTGGGACAGGAGTGTTTGGGATCAGGTACTGGAAAAGTTCATTTACACTCAGCTCATCCATCTTATTGGGGCTGCTGTCTCATTAGTGTCAGCCAGTCACTCCTATCAGTCTGACCCCTCCCTGGGTCAGCGCATACGGGTCAGAGGTCACAAGCAGGTCATCTGCAGGTTATCAGAGCAGGATCCACTGCAGTCATACACTGCCACTGTAATAAATAAAGTAGAATAGATTTTTCTTAAGTTAAAAGCACAGGAACATGAACTTTACAGTATGTACATTGGCTGCTGTAGAGAATAGTGGAACATCAAGTTATTGTAGTTAAAATCTTGTCACGTTATCAGTGGAAATTCTGATTTAACAAAGACATTTAACATGAATACAGGCACAAGACTTTTAGCATATGTGTGTCTCTGCACACATGTGTTATGTGACAGCATTGGCGGACGAGTTTGTCCCTGTGCTGATTGGACTTCTGTTTAAGGCAATGCAAGATGTGGCTGGGCAGAGGATGAATGTCTTTTTAATCAGAGTGTTTCTGTTGGAACTCAGTCAGATGGCCTATTAACCACTATCTGGATGGAGAGAGAGAAGAACAGATGAGGAAATAGACACTTTCTCATCCAGTTGGCAATGCAGCAGAGAGTGTCAAAGATGAATGTAGCCAGCAGGTCAATGTAATAAATAGCTTCCAGTACAGGGGGAGACTCACTCACAGCTCTTTAATAGCTTAGATCTCCTAGTGATCTGTCATCGGTGTTAACATTAGGTAGTTATTGTTAGTGTTTTATTTACTGTCATGTGTGTAGGTGTAAATCCTAGCTAATCTGCATTAGTGATCAGAGATACTGAACAGGCTTTGTGGAAAGCATCTGTTTCAGAGGTTAGCACTAATGCTAATAGCTGGATTTGTTAAGTAGAGCTATGAAAGCAATGACTACTGATCTTATTATGCAGTTTGTGCGCATATGGTGGACCAAAATGAATCCAGTTAGTAGGCTTTTTGAAACATCACCAGTTTTCATTACCCCTAAACATCAGCAGTAAGTGTACATATTCAAGAAAGTTTATGCTTTCACACATCTGCAACAGGTGTGATTTCTAAAAATGTTTTAAATATTTTTTTAAATATTGGGTGAATTTAAAGCCTTGTTTCTTTTTCCTTTGCCCCTTATCTCATGGCTGTATATTGTTATTACAGTTTTTTCCAATTGCTAAAACACAATTTTGCAAACTAGGCAGGTTTTATCAAAATACTTAACACAATTCACAAAACCACACATCCAAACTGCAAAATACCTCATATATCCTGCAAAATAAAGCACTGCAACAAAAACTACATATAGCATTATCAAAATCAAACTTTCGCACCAAATGGCACAAACTTCATTCATATTACCAGATTATTGTCTAACCAACTACACACTGTAATGAAAAGCACTTTCATCTTTAGTATGCTTTGCCATAATACTAAAATAGTTCAAATTGTAGAAAATTCTTCAGATTGTTCACATGCCTGCACATACATGCTGTTGAAACATTTTTTTTTTCACCAAACAAGTCAGTGCAACATATGCACAGCAGCTATGTTTACATTGGACTGAACAAAAATATGCTCACAAAAAACAGTAAACTGAAAAAGAAAATTGCAGAAAAAATGTGCAGAAAAAATACATAGAAAAAAAGAGGCATCATAGTGCTTACTTCCTGACTGAAGTGGTAACAATTACTGTAACCATTGAGGTCTTTGGCCTGGTGGCACATATATTGGCAAATTAGCTCATGTAGTGTCATTTTGAATGGCAGTGTTTTGAAATGGCAAACATTTGACTTTATGTCAGATTGTTGTGTCTTATGCAGAGAACCGTGTTCAGTGCATTTAAAAAGTGCCATTTTGAATTGCAAAATGTGTGTAAAGCAGAAAATGTGTTTAGACTTTTGGAGACTTGAGAAGAGGTTTTGCTCTCTGTGTGTCAGTTTAAATAACTGTGCTGTGCATGTCATTTTAGTGTGTTAGCAATTGGAAAAAACTGTAACCAGTGGAATTATTTTGTATAGTTCTTAATACTGTTACAGTCCTATACTTTTAAAGTTTCTGTGGTGATGTGGGAGCTAAACTTTGAGAAATAAATCAGGCTCCCAGTCTCACCGCCATATCACAGCTATTGACGTGGTAAGCACTCTGGTATGTAAGGGAGGGTTTCAGGAAAAGGGAGGTGTGTGTGTGTGTGTGTGGGGGGTTTGGGTTTGTGTATGTTTGAACAAATGTATGTACTGTATGTGTGTGAGACACTGAGGAGAATACATATTGGTATAGTGAAGTTGGCAATGATCTGTTGGCTGGTAGGAATCGACGGTTCGGACAAATATTCATACACTCACAATCAACCATTTGCACAAACAAACACACACATATCATTTTGGGCCTTATTCTTATGACGATAATCAAACTCCAGATGTTGAGAGCATCAATCTTTTGAAAATACACACACTGTATGCATGCACGCCAACTCACAAATAACCTCCAAAGTCTGTATACAATATTTCTACATGAATATGTTCGTAAACAGTGTGTATTTGCAGGTGTCCATGCAATTTAGTGCTTTGAAAATGACACATCAACTTCCTGTTTTACTATATTGCACCTGCGCTAGAGAAGAGTGTTTCATAACACACATATCAAATACATAAACAATACCATATACTGAATCACACTACATTTTCTCACATTTAAACATCTTGACACACAAGCAGAGTTCTTCTTCTTTAACCTCCAATCTGTTTCACCCTGTCATACACACACAGACAATATATAAAGGCAACAGCGAAACGGTATTTGTATTGCAATAACACATGTCTAAGCACCATAAAGCATCAGTAATAAACAGACTTGTTCTGTTTGGATCTCTCAGCACTGCATCGAGACAAACGCCTGAGATAAAACTTCAGATTCCAGTGTTGATCCAACTGCCTCATGCTTTACTTCCATAGTGCCTCGTTTCTTCTCCTCTCTCCTTTCCCTGTACCCCTTGACTTTTTTCACTACAGAGAAAATGTATTTAATTCAGATCGTATCGGCCTCTTATTTCATATTGTGCAACGCTGAGTAGTAACTGCCCTGGTGTGTCCTTGTCTGCTTGAAATCAGAGGATTTTCTTCCACTCTGCTGTTTATTAAAAGAGAAGAGGAGAAAACAGAGTAAGAATTAGGAGTTATGAAGGGGAGATACAAATCTGAATTTCTTTCTTCAAAGGTTATTACTGCTTTTAACCTTTATTTACCCAGGAAAAGTCAACTGAGAATGCATTCTCTTTTCCAGCAACACCCTACTTAATATTCGCAGTTTCCCACATTCAGGACTGGGAGCGTCCCAGTGTGACCGCAGCTTCCTGCTGTTGGCCACTCAGCAGCTTTACTGGAGCCCTACTGTGCCCTGCTCAAGGGCACGTCACCAGTACTCCTTGAGGGAAGTTAGAGGATCATTCATTCATTCTTTTTTTCTCAATGTCCTTCTAAATGGATGTGAGTTCTAGGAGACAAAAAGTAAGAGACAGACAAGAGGAGGAAAAGACTGTTAAAAAGGATAATGGAAAAGTGAGTTTATGAGATATAGAAAGAACGATCGAAATATATATTGAGAAATACAAGTGAGAAAAAAAACAGAGCTGTGCTTTGGCAGCCAGAAATAAAGTGAAGCTGCTTATGTTGGAAGGTGGATGTGTGGAATGCTCCAGGTGAAAGAAGCAAGAGGAAATGTGAAAAATTACTTATTACGCTCAGTTTAGGAAATGGCTGGACCCGTGCACAGTGCGCTCTCTCTCTCACACACTTCATCTTTTTAAGAAATGTCATAGCAATAAAATACTATTTTCCCCCCATGAATTTACTCATTTCGGTACTCAACAAATCACAGTTCTCCTTCATATTTTCCACTCAACATGCAGCCGAGCCCGTCTGCTTCTTATTCACAATCTACGTGCCCTCATTTGCCTTCACATTGGTCAAAAAACACATACTTCATTTTGCACTGATGGGTTGATGGGGGTATATCAGCTATCAAAAGGGACCAGCGTGTATGCTGGTTTATACACCTGTGCCAGTGCCGGCTGTGTGTGATAGCTGATATGCCCTTATGGCAAGTTTGTTCTCCATGGACATGCCTCTGAGCTTATAAAAACACACTCAGAGACATCAAAGATCAAAGTATAAACAGAAACTTCTCCTCCTCCTCCTCCTCACTGTGTAAATATGTGTGCACATGTATTTGTGTGTGTACATATACTTCATTCATAATAGTAAGAGAATTGAATAATAATCTTTTATTTACGCAGCTCATTTCAAAACCCACTCATAAAAATGATATAGAACATAAATAAAATCAGCAGCGGTCAGCGGAGTTATTAAAAAAAGAAATATAGAAGCAAGCCAGAGACATAAAATGACAGGCCTAATAAACTCTGTGTTTTTGTAAATGGGGAGTAATATCAGATATGAATACTGACACACACAGTTTCCTGTCCCGCTCTGTCTTCCCTTATTGTAACAAATATGTCCCCAAAGGATTTGAAAAGCACTATGCTGTGTGCATGTGTGGCAAGGTGACTGTATATTAAATGTATTCATCTTGTTGGGTATATTTCACATTTCACACCAACATCACTCATAAAAGCAGAAACACACACACACACACACACACACACACACACACACACACACACACACACACACACACCATTATAAGGTCTACGGCAGCAAATATTTGCCCATATGTGGGGGCAGCTCATATGTTTTGCCCAGAGTAAACACACCAGTGTGGATGTGGAATAATAATGCGGTGCGTTTTAGCAGCTGCTTGGTCAGTCTGTTTACAGTGTTGGATGGTTCTCTTAAGCACTAATTTGTCACTGTCAGCTTTCTCGCACTTTCTATGCATATTTGTTTTAAGTGTGAAGGCCAAACTGGGGTCTCAAAGGGTGTGTTTTGATTCTATTTTGAGAGTGTTTGTGACAAGATATAGATTGTGTATAAGTGCAGCTGTGTGTGTCTTATGGTGTATTGGTATTGTGGGTTAATGTGTGTCTACCAGTGAGTGTATTAAGTGTTAATGCTTGTGTGTGTTTTCATGCATATTATTATCTATTTGTTTGTGTGTGTGTCAGTCATATTTCTCTGGCTAAATAAGTTCAGTAAATGACAAGAAACAGGTCTTTGTTTGGAGGTAAATACACAGCCATCCTGGCTGGTTAATACATGGTTCAGCTCTGTAATCAGTACCTCAGCAATGCACAACATTGACAGCAGATTTATTGTGTGTGTGTGTGTGTGTGTGTGTGTGTGTGTGTGTGTGTGTGTGTGTGTGTGTGTGTGTGTGTGTGTGTGTGTGTGTGTGTGTGTGTTTGTTTCTGGCAGTGTTTATAGACTCATTTATTTTTTTACCTCTTGCTTATATATCTATTTTTGAGAATGTCTGTGTGGGTGCATGTGCTTGCATCTCCTGTCTGCATGTGTTTGTGTGTTTTGTTGTTGAAAGATTTACACAGCAGTGTCTCACCTCCATCGTTCAAGTCTTGTCTTGTCCCAGTCTGCCCTTTTACTAAGACAAGACATGTGCACAGTCCTTCCCTGCTTTACTGTACACACTGCAGCCCTACCATTTACCTTTATGATGCAAAACGCAGGTCTTGTTTTAACTCTGAAAATAAAGTAAAAGTATGGGTAAAACAACATTATATACATATTTTGGATGTCAATACTACATTTAATGATAAACACTCACCAACAAAAGCACCACAAATTTAAACTATATGGTTTTGAAAGTTTTACTTAAAGTGTACTGGGGCCATTGTGTATTATGCAAAGGATATGTGCATATATATTTACATACACTGTGGTCATATTGTGTGAGATACAAATCTGTTTGTTTTAATGATGGATGTATATGTCTTTATTGAGCATCTCTTTATCTATTGTCACTCATCTTCTTCTTTCTGAAGGCAAATCAACTCTCCTAACATCCAGAAGCAGACGGTGGCCAGTGAGATAAGGAAAGATGCCCTGATTGATGGACATCCACACTCTTTATCACAGGTTTGAACAATGTTAAGTTATATTGTATGTGTGTGTGCTCAGGTGCACATTTATTGGCCTCTAGTTGAGCTCTTCATTTCACAGTATCTATATTGGCTCTTACTATACTCATGTATCCTGCCCTTTTCCCCCCGCTTCTTTCCTCCTCGCCTCTTTTGCAAGCCGTTCCTCAGAAAAGTATTATCTTTTCCCCTTCCTATATTCTCTACATTCTCTCTTTCTGTATAATTCTGCTCCTCTGGGCAGAGACAGCCCTTTTCCAGTCCTTCATGCCTCTTGCCCTCCCTCCCTTAGTGCATCCCAGAGTTATTCCTAAGTGGAAGAGACAGGCATTTAGTCCTGCAGAAATCAGCTCCATACGCCAGCCAGGAACGGCGGCATAATGGGTCAGATGGGAATAGTAAAGAACTGATTAGTGAGGCAGGAGAGAGTCTCTTGATTTATCATGTTTTATATCATTTGTATAGTTCTTCTTAGGTGTCAACATGAGTGTCAGCTGTTTGTTTGGCTGTGTGTGTGTGTGTGTGTGTGTGTGCATGCATGTGAGCGTGTGCGTGTGTGTGCACCTGTGTGTCTGTTTGTCTGTGTGCATGCTTGTATGCTAGCCTGCAGAGCTATACTGAGGTGTTAATATGCAGAGTGCAGCCATGCCAGGTTATTCCCACAGGACCGATGAAGTAGAGTACACCTCTCTGTACCTCTCTGCCAAAAAGAACCAGAGCTGCTCTCAGCCTGTTTTTGGTAGAGCTATTTTGTTATTCCTGTGCATGCTGGCAGGCAGCATCCAACATCCTATTTCCTCTTCTAAACAGTGTCTGAGTAGCACACATTAATATTGCTACAACCTGGACAGAAACAAGAAGTGAGTGCCAGGAAGAAAGAAAGAAGTACAGGGACAAGTGGGATTGATGTCAGGGATATAGATGGCGTCCACAAAAAGAGCAAAATGGAAAGTTTCAGAGAGGTGGTTTATTTATTTTTTTGTTATATATATTCCATGTGTTGTAAAATATTGACCAGAGATAATACTAGTGTTCGAGCAGATGCAGGAATTCAAGCTCAAGGTTAAGTTTATTGTCATTCATCTATATCAAAACATGGATAATACTGATATTAGTATTTGAAAATGTAAAAGATTTGATAAGCCACGCCAGCGGCATGCTTTATCAATCAGTCAGTAGGTAGTACAGACGGAAATATCTTTAAAACTATTGGATGTGATCCTCTGACTTTTGATTTAGCGCCACAATCAGGTCAAAATTCTAAAACTCCCAATCAGCCTAAGCTCTACTTTGTTTTTAGTGCTAATCAGCAAATGCTAACATGCTAAACTAAGATAGTGAACACAGTAAACATTGTACATGCTAAACATCAGCATGTTAACATGCTGATGTTAGTGTTAAGCTCACAGAGCTGTTAGCATGGCTATAGACTTGTTTTAACAGTAACCCCTAACATTAACAAACATTTTTTATTTGGAATCCCTTATATTTGGTAATTAATGAATTGTGATCAGATGTGCTATGAGCATTACCAATTGAAAAATAAACTTGTGTTTTCTGGTAATTTAACTGTGTAATATACAAAACTGTCAAGATTTGTCAAGATTGATTAGCTTATCCATTGGGCTCCAATCCATATAAAAGTATACAGTGGGAAACAAATGGTGGTCCTCACTTAGCCAATATACAAAACAGAAAGCATAATATTGACAACAGAACAATCCAGACGAAACATTTAATATTAATTAAGCAAGACCCTGTGAATAAAAGCCCCTGAGAGGCCTGTCTAACAGCACAATTGCGAATGTACATAATATAATATGATATATTAAGAACAGTATGATTAAATACAGCAGCAATAAATTAAAAAGATTAACAAAAATACAGTCACAACATTTAAAAATAACACTAAGAGGTAGGATGACCACCACATATTCCATCTCCCTATCTATGATGATGATACGTTATAAACGTATCTCGCGCTCTTCCCAGTGCTCTCTCTCTCTCTCTCCATTTATCTCTGGGTTCATCAGGAACACAGCACACTCCAAGGGTAAACACAAACAAACACAGCCTTCCCTCGCTCCTTTTTCTCCCTATCCATCCAGGAGAGTTTATGTGGGATGGAGTGATAGCATCTCTCCGCTTCATCGTCTCCATCGCGCCACGCTGCACTTCACAAACACAGAGAAAACACACATCGGAAATGTTCACTTCAAGCCTTCACACAGTCCTTTTATTTCTCTTTTATCTGTAACGAAGAGGCATCAGTGAGACACAATACCCCCCACCACCCTATTTAGAGACACAAGGATTATAGAAACTCTTATTTTAAATCTAACTACAGTTAAAGAAGATGGATGCATTTTAGGATTTTCATTCACTCACTTGTTCCCACAGTCTGTACATTTGACTGAAACTGTATATGAAACTTCTGGCCATGCACACATGCTTAACATTCTTTAAATCATGAAATTGGACACATAGAAGTTGATGCTGCACACTGAACTTTTTGACAGAGACCGATGCCTGTGTGGTTTGTGTGCCTGTGTGTGAAGCTGAAGATCATAGGTACACATATGCTGGAAATGTGCATTCTCTCACTGTCTGCTCGTTTATTTTAGTGATTATAATCCCTCCATCAAATGAGAAAGGGTCAGACTCCATAATGGTCCTTCCCAAGGGCATTAGGTGATGATTGGTGCTGCAGAGGCAATTATCTTTCCATTTCTCCCCACTCTCTGTATCTCTCTTGACCTTTTTACCATTCTTTGTATTCTTGAAAGCCAGCAAAATGATCTTGTTACTAATAAAACTTGCATAACACACAGCTATGCACTGACACAGACAGACACAAATACTGCACACACACACACACAAACACACACACACACACACACACACACACACACACACACACACGTACACACGCAGACAGGCAGACAGGCAGACAGGCAGACACAGCTTTCTGGTCAGGTTTCACCCGGGGGTCCAGTGGTGGCAGCCCCATCTCAGTGGGGTTTTCGTGCATGTGTGTGTGCGTGCATGTGTGTGTTTCTGTCTGTAAGGTGGGGTCAGACCAGTACTTGTTGATTCTGGTGCATCGAATTACTGCCTGTCTGTCACATCCAATTACAGCTTTGGACTGCTGATGCACACAGCCTGCCTCTGTACGTGTGTGTGCGGGTGTTTGTCGCTCACCTCCAGCTGTGTCGTGCTGACGTGACGAGCCACAAGTATCTGCTTGTGATTTGGCTGGCTTGGCACTGTTTTCATGGCACTCAGGGATAATCCCATTGCTCGTGTTTTAGTCAGTATCAATGAATTAGTCACTTGGTTAGCCTTTATCATGAAGGGGCCCAGTTTTTCAATATTTACTATTGAATTTGAAGAGCTGGCTTCACCACTATCTATGTATAATACAGGTACCAAGTCAAAACTCACTTTAATATTTATGAGGGGCAGTGAATAGGCCATTCATATGCATTTAGCATGATCAGCATGGTCTCGTAAAATCAGACTCTTCAGTTTTCCATGCATTTAGCATATCCTTTTTTGGCTGTCAGAATAGATTCACCATGTGTCCACCACTGTTTAGCCTGGAGCTCCTTACATGCGATACAAAAATTAGCCTATTCAGATCACTGTTAGATTTAGGAATAATGTTAGAGACATGCTCACTAAGGTTGAACTCTATATGTCATCTATATGCCTGCAAAGCTGCAATTGTTTCAAAGCATTCTAATCTCACTAACTGACTTTTACAAGCAGCCGTTTCTAAGATGAAATGTCACTATAAGAGCTTGTAGTTTGACTTGGTGAAACATCGAAACATTTTCTCTTTTATTCGTTTTTCTTAGTTGCTGTCTGGAGAGAGTTTCCTACCCATCCTCACTGCTTCCAACAATGCCGACACTTCTACTTGTGACTTGTTCCTATTGTATTATTCATTTGATTCATGCTTCTACAAGTGTGCCATGAAGTTTGTGGTGTTGAAGTTTCCATTGTTGATTCTAACCCTGAAAACACCCGTCTGCCATTTTGTTTTGACGGCAGGTAGCTGCTCTCACTCACAGGCAATGTAACCATTCTAATTGAACATTATTAAGTATCAGTGTTGCTGCTTCTCTTTATGTAAGGTTACACCAACAGTGGCTATAAAAGTGTTCATATTGAATAGTTCATATCAGAATGTGACTTTTATTTTATTTCCTACAAAATCTGATCTGGTGTTTTTGGCTTGTGAAGATTTTGTTACTTAATATCCACTTTCCACACCCCTAGTTTGTGTTTGGCAACAAGTGTAACTGAACTTGTTTTTGTGCAGTTCAAAAAGTGTCTCCTTGGCCACGTGACCCCAAGGCTTTTGCACTGCTCCCAGAAAAGTGTGAACGTGTGAACTTGAAGGCGAGTCAACTATTGAGGAGTAGGAGAGGGAGTTTAAAAAAAAAAATAGAGGGAGAGAAGTCAGGGGGGGTTTATTATTTCTGTCCAGTGTTTTCTTTCACAGTTCCATCACCCAGTGTGGAGAGGGATCCTTTTCCCCCACTCACCATAGGTGTCAGAGAGGCCACACACAAACTATACGTGTGAATGTGCACGGTCTACTCAACACACCCACACTCAGACATGTGCACACTCACATGGATGTCGGCAAAGGTCACAGCACTTGCACACTCTTTCTCCATCACTTATTGCTCTCTGCTGTCTTGGCTGGGTCTCTTTGTTCTGAGAGAAGTCTTGTTCTTCTATCACCACAGCTTTTTTTTTACTTACTCAAGTCTTTCCTATTGTTTCTATTTTACATGGCCTTAGCAAAAGGATCAACAAATACACCTTTTCTCAAATTATCTTTTGCCAATATAGTATTATTCCAGTGCAAAAAACATTTGATGAGGTTTTCAAACAAAGTATACTCAAAGAAAAACACTCTCCCCTGGCTTTTGCTACTTTGCTTTCAACCCCCCTCCTCGTACTCCTCCTCTGAACTTCTTTCGCCCCCTCAGCTTCCTCTTTCAGCTTCCCAGGATGCCATGTGGGAGACGGCGGAGCGGATCAGGGAGTTGGAGAGGGCACTGAGGGAGAGCATGAACACCTCCGCACATAGAGAGGCTCTCTGGGCGCAAGAGGAGACTGCCCGTGTTCAGGCCCAAAGACAGGTTTAGCTGATGTTTTCAATTCAATTCAGTTCAATTCAATTTTATTTATAGTGTCAAATCACAACAGGTGTTATCTCAAGACACTTTAGAGATAAAGTAGGTCTAGACCACACTTACACAACTTACAAAGACCCAACAATTTCCCCCCCAAGAGCAAGCATGTGGTGCAACATGTTTCGCACACTGATGGAACACTCAAGACCAGCATAAACACACACACACACACACACACACACACACACACACACACACACACACACACACACACACACACACACACACACACACACACACACACACATTCATACACAGAGATAGTCTTATGCCTCCCTACATTGGCAGACTCCCTTTATACCTCTAGTATCACCTCACCTAGGACTAAGAAGGACCACTGAGAAAATGTGAGGAACCTAACTGCACCCCCATGTGGCTAAGAGTGTAACTGCAGGCAGACTATAATATGTAGTTCTTAACCAACAAATATCATTTTTACAAAATGGATAGTTTTGCTTTCTGTCTGTTATTTTCTTTTCTTAATTTGGTTTGTATTCTCTAAACACGCTGTTGTTTATTTTCTCCCTCTAGACTGAACTTTAAAACTGAAACTAAAACTCCCACCGTTCATTTTCTGTCTCTCGTTTGCTGTTGCACGGTTGAAAATGTGAGCATATGTTTAACACATTGTGAATTTATGTGCAGGCAATCAGAATTTGGTAGCAAATCTGAAGACTTGTAGTCTTGATTGAGTACAGGCTGCCCTTTTAGTCTGTATGTCCTGCTATCTATTTGTCTTTCTGACTGCCAGTTGGGCAGTCTACATCTTTAAGTGGGTCCCAAAAAGTGTGTGTGTGTGTGTGTGTGTGTGTGTGTGTGTGTGTGTGTGTGTGTGTGTGTGTGTGAGAGAGAGAGAGAGAGAACGTAGGTGTGTCTGTGGTGGGAAAGAGAAACAGGGCAAAGGAGTGTGTTTCCTCTCGGTGTGAGTGTGTATTTGAATGAGAATGACCTTGAATTACTGATGACTGCCACAAGTAATATGAGAGCAATTGGCGGTTAAAACAAGAACTAACATTTTGAGGCAGAATGGTGGCTGCATTGCTTCTAACATACATATGCTTTCTCACACACAGACAGACACACACACACACACACACACACTCACACATTCAAAGACAGATCGAGGAGGACTTTAAAGATGAAGTGAGGAGATGGAGGTGGACAGAGTGGGAAAGTAAGATGAGGTCAAACTCAGTTTAGAAAATTCTGTGAGAGCCAATGCAAACTGTGGCTTGTTTTTTCCTTGTTTTTTGTGCAATTTCTGTACTTTACACGCTTGACTTAAAGTCAGCATGGATACTGTGTTTATCAAACAATTGCCTGATCCACTGAGAAGTCCGACAGAAAAGTATATTTATGTCTGTGGGACTTTTCGCACGCAATACAAGTGGATGATTCAGCTTTGACCTAAGTCCACCAATGTGTGGCCAGAATCAGGGAAATCCTTTCCTAACTTGTGACACGTTAACACTAGTTGATCCAAAACATCATAGTCAACTTGCTTTCATTTCATGTCAATCCAGACCCTACAAATGGAGAACATAATGAGCCAGCATGCAGTCATACTGGCATCTACACTTGACACTTATAGAGCCAGAATAGAGTTGCACTTGTGCTACTGACACAAGGAAAAGTACCCATTTGGCCTGGCACTTTAGCTGCTCCGTCGTTGATGCTCACTGCTACAGTAGGTGCTATCGACACACTGAACTTTGTGAGCCAGCGTGACATCACCGCATAAGGGGGCAGCAAGTCAACTAGCCATTAACATGCAGTTACACAGTCGTCAGTCAACTGCCCCTCTAGCCTCAGACTCTGGAAAAACAGAGTGTGTGTGGAAAGGGTTGTTGGGGGGAGTAGAGAGAGGGACAGGTCCTTCTGAAACATCACCTGACCCTGGCACCATTTCAGAGCGCCCTGCCAGACTCACATTCTCACATCCCCCCACTTGCTTTTTCCTTGGTTTTCTTCTTTCTTCTCCCCTCTGTCCAAGAGTAATCAGTCTCATGATGTGCAATGCGCTGAAAGTCTTCTATCAGCCTGACCTGCTGAAATGGAGCATGGGTAATGCCATGGCTTACTTTTCTTCACACCCCCGCTCTCTAAGTCTCTCACTCTGTCGCTGCTTGTCTCTGTCTCTTGTCTTTCTCCTGCCATCATTTCTGATGCCCATCAATTGTCCTGAGCCTTGTTCTTTCCCATCTGCCTTCTTAAGTTGTCCCACCCAATTATCACTCTCTCTCTCTCCCTTTCGCTCCCTCTCTATTCTTGTCTCTCTCCCTCTCTCCCCCTCTGTGGCGTTTGAACTAGGCCTCTGAACCAGCAACACCGACGCAAACGGACAAGAGGGATTTGGCCCTTACCTCTGAGCCCCCAATCAGCTTAGCAACTAAAGGGGCTTTGGGCCAGTCTTAGTGAGCCTTAGACTGGCTGGGGGGCTTTGCCTTGAAGTTGAGCTAAATTAGCACGCACAGGATCACCGCTAAGCTGATTAGGTCCCTAATTTCACTAAAATGCATTGTATTCCTTATTAATGATGTGATAGTGAAGAGAGGGCTCGCCTGGGTGGTGGACTAATGGGGAACTGGGAGGTAGGCAGTTGGTGCATGAGGGTTGATAGACATGTGGTGGGTGTAAACGGAGTGTGTGTGTGACCCTTGGCTTTCAAGATGAAAAGACTGGCTTTGGATTCTTTTAAGCCTGAAAGAAGACATCAAACATTAAACATGATGTGATTTTGGACGGTTGGATGTCTTGTTGATATTGTGTATGTTAACTGCTGGATACTACCGAGGTCAGTTGTTGTTGGCAGGGATATGGGCTGTATTTTATTTTAAACAATGCAATGTTTTATGTCCAGGAAGTTATGACTGAAAGTTGTCACTCTCCCACCATTTTGAATTTCTGTATTACCCACTCACTTTGCTTTCACCCTTTCTTCTCTTACTCCATATGTGAAATTCATGAACAGTCAGTGAGCACATTATCTGACATCTGTGAAACACACCTAGAAAACCAGCGGAGATAAAGAGTGTCCTGAAAATGTGTGAACGATTTGGCCCCTTCATAAAAGAGGCCCACTCCTTTTTTTCATGTCCTACCCCATGGAGTGCTTTCTACTAATACTCCATCTCTCTTTTATTTTTTTTGCTTCTCATTCACTTTCTTTCCCTTTTTCATTTAAAATCCAACACCGAATTAACTGTTTGACTATCTTTTATCACAAATGTGCAAATTGTCAGAATTGAACAAAGTTAAATTCAAATTCTTGTGGCCTTCCATTTACATCATCCAAACAAGCCTAACTAGTACTGCATCCTATTGTAAAGTATGTGTTGTTAGACAATTAGACACTTCCTGTCTTAGGATAATGACGCCCTGAGGTCACATCCTGTCTGTCAGACACGCAGGTTGGCCTGCATGGCTGGAGGGCACGTATGTGCAGAGGGAGGAGATGTAGTTGAGGGGTTGAGCATTATTCTCACCTGCTCTAAAGTAGAGCCACACTTGAGATTGAGATAAAATAAGTGGAGAAAGGTGGGAAAGAAGAGGGAGCCCTTGTTTCCAGTCCAAGGGTCAGTGGACATATCATTCAACTAACCTTTCAACCTCAGTAATTACTATCCATTCATTTTCATGTTTTGGCTGTCATTTTACCTCAACTAGCATTCCAACACACACACACACACACACACACACACACACACACACACACACACACACACACTCTCTCTCTCTCTAAAATACTCACATACATGTATGTAAACAAATTAAAGTGCACAATAGTTTGTATCTGTTTAATTGACCATGTCTATGTGTACATGTGTGAGACTGTGCAAGTATACAATATCTTGTATATTGAGTTTTAATGTAACACAGAGCCATGTGGGGGAGTATCCTGGTATGTTTTGATACTGTTTAAACCTGTGCATATTTGTCTCTCCTTGAATAGTTGGAGGAACTGATGGGGGCTTTGGAGAAGACACGCCAGGAGCTGAATGCCACCAAGCTGCATCTATCCTCCACTCAGCAGTCCCTGCATGAGAGAGACGGACATCTTAATAGTCTTCGCCAGGAGAGACGCAAACAGCTGGAGGAGATTTTAGAGATGAAGTAAGTCTCACACTAAGCCATCTATCTCTGTATGAGCCCTTCTATCTGCTCAGTCTTTATATCTACCTTAATCTACCCTACGTACCTACTTTCCTTTATTTAACAGATGTAACTTTAAATCGTCACATGCCACACAGAAAAATAATTACATACTCTGTAACCATACGCTATATCGTGTGCATTTATGGCTATGCATTTCTCCAATCAGTAAATGAAAGAATTCAACTTGGCTATTGCAGTAATATAAATTAATTGAACTAAATTTGCTTTAGGAGAATAAAACATAATGTGTAATGCAGTGCAGCAAGAGTTGCTGGTAACTGCAGTAAGATAAACAGTAACAAAATAAACCACAAGTGTTTGTGGTAGTGAGTGCACACCCAGCCCATAAAAGTATATGATCAAGGCGCTTTTATTAACATTGGCACGGTTCACTCAGCGCTTCATCAGGCTCATTTTCCCTGCACAGCAGCTTTGTTGCTGCAGCAGAAACTCGAGTCTAATACTGTATTAGGCACGTTTATCCGCTCACCTGCTGACATGTGCATCTGTGCTATGAGTGTTATATAGACATCAGTGCTGAGGTGTGTTTTGAAGCAGGATCAGCCGTTGTCCATAGCTGCCTTGTGAAAAGTTAACATTTATTGAGGACAGGTGGTGCAGTCTTAGACAGCAGGTCAGAAAAATGTGTGTTTGGCTGTTATATCATTTGTATGTCTGTCTGTGACAGATAGAGAGTTAGAGAAGGACTCAGAGTTAGCAGGGCTGGCTGCATTTCCATGTGTGAGTGTGTGTCAGTGGGTATGTACGAATGTGTGAGTGAAGTTCAGTGATCTGTCAGTGGAGCGGCTACATGTGTGTTTGCTTTGAGCGCTCTGATTGAAGGAGCATGGAGCCACATATCTGGCTGTCATGTGCCGCAGAGAAATGCCTTTAATGTCAGCCACTCAGTACAGTACAAAAGGGAAGGCTGGCACATATGTATTGAAAACACAACTTTTAAAATCCATTATGCCTCACAAGCCCCTCTGATCACACTAACTCTAAAGGAATGTGTGTATGCGCCCTTGTCTGCCTACAGTATGTGTATGTGTACAGTTTGCCGGAGGCCGAGAAAGAGAGTGCCCTTGCCCATGTATCTGCACACAAAAGCACTTCTGATACAAACCACCTTCCTGTCTGTTCCAATTTCCACCATCCAAGCATTACCAGGGATGTTTAGCAGAGGAAATGTATTACATATGATACAGACACAATTTGTGCTTCTAGGTATGTTTGTAAAATTAGGAAAACGCTCAGGGACCTGGCATGTAAATTATACTATTATTTTATTGGCACTCAGCTTCGATTATTATTATATTACCATTACAAGATGTCTAAGGGTGAAGGTTAGTGTGATGGTTGGTTGACATAAACAGCAACAATTGTTTTCTGTTGTTTGAGATTGAGACTCTGACTGAATGCAAGTCTACACTGGTATAAGCTAATGGTGTGTGGGGGGGGCACAAGGGGCACAAGTGTGTGTGTGGTCTCTTGTGGCTTTGAACCTGTATGTGTCTTTGTATAAAGAGGTCAGAGGCAGGGGTTTGGGGTCACTGATGATGAGGATTAAAGGACTGTCGAATTGCGAGGGGCGAAGCTTCGTGAGACTGACTTACATCTGAACAAGCCACAAAGATACCCATGCAGAATGTACACACAACCTCAGTGGAACTCACATATAATCATTCACGTCTGCAGACATGCACATACTTACACAAACTTTGGCTTTCTGCTTTAAAAGGGGCCATATTCCCATAGCACAGCTCTGGTCCAAGTTAGCACAGGGAAAACTAAACAGGAAAGATAAGGCAGAGAAAGAGAGGTAACGAGAGAGAGAGAGAGGGAGAGAGAGAGAGGGAGTTAGAGTGAAAGCAAGACAAAAATGAGACAGAATGAGAGGGAGGGGAGCATGGAATGGAGGGGCTACACAAACTGAAGTATTTCAAATCTTAGAAATCATGAGAGAAGTTTGATTTCATGCCAAGTTTCTCCTTCTCTCTGCTGTAATGTGGCATTTGTCAAGAAGACCAGCTGAAGCAAACCATGTGAGGCACGTTTGCCTGTGAACTGGGGAGCTCTGTGTGTGTGTGTGTGTGTGTTTTTTAATTCAGTGTGTGTGTGTGTGTGTGTGTGTGTGTGTGTGTGTATATGTGTGTATGTATAAACCAGAGAGAGAGCAAAAGAGAAAGAGAGAGCAGACTCATGGCTTTTCAACACTGTTAATGAAAGAGACAAGAGGGGAAAAAATCATTTTCAATATCCTCTTATTGCATGCTGGGTTTCCTAGCTGGTGTGTGTGTGTGTGTGTGTGTGTGTGTGTGTGTGTGTGTGTGTGTGTGTGTGTGTGTGTGTGTGTGTGTGTGTGTGTGTGTGTGTGTGTGTGTGTGTGTGTGTGAGAGAGACAGAGTGCATTTTCATTTTCATTTGCCTTACGATCAGATATAGAGCTGAATACTTGATGTATAAGGAGCAGTCCGGATCTGCTCTATCACCCCACACCAGATTGAGTTTCCACTGTACAGTACACACACACACACACACAGAGACACAGATGGCCTCAAGAGGAGCTAGTCATTAAATAAGTCTAGGGTCACGGGGTGTAGGTGCACAATAGAGAAATTATGTGTTTGGACATTTTGAATAGCTAGTCATTGAGATGTTTCCATAGGCTGAATGGGATAATACTACATGCCACAACATTGCAGTGGCTTACTCAACCTGATCCTCCTAGACACTGGGAATGTAGCTGATATTATCTCTGTTTACATGTTGTTGATGGAAAATGATGATAAAGCAAAGAAAAACGTAGCGGCAGCTTTGAGGCAGGCACATAAAGAGATGCAGAGTTGACAAAGTGGAAATGTTTAAAGGTAGAGAAGAGGAGAGTTGACAATTTGAGAGATGGTGGGGAAAAGCATGCACGCATTAGTAGAAAGACTCTGCAAGACAATAAACGGAGGAAAAGAGAGAAGTCGTAGCAGAGAGTTAGGGAGGAAATATTAAATGATGGAGAAAAAAGGACCATAGAATGAGGAAGTGATTGATGGAGGGGGTGATGGATGGAGGAAGGGAGGAGGAGAATGACGGAGGAAGTGGTGGGAGAAAGAACCGGGAAAATCAGACTAGAGCTGTGAGGGATGGGAGGGAGTCTGGGTAGCAGAGTAGAGCTAGAGAAAGAATGACTAAACACAACGTACCATGTATCTGCAAACACCTGCAGCACATTCTCCTATTAATTCAAATTTTGATTTTAGGAAATTAAAAGTAAAAATGTATTTATGGCAAAAATATGTTTTGCTCAGCTGAGTAGAAGAAATATTCTTGAGATATACAAAAAGGCAAAGAAAAAGAAGACTAATTCCTCAGAGTAACATAGAAGCAGGAGCTCCATCAATTACACACTCTTCTTATTCTCTTTCCTTTAGTAATTCATTAAAAACTGTGTTTAACATTTTTACACTTTCTGTGCCAGAGTTTTGGACATGTGCTTCAAATTTGTGGACTATTTGGTCAGAAACATACCCTTTGTGCCATTCTGCAAAAGCTAAATATTGACTCTATCTATTGCTTGCTCCTTTTTATCACGTAACTAATTCAGTACAGAAAGGCAAATGAGCTATTCTAGTCACAGTGTAAATGTAATAACCCCTAACCTGTAACCCCAAAATTCTATTATTTCCTTGAACTGTGTTCATGTATCCATTTGTTGGCTAGTTACAGTAATCCAAGGCATAATGAAGCTTAGAGCAGTAGCGACGTTATGACTTTCAAATCCCCAATGTAGACATCCTGTCTGCACAGTGCCATTGCCATGGTTACACTGACTAAACACACAGAGAGACCAGCTGTACTGGCAAGGTCATGTCCCTGCTCACTGATCTCTCCGAGGGGCCTGGACACACACACACACACACACACACACACACACACACACACACACACCCTTACAAACTCACACACAGATATACACACATATATACACTTATTGAAACAAATTTCCTGAAAAAGTATGTTTACACATTCATGTATTTAACCAAGCAGCATTGCGTTCATGCAGTTTTGAAATGACATATGCATGTATTGGCAAAATCTGCGGACAGGTATGGTGTTACAGTGCCATTGTTGTGATAAGTAATGATGAGACATAGAGGGTTGGTGCAGTGTGTGAATGGGATTCTCTGTATTGCAGTGTTGAGGAGGGGTTGACCACACATCACCTTCCTCTCTCGGCGAGCAGGTTTGTATGTGTGTCGCCTCGTGGGAACTTCGGGCCATTCATCATGTCTGTCTGTGCTCCCGTGCCCTCTGACATGCGTGTTTACCTTCGACATGTGTGTCGGCTGTTGGGCCTGTAGGTGTGTTATTATGTCAGGGCCTCGGCATGCTCCACCCTACTCCTCCTCCTTTGAGGTTTTGTCAATGGAGGGCTTCATCACATGGAAATCCCTGCTTCTAAGTCCTTGTTCAGTACAGTAAGGTAATGACCGACTTCTACCTGGGTCCCTTACAGTAAACTTCAAAGGTGGAGAGAAGAGTCCAGAGTTTGCTTAGTATAGTCAGTTTTTGAATTGGATATAGCTCAGTTCAGCTAATGCAACTGGAGGTTAAGTGCCTTAAATTTAACTTTTCTGACCCATTTTTCCCAAACCATGTTATTCTCTTGGACTACACTCTGCAAACGTCATGTCTTGAGCTCACTTCTCTCAGGGTTTGGCTGTTCTACCATCAATTATGGTTATTTATTTATTTTTTATCACTACTTATTAATATTGTATTGGTGCTTATATCGGCATAGTATTTTTGGCAAGCATTGACCCACCTAGTACATATGAACTGGAGGTTTTATGTCCTATACAGTATGTAAACCCTGACTTGAGTTTTGTAAAACTGGCACACAGATGTACACAAGCTTTGTTTGCCTGCAGTAGGATAAGTGCTGGGTGGCTGTCATAGCAAAAAGAATTTGTGAGCCATGTGTGAGTGGCTGGGTGGAAGTGGTATTGTCTCCAAAAGTCAATGTATGAGTGACTGGAAGGCTAGAGCTGTCTTATGAAGTTGATGTTGAACTGAAAGATAAGTTGACACTTGGAGGGCATTGGTCAAATGGACTGTATGTGTGTGTTTAGTTAAACTGATAGACAGAGATGGAAGAGTCTTTCCAGAGACAGAAAGAACTTCTTGTCTTAATCTGAAGACTGTCATAGTGAAGATGGGATGATTGTGACACACAAAAACAAAAAGAATGCAGTGATTGACAACTGGAGAGGAAGATATGGAAGCCACGTCAAGGAGGCAAAGGGAAGATATAGCTTTTTGAAACTGCTTTCGCCTTCGTACTGAGTCACTTTGCCCCACTAGAGTAACATCATTCTTTCATAGTCTCTTCTTACTTTTACTCTATCACTCTTTCAAAGCTGATCTCCTTAATTTCCTCTGAGTGTTAAATGCTCTCCCTCCCTTTCTTTTTTTGTCTTTTTCTCTCTTGTTCTATCTCTGGCCGGGTGGAAGAAGGCCTGGAATTTATCACACATACCTAATAATTACTATCACAGGAAATGGTCCTAAGGAAGTAGGTGCACTAGCTCTGCTAATTAGCGTCAGTCGCAAACACACAAGCACATACTTGCATGCACACACACACACACACACACACACACACACACACACACACACATACACACACACACAGCTAATTAGTGTCATTTGGCTGATGTAGAAGTCTCGGGAAAGCCCAATCTGATTGGCCTCAGGGAGACTAACACACCCGAGTTTACCCGGTTGTATAAATCTTGAGTCTAATTGATTGGAAGTCTGTGTTTGTGTGTGTGTCGCGGCATTTAAGTGTGTACAAGAGTGGGCAATTGATTAGGTGGGCCCTGCGGCCGTAAAGAGGCAGACCAGGACACAGGATCCAGAGGTGACCAGTGACGGCCTCCTTAACGACGGTCCTGCCCTCAGGGTCACCAAAGGAATGAGGAGAAGGAAGGGGAGGTCAAGAGAGGAGGTGGATATTGTCAGTAAATTTGAATGTCGATTGATAGATATGCAAATAGATACAGAGATATGCAGATAGATAAATAGATGGATAGATTGATAGCAGCAGAGATGGAGAACAAAGGGTTAACAAAAAAGTCCAAAGAGAGTAAGCTGCAGTGAGAGATTTTTTTTAAGAAAGAGGGATGCGTTATTTTAAGTGCAGCTGTATGTAATATGTTGTTGGATGTGCTGTGTTGTAAAAGAGCCATTAAAACAGTGGCCTAGTGAAATGCCCTTATGGTTTACCATTATGGGCACATGAAATGCTGGTATACCCACACAAGTGAGTCAGTGGTGCTTACTGGCATATATTCACACACTGTAAACACCTCCAAGCCTCTGTGGTTGGCACACACACACCTGAGCTCCGGCTCCTGTTTGTCTCCTCTGTGGCTTCTTTGGCTACGTCTGTCTGTCTTTATCCGGGTGTAAGTATCTCTCTCTGTCTGTGTCTTTCTTCCCCTTTCTTTTGCACATTTTACAGATCAATATAAAAAGGCACACAATGTTAGGAGCTCTCTCTGTGTCGCTCTTCTTACCTAGTTTAGCTCAATCAGAGTAACATATTGTTACACAAAGCCCTTACTAAAGGCTTAGTCTTTCAGACTCTTTGTTGGCTTGACTGGAGTTTTATTGGCTCTGTACGTATCTCAGTCTTGCTGAGATGGTTCCCAGGAGGTTTTAATAGAAAACAATAGTAGGACAGACAACTTCCCAGCACCAGGCTGCTCCAACGCTGCACACCAGTCAGCATACACCACAGCAGCCCCTGGCACTTCTGAATTGTGTGTGTGTCTGATCTGGTTAATTCAGGGATGTAGACCCAAACTGTAATTATCATTATGTACTTCTCGTCAGTGGCAGGAAACAGCCCAAGCAAGTTTGGATGAGCGTGTGTATCCTCACTGATGCACATTGAATGTGTTTGTGTGCAAATAACAACATGTGCATACATGAATTAGTGTGTGTGTGTGTGTGTGTGTGTGTGTGTGCCTGCATGTGTGTACATAGAATCGATGTGAAGACCATGAGAGCTATTAGCAGTGAAAGATAAGCAGATGGTGCCAGTGGCTATGTGATGATTTTTCCTGCTCTTGTCTTGGCCCTGCTCTTGTTCATTTGGTCTCTGCTAAATGGAGACATATTGGAAACATGACTGTTCTCTCTGGGGCCGGTGGGTATCCAGAGTTTAGGACTGGAAAGGAGAAGAAGAAATGAGAAGAGGGGAAGAAGAGGAAATGAAAGGATAAGGGTGGAAAGAGAATTATAAGAAGTAAAAATAAAATCAGGAGAGAAAGTAGGGGTCACTGGAGTTAAGCTCCACTAGGATTTAAAATCTCATGAAAATAAAAACTACATTTTACTTATTTGTTTGTGGAGAGAAATTACCATTCACAAGCATCACAGACACTGTTAACTTTCACAACTATGCAATAAAAGTTTTGTCTCATTTTTACGATATTAGAGTTGATGTCCAAGAAAAAGCAAAGCAAAACCCACTGAAAAGAGAAGGAAAGAGAAAAAAACATACCAAATTAAAACCCAAAGTTTATTTGGAGCAAGCGTCACATCTATTCAAGATGGCAACCGCAGTTTAATCTGCGTAGTCCTTCATCTTTAAAGCTAGCATCAATAAGACAGAAAAGGCCTTCATGTGGGCCGACAGACTACGCAGAGACAGGACTGGTCACCACTAAACAAATAAAACAGGAATCCTGCAGAGACAAGAATGACTAGAGGGAGCGTGAACAAAGACAATGGCATGACTTTCAGGCCGTAGATGAAACACAGAATATAGACAGTGTGTGTATGCGTGATTAAGAATGTGGCCATTCATGAATGCCTTGATATGAAGTTATGCATGTTTATGTCTGGAGTAATTCAAGTCAAGATCAGAGAACTGAGGCATAAGTCTTGTCATTTTAGCATACAGTATTCAAAGCCTGAACAAGACATTATGTCTACAGTGACGTTAATGTATCCAAAATCCCAGTGCTTTTCTTTTAATATGTATACATTTCCGTTATTATGACGTGTGAGGCATTTGGAGAGAGGATGAGGTTGACATTACAGTGATTCTTGAAACTTTGGCAAAAACATGTCCCACTAAGAAAAGTGCCAATTCTGTTGGAAATTAATAACATTTTCATGAATCAAAAGAATCTAGGTTATAATCAGGGGGTCCTTTAAACACATGTAAGGTTCTTTTATAGTTTTATCTTTAATTTTTATTAATTTAATGATTAATTGCTGGCCCATTGCCTACAAAATCAGTTGTCCTCGGATAAGAGATAATCATTTCAACTTGATTAAAAAAACATAAAGTAATAATTTAATTGAATAATATCTTTACCACATGAAATAGTACATTGTAATATGTTTTAAAAACGGCAAACAGTGAGATTTTAACAATATTTACTATTATTTTGTGGTTGCTCAAAATGTGTCCCACATATTCGTCACCACCGTCAGATATTTATAAAAAGCAATAAAGTCAGGCAACTAAAAGGTCAACTACATTCCTGAGGACACCATTTTCAAACCTTCAGCTCTACTGCATGCTTCAAGATCACTCAAGCTCCCTTAAATTTGCTATTTTCTCTTAAACTTGTTCATATTTTTGGACACTGCTACTGTCGCCACCAAAACATGTCAACACAGTCTCTTTTGTATAAAAAATATTAGATTAGATTATGACATAAATGTATACTTTTTAAGAAGAGGTCTGAAGTAGCTAGCAATAGAGGGGAAACAAGATGGCTAATGTGAACAACTCATGCATATCATGTGAAAGAGTAGGTTTTTGTCACCACCGTCAGACGTCACCACCGTCAGATTTTGGTGGATATCCTCACGGCTGTGGTTCAACCTCGAGGCTGCGTCGAAGTAGTACAAGTGAAACAGTATAAAAAAAATCAACAAAAGTGAATATTCAACATTTAACAGCATATCTATGTACTACAAATGTCAGATAATGATTTAAAAACTCTAAATACATATTAGACTAAATAAATAAAACATAATATGCTTTTTATTGTGTCTGACAGTGTTGACAAAAACAAAGTAATAACTCTACGTTGTAGTTATGTATGTTGGTACGTACATAGGTACCTGACGTGCACCTCCCCAGAAACTTCACGTCGCTGCACTGCAGACTGTAACAACCATAATTGGTCCGCTTGGCCATTACTTGGTAGTGCATTTCCTCCAACTCATTTCCGGCTGCTCCTTCTCAGTGAACAACATGAAATCGAAGAGAGGGTTAACTTTTCTTGCCACAGCTTTTTGAACGGGGTCAGAATGCAAAGGGGAGACACCTTGTTTCTCCATCTCCTGGGCCGGAGTCGGTACTCGCTCCGGAGCTAACCCCCGTCATTCTCTCACTCGCTCTAACATACACTCCTTACACACACATACACACTACCTACTGGCTCTGCTATTCTCTTAAAGAGATACGCTGGACACACAAAACTATGCAGCCACACCAGCACACAAGTATAAATTCTTACAATGGCGTAGGCCACTTATGTAGGCTTTGCGTAGGCTATAAATCAGCTTTTATTAAGAAAATAACAATATATGGCATGTCTAGCAACTGTAAGAACTGACTGTACCTTGAGCATGTTCTTAAACATACATACAGTTGTCAAACTGTATATAATTTCAATGTAAAAAATTTAAAATAAAAAAAGTAAAATCCCTGTTTTATTCTTTTGCTTACTGTCACACACATACACACTCACGGTAACATGCATTGACATATCTGACATGTCTCTAGTAAATTTAAGCCACAGGTCTCCAGGCTCATCATTTACTGAAATCAAATGTGTGTGTTTGGCCTTGGGTTACACACTCGATTGAATTAGAAAAACGGTGCACACTCGTCACTTACTCACACACATACACACTCACACAAAGCCTCACAGGGGCACAGATCTCTATTAAGTTAAAAAAGAGAGCTGAGTGTCTTCTTCCATTGCAAGGGCTTTTATGTGATAAGATCAGCTTGAGGTGCTCTCTTATGCAGGATTCCTGAGCACATCAAACAACAGTAAACCACATCACAGAGGCAGGAAGAGCTCAGCTCCATTAGCCAGCCCATAAAGAACATGTATGTGTAACAGGAGAGCTACGCTAGCCACTACAAAAGGTTTACACTTATAGAACAAACATACCGAGGTATGCAGTCCCGTCATATACTCACAAATTAGTGTGCATTTAGGTGCAAATGCTCATGCATGCACATATACTTGCACGCATAAACATTGTGCGTGTGTATGTGTGTGTGTGTGTGTGTGTGTGTGTTAGAGTGCGGATCGGGCCGCATTTTTCTGTCCGAGCCTGGCCTGTGTCCGACAGAGCAGTAACCGAACCCGGCCCGAGCCTGACATGCATTAAGATATTTATGTCCGAACCTGACCTGAGTCCGACACAGTTAAAATCTCTTTTTTTTCTCATACTGATGACACATGTGCGTTTGTTTGTGTGGAAAGCCCACTTTTATTAAGCAACTGTAGGAAGGCATTCGGAAATGTCAACAGATGAGCGCATCAGCGCACACGGGACAACGGCTACCTACATAATAAGCTGTTTTCAATTTAAAATGTTCAATGCCTTATCGCGCTGATGTGACCGAGCCCGACCCGAACCCGAACATGTTTTCTAAATATCTGTCCGAACCCAGCCCGTATCCATCGTTTAGTGTGTGTGTGTGTGTGTGCGGTGTAAGAAGGCAACAAGGACTATGTCATTGTTCATAGTTCTTGTACCATACCATGAACAGATACATGCACACATGCACGCACGCACACACACACACACACACACACACACACACACACAGACATAGATATGTAATATATTATCCACAGAAATGCACTTATACACACTCATACTGTATGTAGATGGTTCTGGTTTTATCACTATAATATGAGTACATTCTGCATTTTATTTATTTTACCAGGGTCTGAAAATAATGCTGTCGTTTTCAAAAAGTGGCACACGGGCAGGGCTGGAATAATGGCCTGGTAAACTAGTGACATGAAAAACCAGGAATTCAGAAATCTGTTCTTCTGGCCAGATGGCAATCATTAACTTTATTAGTACACAACTGGTACATACAGTGGGGGAAATAAGTATTTGACCCCTTGCTGATTTTTCAGGTTTGCCCACTTACAAAGAATGCAAAAATCTACAATTGTAATCATATGTACATTCTAACAGTGAAAGACAGAATCCCAAAGAAAATTCCAGAAAATCACATCCTATGAATTTATTAAAATTGATAACCATCTGATGAGGAAAAACAAGTATTTGACCCCCTGGACAAACAGCATGTTAATATTTTGTAGAAAAGCCATTATTGGCCAGCACAGATGTCAAACGGTTTTTATAGTTGGTGACAAGGTTTGTGCACATTTGGGCAGGGATGTTGGCCCACTCCTCCCTGCAGACAGCCTCCAAATCATTCAGGTTCCGAGGTTGTCGCCTGGCAACTCGAATTTTAAGCTCCCTCCAAAGATTTTCAATCGGATTCAGGTCTGGAGACTGGCTAGGCCACTCCAGAACCTTGATGTGCTTCTTCTTCAGCCACTCTTTTGTTGCTTTGGCGGTGTGCTTAGGGTCGTTGTCGTGCTGAAACACCCATCCTCGACCCATCTTCAGCTCTCTCACTGAGGGAAGGAGATGTCGGTCCAGAATTCCACAATACATGGCCCCGTCCATCCTCCCCTCAATACGATGGAGTTGTCCCGTCCCCTTGGCTGAAAAGCACCCCCAAAGCATGATGTTGCCACCACCATGCTTGACGGTGGGATGGTGTTCTTTGGGTTGTACTCTGTGTTCTTTGCCCTCCAAACACGACGAGTTGAGGCCAAAAAGTTCTATTTTGGTCTCATCTGACCACATCACCTTCTTCCAGGCCTCTTCTGAGTCATCCAGGTGGTGAATGGCGAACTTCATGCGGGCCTGTACATGTTTCTTCTTGAGCAGGGGGACCTTGCGTGCGCTGCAGGATTTCAATCCATGACGGCGTAGTGTGTTACCAACCGTTTCTTTTGTAACTGTGGTCCCAGCTGCCTTCAGTTGATTCATCAGTTCCCCCCTTGTGGTTTTGGGATGATTCCTCACCGTTCGCATGATCAGGGACACCCCACGAGGCAAGATCTTGTGTGGAGCCCCAGACCGAGGGAGGTTGGCGGTGGTGTGGTGCTTCTTCCATTTCCTGATAACTGCACCGACAGTTGATCTTTTCTCTCCAAGTTGCTTTCTGATTCTCTTGTAGCCCATCCCAGCCTTGTGCAGATCAACAATCTTGTCCCTGATGTCCGTAGAAAGCTCTTTGGTCTTGCCCATGGTGGTGATGTTGGATGCTGGTTGTTTGGGTGTTGACAGGTGTCTTTTATACAGGTAACGAGGTGAGGCAGGTGTATTTGATGTAGATTATTGGTTCGGATTGGGGCTGTGTCTTAAAGAAAGACTAACTGGCTTGTAGGAGCCAGAATACTTGCTGTTTGTCCAGGGGGTCAAATACTTGTTTTTCCTCATCAGATGGTTATCAATTTTAATAAATTCATATGATGTGATTTTCTGGAATTTTCTTTGGGATTCTGTCTTTCCCTGTTAGAATGTACATATGATTACAATTGTAGATTTTTGCATTCTTTGTAAGTGGGCAAACCTGCAAAATCAGCAAGGGGTCAAATACTTATTTCCCCCACTGTACATACCCCCAGCACACACATACACCCTACCCTACACTCTTTCTACAACTGCAACACTGCTTCATCTCTCCATCCTGTCCTCCTTGACTTTTTTGCAGAAAGACGTTTCTCTTATGAGGTGTTTAGTGACAAAAGGCTAAGGAAACCCCCAAATACAGCAAGCAAGCAGAGGGAGAAAGAGGTTGACCCAGATTGAGTTTACCAGTTTTTCTTACATTGATTTGAAACAGATATTCACCGTGTCTGCTGTCCAAGCCACAGGCAGTGAGATATCACCCTCTACTCAGGCTCCAAAGGATCTGATACAAACTGGATGTCCATCACTCACTATGACTGGCCTTGCTCTACTATGAGAGGATGTCTTAATCATCTACATTGCAGAAGTGAGTTCAGAACCAAGTTGTGAAATTTATAAAGCGCATGTTTCAAACTAAAAAAATAGCAGAAACAAAAAGTAAGTGTATTGTGATGATGTGGATGGTGACAAATGTATCCAATGACAGGACAAAATGGAGACAGGGCCCACCCGGCTCTCTGCTAAATCATCGTAATATGTATTAATCCAGTGGATTAGGCTACCTACTAATATTACAGGCATTACTGTACCAGTCAGCGATGTTCTACCCACCGAGGTCCACATTTAATCCTGAAGATGACATACACACAAACAGTATTATTGCTGCTGATGCCGCACAAAATGTGAGCACACAGTGAGCCTGCAAATGTTGCTAAAACTGATATGTGAATGTGTGCATTGTGGATGGAAGCTTATGGTAGCACAATCCCTAAAATGTGTGGTAGAGGAGAAAGAGGTGTATGGCGAAGGGGGAAACAGAGGGTTTTCAGAGAGGAGTTATGCACTATGGCAGGCCCTAATTGCTTGCGGCTCCTGTTGTGCGTTTGGCTTTGTTTGAGCAAGTCCAATATAACTAGTCATAGGGGAGCCTCTGCCAGAGCAAACACAAACACAGTGCTGAACCATAGAGAAGGCTTTTATGGTGTAGAAGACTTCAGTAACACGACACCTAGGGCAAACACTGAGTAATAAAGCAATTGCGGCACATTGTTTAGATCCTCCTCCTGGCATGGTTTGCTTGTCAGACTCAGAGTGTCTCAGTTTCCTGACATCAGTGTCCTGACATGTCACTTTGGGACCTCAGTACACAATAAACACACATGCAGGTGCATGCACACAGACACATCTGCAAAAACAGTACACAGGCAGCACAAACACTAAATGCATTCATGCACATACACAAAGAAACACAAGCCCACATGTATCTGCACGCATGGCACACTGTAGATATCTCAACATGTCAGTCACAGTGTGTTTCGTGCCAGTGTTTCCCCAAACTTCTAAGCAGCGTCCTGGTATGTCTGACTGCATGACTGCAGATAAAAGACCAATAAACATTTCTCTCTTGCTTGCTAACTTGTATTCTCACTCACATGCTCTTCACCTCCTTTTAAAGTTGATGTTCTGTGACACAGACAGATTTTCGTGTCAAAATGTTTGTACGTGTGTCTGTACACTTCCCAGCAGAGTCTATTTTGGATCTTCTGTAGCTCTGAGGTGGTCTCTAGCCCATCCTCGGCACAAAAATGAGAGCTGTTTGTTAATGCACACCATGTCATCACAGTGTAGCTATTAAATGAGCCCAGTCTTTTTGAGTTGTAAGCAGTGTTGACATTTTCTCTAGAATCTTTTTCCCCACATGACTGTGTGCCACTTAAAAAACATACCTGTATTCTCTTTGCTGTAACAGTGGCTGGAGACCTAGCAACTCTGAAACAGACATGTTCACAATATTTACAACACACCTAAACAAATCTACACATGTACACAGTCACAGCAGAGGCCAGAGCAGTTTTGAAGACTGTCTTCACAGTCTAATCAAATTTAGCATTATTTAGCGCTCTGAGAGAAGGGGAAGACATTCTGTATATAGGTCAATCGTGTTTTTACTGTATCATATGTAGATTAGTCAATTAAAGTTAAAGGCACATTGAGACGCAGTTGTATAATTTGCTTTTACTGTAACATAAACTTGTAGTCTTTATTAGTGTTTTTCAGGAGCAAAATGTATAGAACTCCAGAGGAAGTCAATTTACAGGTTCATCAGTACTTAAGTTATGTCAGAATGTCCATAAAACTAAACTATTTTACAATGAGAATGGTTAGCTGTAGATCAGTATGGATCATCTGGCGATAACTGATTCAATCTGGGACAAAAATGAGCAAAATGAGATAAATTCTGAATCTTCCCATTTACATCTGGAGTACACCTGATAACGATGTAATGCTGAGTGTCATGGCATTCACAAAGAATAGTAGTACGTAGCAGCACCCCCAGAAGTCTATACTTTTTGTGTGTGTGTTTGTTTGTTTGTTTGTGTGTGTCTGAAGGAAAAGTGAAGGTACATTAGGAATTTATTTAGTTAATGATCTCACACTCTCACCCGCAACTCTCCAATGTCAGTGGAGCGCATCCGTGTCTTTACACAGCACAGCACATCGTAATGCTCTTTACTGCCTGGTCACAGCATGCAATCACACACACACTCACACACATAGAGGCAGATGCATCAAGCCGTGTCCCTCTCCACATAAACACAAACACATTTATGTAACCCTCTTTAGGAGCCTGTTGTATATTAAGTACATCCCTATAACAAACTTGAATCCCTTCTGAAACTCTGAACATCATATTCAAGTCACCACAGACAGAATAATCATTTAAGATTTAAGAACAAGAAAAAACTTGATCACACACATACACACACTCAAGTATGTAACCAGAGCCAGCCAAAGGACTGAGTGGAAGCCATTGTTAAAAATAACTATCATGTAATCTACCAAGGGGGCTGGCTCGGCTGTGTATGTATGTGTGTGTTATCGATCTGGAAATCAGTGGATCTGTCAGCAGCATCTGACTGTACACTACCACTGGTCTCTTTATTAAAAAACAGACGTATGCTGAAATACATGCACAGGTGTGTGGGAGTGCCGGCTGAGCACTTATGACACTGCCGCATGTTTTGTGAGTAAAAGCAGACAAAATATAATAAAGGTGAAAGGAAACTGGACTCCAGTAAGACAACCTGAGACAAGGAGCAGAACTGTATAAGAGTGAGTGTACTTTCTGCTGCAGTGATTACAAGGCACACACTTTTGCTGTTTCATGCTTGCATGCTCTTGCATGTGCCCGTGTGTTCGCACTTGCAGCTTCAATTTTTATAGCATCATCATAAAATTTATAAACACACATTCAACTCTTCCACGAACAAAAAGCACCATTATTAAGCGCAGGTTGTTTCAATATGTCTTCTTCACACGAAACGTATTCACAACCACTATACTTTACAAGTGTGGGTATGTCTCTATTGGGAATTCACAACGACTGACGAACAAGTGCAATGACACAACAGGCTCAATGTACCAGAGGCGTGATCTGTCTACACTAGCTTCAACGTACAAATTACCCAGATTATAGAGCGGTGTGTGTGTGTGTGTGTGTGTGTGTGTGTGTGTGTGTGTGTGTGTGTGTGTGTGTGTGTGTGTGTGTGTGTGTGTGTGTGTGTGTGTGTGTGTGTGTGTGTGTGTCACTGTGTGTCTTTTAATGCTGGGACCCAAGTTTATTAGAGTTTGTGTGTGAGAATGTGCATAGATGTGTGTGTTCTTCCAAATGTGTGTATTACTGTGTGTATTGACTGGGAAATAATAGTGAGTTGTTTTTTTTATCAGAAGGCCAGGTAGTAATCATGTTACTCTTTGATCCACTGATCCTCACTGATCTGTCTAAATATACAGCAGACCTGTCCAGACCTGGCAACAGCTCCTCTAATCAGCACCCTCACATAGCCCACTGTGTGTGTGTGTGTGTGTGTGTGTGTGTGTGTGTGTGTGTGTGTGTGTGTGTGTGTGTGTGTGTGTGTGTGTGTGTCTGTGTCTGCGTTTCTGTGTCTGCGTCTCTGTCTGTCTTGCATAATTTCTTGCTTTGAATATCTTTTCCCCCTTACACACTTTAAATCACTTTAAAGCTGGGCTAATGAAGTCTGTATAAGTTAGTATGTGGTCAGAGTGTGTTTGTGTAACAGACTGTAAAGAAAGTATGTGGTTCCTGCTGCTTCAACACAAAGCAGAGCAGTCTGAGCTTTTTCTGTTTTACTTACATTTTATCATCCTTCATTAAAAGAAAACCAAATGAACCAAGGTTGGAATCAGAGGATTGCTAATTATTAGCAGATCTGTGTGCATGTGTGTGCCTGTGTGGTAATATATGTGCATGCAGCTTTGTACATGCAGGTGTTAAGTACATTTACTCAAGCACTGCACTGCACCGTTTCATAATTTGACTACACCACATTTATTTAACAGCTACAGTATAGTCACCCAGTTACATTAAAATGCTGCCTACACAGTAATGCATCAGTAAAATATAATACAAATATAATAATTACATACATAATGAGTACTTTTAATTTTGATACTTAAAGCTATAGTGCGCGACTATTTTATACTAATGAATTTCTCTTACATTCAAGCTATTGCCAAATAGATGAATGATACAAAGCTAATTAAGACTATCAGCTCCACAAAATTCTCTCTGTATTTCTTAGTATGGCTATGTTTATAAAATGGTGTAGTCCGGCAACATTTGCGCACAGCAGCTCGAGTGATGCGTTTTACCTTCCTGAGAACAACAGCGTTCAGCTTTGGAGACAAACAGGACTGCTGCAACAGGTGAAGGCATGGCTGTAAACCTGAAGAAGCGCCCACAAAATGTTGCAGTCAGTGATTAACATTAAAAAAGTGGACTAAAATCAACAAAAAAAAAGTAACAGACAGACCACATTTCTGTTGCTTAAAAATCACAAGATAATGGGCACGCGCCCATATAAAAAGGCTTAGTCCTCGACATAGCGGCCGCGGGTTCAACTCCGACCTGCGGCCCTTTGCTGCATGTCATTACCCCGCTCTGTCCCCTTTCAAGTCTAAGCTGTCCTGTTGGAAATAAAGGCCTAAAATGCCCAAGACATTATCTTAAAAAAAAGAAAGAAAGATATTTACTTCTTCTAAAGAGTCCATCATGTTTTTTTTTTAAATCCTCCTTGTCCTCCTAGAATTGACGGGATAAACACTACTAGCAACTGTGTGGAGGAGGGGTGGCGGTGGTGCGCAACCACCGAAGGCTTGCGTCATTCCGATGCGCCGACAGTATTGTTGTCATTACTTAGAATTCCTCATGGCGGCAACAGATACTTCCCACTATAGCTTTATTTAAATTTTGTTTATAATACTTCTGTTCCTTTACTTAAGTCAAATTATGAGTGTAGGACTTTTACTTGTAATGTATTTTTACATTGTGGTGTCATATTATTTATTTCACTTAAATGATGGCAATTTCTACAAACTTCACACAGGTACGTCTGATCAAAACTTTTTTCGGGTTTCAGAGCTTAATCAGGTCATTTTCACAAAAAGCACCAGTACCATATATAGCCAGCAGCAGCGCCTCCCTCTTCCACCACTGTGCATCTGAGTCTGTGACAGTGGCCCTCATTTATGAAACGTGCGTACGACCTAAAACAGGCGTACGACGGGCGTATGCCGATTCCTACGCAAAGCTCGGCATTTATCAATTTGGACGTGAGCGTAGGCTGCGATCAAATCTCACGTCTGGTCTGAACTCGTGTACGCAAGTTTTCGAGTCAGTGTGGAGTTGCGGTGCAGCACATAATCAGTTTAACAGGAGAAGGAGAAGTCATCAGTTGATCACGTATCAGTAATGGCAGATCTGGCTCTTTTAGAAGACCTCTATGCGCCGGTCTGCAACATTGTTTTAGCCTGTGGGGTTCTGCACAACATCGCACAGGAAGACACGGTGCCATAAATGTAGCGATGGAGCCAGATGACCCGATGCCCAGAGAGCAGTGTCCAGAACAGCCACCAACTGAGGGCTATACGAAGGAGACAGGATATTATTCCTCACTTTTAAAAGGTAGCCTATAGTGTTATGTTTGGCAAACGATGCACAACATTTTTATTTATTCTTCAGGTTTTTGTTTCTCTTTCAAGTGAATGATTTATTTCTGCCATTTACCAAGTTATTTTGGCTTGTTTTTCCATCCCCTCTGCTGTCAGGAGACAGGGTCCAGCACGGGGGGGCGGAGGACACGCGCTCTCCCTCAGCTGTTGCCTCGTTCCGACAAACACGAGTAAAATAAAAGACACTGCATAAACTCCGCTACCGTGTGTTTATTTAATTATAGGTACACCTACATGTAGGCCTAAGAGATTGCAATAGAAGCCTGTATATTACTATTAGGACTATAGAAAATATGTCAAGGATGTATAAATTAAATAGGCTAAACTTCAGCTGGAGTCCGATTTACTACGGCAACACTGTTGACCGCATCAGTGATCTCTTTCCATTCTGCATTTTTTCTACAGCCTTTAATACCAGTTTTTAGGCTGCCAAAAAGTACACACGTTAGTGCAAATGAACCTGAGATATCAGGGTTTCAATCTCCACCTCTGAAAAGTGCCGCTTCTCAGCCGGCTTACGTCTCACCATGTCGTAAATTGTAGGGGCGAGGCCTCAAAACCCAGAATATATTGGGGCGTGATATTTAAATGACGATCGTTTCCAGCTGTCGCATTTATCAATGTACGACCGTTCTTACGCTCGGATTGGTGTGATACGAACTTTTCATGAATCCCACGTGAAGCCTGTCATAAGATGATTTCTGCGCTCATATCTGCGCTGGTTTCTACGTTAGGTTGATAAATGAGGGCCAGAGTGTTTTATATGAGGGGTGTATAATGAGTGTGACAGAAAACCATATATACTGTACATATTTTTATATGCACATTGTTTTGGGATATATGTTGCCATAACTGTAAAAAAGAAAACATTTTGCCACTATGTAAGCTTTTTTTTTTTACTTTAAAAAAAACATTTCTCCCAATATTTGCTTATGGTTCAGGTTTCATTCTGTGAAAGAAAAGGAGCTCTCTGCTGGGAAGACACACAAGACACTGTGGGTATTGTAGTTCTCTGCGTATGCAGCTTTTATAATACTTGAGCTCATGTGGCTGTGATTGGAAATAACTGGGATTGGCTGATGGAGTGTGGGGTGAATGTTAGTGTGACCTTGTGTGTCCTTTACACACTGACGGGAAATCGACCGGTCCAAGCTCCAAGGAAAGCTATAATTCTAAGAGTAATACAGGCCAAAGGAGCGCACACACATCTCGTACACGGACACTCAGCTCAGTAAAGTCCTAGCTGTGCTGTAGTAACCACATTAATTGGGTTGTGTAATTGTCTGGCAAAGCATTGTGGGAAACAGCTCATACAGATCTGTCCCTTCACCTCAAACCACTTTTTAAACATGGACTCCCATCGTCATGACAGTGCTATCCAGGAAATTGCTGAACATGTGTGTATATGTGTGTCTGAGCGTGTGTGTGTTATTCTGTGATCGCCTGTATGTGTGTGTGCGCGTCTCTATGGCTCCTTTAAGGGAAGTGAGTGTGGTGGCCTCCCATTCCACCGCATGTCGGCTGTGGTTCAGCTGTGGTCCACCGCCAGGCCCTACATTTGGAACACAGAGAAAATACACCAGGGGTACTTGCTCCCACTGTTTTCTGGACCCGTCTTTCATCGGTTTGTGTGTACTTGTGTATTTTGGGTGCACGTTTGTGTGTGTGTGCATGTGTAATAGTGTGCCACTATTTTGTACTCTCTGGCCCTGATATTTTAAGGCTTTTTGGCCCCACATCATGAGTGTGTGCTGTATTTCCAGGCTGAAGTTAGATGACCAGAGTGAGAGAACCCGTACGGAGGACAGGAAAGGCAGGAGGAATGGGGAGAGAGGAAAGCAAGGCGGGTAATTGAAGGGTTCAGGGTAATACTTAGGCCAAGGATGGCTGTTTCAACGTGTTTGCATAACCTCCTTGAACTTAATATTTAGCCCCACTCCAGAATGAGTATAGGGCACAACGGAGCCAAATAGAGAATGATAGAGGGAGAGAGAAGTCGAATGAAAGAGAGGACCAAGTCTAAGGAGGATGTGATGCCATTCTCTCCTCCGATGAGTGATTCCTCTCTTTGATTAGCAAAAGAAAGGGAGGAGAGACGGAGTGATGGAATGAGGTTGGAGAGAGAAAAAGGCAGCATATTGTGGTGTTCCATCCAAGAACCTGTGATAAACTGTGTTTGACAGGGTTATTTTGACACAGTGGAACACAGAAGACAATGCAGAGAACCTCTCTTCCAAATGACGCAATGCAGAAGGTGTCCTTGGTGTCCTTGGTATGTTCTGTTTACATTACTGACAGATTAGAGCAGGGGCAGAGCAGCGGGGTGGCTAATGGGGCTCCCAAATGTTTTCTCAAAAGCCACAAATCTTTTAGGTTTTTTAAATACCTTTGACTGTTATATATGCTACTTATTTACAATTAAAGTAGCCAATATTATTATGGGATGGATTCAAATATAGCAGATTTGTCAGCTGAACATTCATTCTGTGAACTGTACTCCAGCATAGTATAACAAAAATAGGTTTAATGATTATTAATTCTGTTTACGCCAAATTACTACCCAACTGTGTTATGTAACTTAAAAATAGTAACATCACACAATCTTTGCCTCTTTTTAGGTGGCAGGAGTGAAAATGAGTCATCCTCAACATTTGTTGTGTTGTAGTTTCAGAATGATTTATTCAAAATAGGATGTAGGCTCTACGGGATGAACAAATGATGTACATATTTTTAGTCATTCTATTATCTAAAATGGCTCTAAAAATAGTACATATAGCTGCCATAAATGTGAGAAAGAAAATCTCCCCAGGGGAGCATGCCCTTGGCAGAGATGTCAAAAATACTAAAATATTGTACTCAAGTAAAAGTACCAATACTTTGATGAAATATTACTCAAGTACAAGTAAAAATAACTATCTGAAAAATTACTCAAGGAAAAGTAATAAGTAGTTCATTTAAAATGTACTTTAAGTAAAAGCTACTTAGTTACATAAAAAACATAAAATCCCAAACTATTTTGTTTTTAATTAAAGAAAAATCTATACAAATGTATAAACATCTATATAAATGTATGCACATGTAATAACAACATAACACATGTCACACATGACATTTAAGACCCTTAGAAAGGTATAATGTGCAATTTTAGTACAGACCATCCCATAAAATGTTTTCAAACAATCAATTGAAAGTAAAAGTACTATACATTGTTAGTTCTGAGGGCCATCCTTCTTTACTTCACAAACATAAACAACAGTTATAATGCAAATCAAGGCCAAATCACTTGTTTTGACTCCATAAATGGGTTAGACAATAATGTTCACAGCCCAGACTAGCAGCTAGCTTCTACACACCTAAGTAGCCCGTATGTGCTAATTAGATGTATGTGAATGAATTTAGCCAGTCTCCTACATACTTTGTCCTACGGCAGGGGTGGGCAATTCATTTTCCCAAGGGGCCACATGAGAAACAGGGACTGTTGTGGATGGCCGGACCAATAGGCTAAACTCAATTCTGCTCAATATTAATTTTATGTCAGGCGGCACGTTCTCTTTTCAACATCTCTTTTTTTCTCTGGGTCCACCAAACACTCTTTAATAAATTCCCCTTCAGAAAATGTTTTTGACAATTTTGTGGGATATCACAAAGCTGGTCTTGACGCTTGGTAAAAAAGCCTTGTTGCGTTTGCAGCTTAACTAGCAAAGCTTCAGATGTCTGTGCCCGCTCTGCATCAGTCAACTTGTTGTATTTCCCTGCATGTATAGTACTGTAGTGGCGATTCAAATTATAATCCTGTAACACAGCGATCTGTTCTCTACTAAACTAAGCACACGGCTTTACCTTTGACTTTAGTAAATAAATACTTAGAAGTCCATGCTTGGTTAAAAACTCGGCACTTTGTATCGACCTTTCTTTCTTTCCCATGAGCAGACATTTTTTAGGGATAACAGCTCATTCAAGTTTCCCGCTCAGTTCGCGGCTCGCGGACACAGGAGTCCGACACATTGCAGTTCTTCTTCTACTTCTTTTTAATTGCGACTTGCAACCAGAGAAGAAGAAGCTGCATAGGTTCGCACAAAAAAAAGAATGCCCAGGTCTGGTGTAGTGGTTCCGGGCGCAATTTTTTTTCTTCCTTTTGGTTTTCGTTAGTCAATGTTTTTTTTTTTCTTTCCAGATAGGATTTGTAATGTAGCGAAATACAATACTTAACTCAAAACTTAATCAAGTACATTTTAAAATACAGATTTTAAAAACTACTTGAAAAATACAAAATACACAACAAAACTACTTAATACAGTAACGTGAGTAAATGTATTTCGTTACTTTCCACCTCTGGCCCTTGGACATAGGTTTGGTTTTGAGCCCTGAATGTTTATAACTTCTGGCTCCGTCCCTGGTTTAGAGCACAGGCTTTACATAGAGCTCATCTCACCCTTGTACAGAAAAAGAGGGAAAGAGAGAAAACTAATTAAGCCCCTGTTTGTATCTAATTTGAGATGCACATTGTGTTTTGCGGTCATCATTTGGCACTTTTGGCTTACGTTGTTTATTATTTTACATAGAGAGGCAAGTAAAAAAAGTGAAAGTGAAAAAGTGATGAATCTTTACTTCTAAGTGCATAATGTACTGAAATGATTAGTTAAATAATCAATCAGTGAATCATATCTGAATCTGATAATTGATTAATCACACTGTTTAGATGTAAGGATTTGTTTTTTTTCACTTTGAATTGCATAACTCAGGATATTGAAGGGTTGGACACAAGACGAAATATAAAGTGTGACAAATGTTACTTTCGGCACTAGGAAATTATTTTAGGGACTAAATGATGAATAAAACATGTTTATCCTGTCTCGTATTAAAGCAACAGTATATGTATGTGGCTCTTCTTTTACTTGCCATCTGACCTCAACAAAACATCCTCCCCTGAGCCAGATATTGTATAGTCTCATCTTTTAATGTTAAAAGATTGTGGGGGGCAGTGTTCTGGTTGGATCGGAAACAGACAGGGTGGTGGTGTAACTCATCAGTGTTTATACTGAGGCCTTAGTGTTCTTTCTTAACACACTGCATATGTGTGTGTATGTTTCTCCCTCTCTCCTTTTGTGTGTGTGTGTGTGTGTGTGTGGGTGTGTGTTCTTACAGTAGTGTGACTGGAGCAATGTTACTCATTCTGTGACCCTCACCTCTCTCAGATGACAGGGAGTTTAAAGAACCCAGCTGCTGTGTGTGTGTGTGTGTGTGTGTGTGTGTGTGTGTGTGTGTGTGTGTGTGTGTGTGTGTGTGTGTGTGTGTGTGTCTGAGTGTGTGTCTGAGTGTCTGATACGGGGAGCCCTTCACGTGTGTGGTACAGTACAGACCCCTGTCTTGTTTTTTGCACCTTGGGGAGACACTGTCAGTCAGCTGAGCAACAATAAAGACAGAAAACAAACTTTAAGAGAATGGAAAACCCTGCTCTACTATTGCTAGGCTCCCTGGAGGTTTAGGGTCAGAGCTCACCTTATTGGTTGAAGCCGTGTAGACGGGCCTTGTGCCAAACAGCTCTGGAGATTGGCAGGGGCTTTGACTAATCTGATGCGAATTGTGTTTTTGTTTTTTTTTCGTTTTGATGTGAATGATCGAGGTTGCACTGGAAAAAGTACGGCCACACACACACTCAAGCAAACACGGGCACACATGGAGACACCCAAGGTCATCCAAATGGGAAAGAGCTGCCGATGACATAATCATCACTGACATCCCGCTAGTCCTTGTTTATTGAATCTATCCTGTTTTTACAACAACAGGAATCCACCCGATCCCTCGTTGATCCTCAGAAGGTAATGCAATGGAGCTGGAGGTGAGGGAGGACACCTAAAGCCACCAGTAGTTCTGTCAAAGGCACAGCTTGTCTTTATTGAAGGAATAGTCGAACATTTTAGGGAATACCCTGAACCATGAGATTAATATAGATCTTCTTATCTCACTCTCTTATAAACAAGGCAAGGGCACTATTCTTTCAAAACATATATTACATTTAAATTGCATCTTTGTGTCTTTTAAATATTGTCTTTGCCTTGACATGACAAGTCTTAATTTTGAGAGAAAGTTCAAAGTGCTCTCTCTTCCTCTCACTCACTCACACACGCAGGCACGTGCGCACACACACACACACACACCGGCACCTGGGATCTCATTTATAAAACTGTGCGTAGGATCCTTACTAAAAGCGTACGTACGCCCAAAAGCCAAAAATGGTGTATGGCAAAAAAAAAATCTGATTTATAAAACCGTGTAAGCAGTATTCCCTTTATAAATCACAGATTACCCACAAGTGTGCGTACGTGTATCAGCCTCTTATCCCGCCCTGTACACGCCCATTTTTATCCATCAATAGTCAATGCAAAGCACCTCATGAATGCTGATCAGTATGTCAATGACCCTGGCAGTTGTTCTTTCGTTACACCGAATCATGATGACTGGCGGAGAAAAAGCAAAAAAACTTCTCAGACACTGGTAAATTGCTGCAAATTGAATTATAATTTCAGCCTGTTCTTGCATAGTGTAGGGAAACCTGATCTATAGACTACATATATTAATAATATGTCCAAAACGGCAGGCATTACGGCACTCGGGGACAGCTTCGATATACCAGACATTTCTGATAAGATTTAACAGAACTATATATTATATCCAAACAAGCCTTAGTAATAAAGTTGAAGATTATATATAATATTTATGAAAAAAAAACACTTAGCTGTCTGCCATTTCCCTCTGGAAAAAGCCGATTTCCCGCAGAATGGCGAGGACCTGTATTTGCACCGGGATCTCTACTGGACCCAATTCAGTACATAGATCCAAGAGCACAACTTTAGGGAATCTAAATCAGCATATTAGCTAACATGAAAGTAGCCACCCTTTGCTTTTTTATTAATAAGGGAAAAAATTCCACTAATTAACCCTGACAAAGCACACCTGTGAAGTGAAAACCATTTCAGGTGACTACCTCATGAAGCTCATTGAGAGAACACCAAGGGTTTGCAGAGTTATCAAAAAAGCAAAGACTGGCTACTTTGAAGAATCTAAAATATAAGACATGTTTTCAGTTATTTCACACTTTTTTGTTAAGTACATAATTCCATATGTGTTCATTCATAGTTTTGATGCCTTCAGTGAGAATCTACAATGTAAATAGTCATGAAAATAAAGAACACACTTTGAATGAGAAGGTGTGTCCAAACTTTTGGCCTGTACTGTACAAGTAATCCTTATTCCCATTTACTTTCTGCAGTCTGACTTCAGTTCACCACCTCACCATCTGCATCGCCAATTCCTATTTTGTCTCCAAAATGTGCGTACGCATGGGTCAGAGTTTGCGTGGAGGACCGCACATTCTCTAGTTTGTTTTTTATAAATCACAACCTTTGCGTAGGAAGTGGCGTACGCACATTTTCAGCCCCATTTTGTGCATACGCCACGTTTAAAAATGAGACCCCAGGACTCTCTCTGTTCCTCTCTGTCTGGGTTTCTCTATGTGTCTCCCTCTCTCTCCGGATGGAATGCAGCAGTGGCCGTCTGGTCCTGCTCATCTCTGGGAGCAGTCAACCATCTCTCCCTCGTCCCTGCTCCCACTCTAAACATTTGGCTAGTTTTGGCAGATTTGTTGATTTTTGTCCCCTCGTATTTTCCCTCTTGTTGCTGTAAAACTGATACATACTCTTTCAATTAGGACCTTCCCCCCACCCCCCCACCGTCCAGAGCACTAGTGTGTGAGTGGGGGTGAGCAGAGTAAGTGGGTTGTATATTTTATTAGTGAAGTGAAAACACACACAACCTGGCCCAGTTCTGGGAGAACCATCTGCAGTCATGGATCTTGGGAAGCACAGCTCAAGGTTAGCATGTAAAGTTTAGCATTCTTGCTTGAAGCTCACAATTAGCATCTAATGTAGCTGCTCATAAGGAATATTGGAGTTGACATGAATTTTCAAACAAGACAGGCATTCAAGTTTTATTTGCATTGGGTAGTGATAAATCCTGTCTTATCAATGAAGATAAATAAAGGCTTTAATCCAGGCAAGCATACAGAAGGAAGTGGGTAATAAGTGCATCTGGCATGTGGCTTCAGGTTAGTTGCTACAGGTTAGCATGGAGCTAATCCTGTCTAAGCTAGCCAAAACTTGGACCTCATAAAAATACATTTAACCCACATTTAGAGTGGAAACACAGATTTACCATCTTAACTGGCTTTGCAGTAAGCTTACCAAATGAAGCCAGAGCGTTTTTTGTTGGAAATAGACATTTTATCTTCCTCCTCAGTTGTAAATAACAGTGTTCCAAGGCCATAAATAATAGTGTCACTCAACCATGCCCCATTCTCATGTCCTCTGCTTGCTCTCACCACAGGCCTCTAGTACCGCTTAGCTAGGGGCCCTCGGCCTTGTGCCGCACCTTCACACGCTCACAATCATGGAACAGCCATAAAATGCACATGGAATGTTTCTGCAGAGCTGGACAGTTAAGTGGTGGAAGGGCATGATCACAAACTAGAAGACCTCATAATGGATGTCCTGGGAACAGATAGTAGTGGGCTCCCCATGTTCTTGCTAATAAAATACATCACACATGCACATGACGACATGAAAGCGCAAACGTGTGCACAGGCAGGCGAATGCACGCACACATGAACACACTGCACTTAAGGGCAGACAGTATTGATGGTTCCCTCGGGCATCACACGGACGCATCTGTTTCTGTCCTACTGACTCTCCACACTCATAATTTCAAGTAAGTCATAACACAAATTATAAACACATATCCCTCAACCGTGACGCCTAGGAATAACAACATGGAGTGCGCTGAGCTGATTTAGGGTTGGCTGGGACTCTTAAATCTTTACCTTTGCTCCTTTCTTCCCTTCCTCCTCTCCTTTTCTTCCCTCTTTTCTCTCTCATGCAGCACAGGTGGCAGTCCCTCGTCAAACACATACTTTCCTCTCTTCTATTGCCTTCATCTCTTTCATTTTTTATTGCTTGTTTCTCCCCTTGGTTCTGCCGCGCTTTCTCTCCTTCTGAGCCACAGTACACCTCCCCTAACAGGCGCTTTCTTTGAATTTGTTTTGTGCAAATGTACGCATGTGTGTTTATGCTCACTCTTGACCCCATCTTAACACTTCTTCGCCCAGGAATCTGTCTGACCTGCCAGTGTCCCATTTGCCCTGTGACAACACAGTCCTCCGACAGCAGCACCACCTCAAAGACGTCTTCATCAAAGTCTTCGCTCCTCATTTTTCATTCCTTTGTCCTGAATTATCTCCTTCCGCCTCAAGTTTCCTTACCCTTCTCTTATTCCACTCTTTGCATTCCAGTTTTCCTTTCCATATCGTCTCTGCTGACCTCCCCCCCTCTTTTCCCTCTCACCTCTCATCGCATGGTCATGTACTTTAGCCATCCATCTCTTACCTCTGTAGATCCAAATGTCTCAATATGTCCCAGGGACCATGAAGGTTCAATTGGAATCACATGTTGTAGTTGAGCTGAGAATTTATAAATAAGATGTCAGACCCGCCTATGCTTTTCCACAGAGCCTTGCATGCTCTCTCTACACTACTTTATAATACTATCTATAAAGTAAAAATAAGGAATGGTAGATATACAGTATATATAAATGCACAGCTGTTTATGTATGCACCATGTTTACTTTGTCAGCCAAAATACTGTTATCTCATAGTATAGAAAAAGACTAAAGAAGAGTTTTTGACACCGAAGATCCAGCAGCGGGATTTATTTGTCCTTTTATTGGAGTCCCATATGACTTCTCAGTGCATGGGGTCTGACTTTTATGAAGACTGATCACAAGTTTGTCATGAAAAACCATTTCATTGTCGCCCTTTCAATCGGAAAGGAAATGAAGATAATCCTTTGTTTGTCCAGAACACGCCAAGTCTAAGTTAAGCAGGGAGTGAGACAAGAGGGGAGGAAAGAGAGAGGGTTCACCCACTAAAGATCAGCCAGCAGATACAGTGCAAGCATTTGTCTTTGTGTGTGTGTGTGTGTGTGTGTGTGTGTGTGTGTGTGTGTGTGTGTGTGTGTGTGATAGATTAATCCTGTCTGCTAGATTCATGTACATTGCAAGTGTGTTCTACAACTAAGGCCAAATGGCCACTCAAATTAGATGTGATTAAATACTCCAGTGTGATTCAGGTTCAAAGACTGTAAGTAATACTAATCAGCACACACACCATGCACACACAATCACTGATTGAGGATGTGGGAGATAAAGTTTACAGGCTGGCTAATCATTATAATGCCCCTTTTTTATTGTTTTAGGAAGATATCACTCAGCAGAGTCATGCAATATCACTCAGAGAGCACCCGCAGAGAGACAGCTCTGTAATCTGTTGTGTTAATTTACAGTAGAGCCTGGGAGTGATTTAGCTTGCACCGAAGCACGGCAGCCACTTTGGTTCGGAGGTTTAATTTAGTCGGGCTCAGGATTGTCTCAGGGTCATTCAATAATTTTCAGTTGGAAAGTCTGTACCTCTGCTAGGTGTGATTGATGTGACAGCCATGTTTTCACAGGCAGCAGCACACATTATGGACATAAAAAGACAACATAGTGTAATTCTTTTGAGTGTAGCTTCCTTGTAGAGGTCTAGAGGTGTAATGCCAGAATGTACAGAGACAATTTGGGATTTTTATGTATGGCTTTTTTTTAGTTAGAGTGTGTCACTGCAACACTTGTGGAATCAACAAAGTATCACATCATAAGTATCTTTTATTCTAAGTAATCAAACACCAAAATCTTGTCTTTCATCAGTTGATTCAGCAGAGGCAACTTGATGAATGGGAGTGTAACAATCCATCATTATGTGACTCAGTGGTGGTCAGAAAGAGATGGATCTCTATTTGGCTTGTTCAGATGACTTCACAGATTAGATAAACCTCCCCTTTAAAATGGGTGTAGGGATTAGTGTCCATAACCTTTCACCGCACTCTTTTCTTCCACCTATTCTAAAAAATGTTGTTGTATTTCATCTTGTGCAGTTATGTTGTGTGTATTTACGGTCACATATTGACCTAGATACACAACATTCTTAAGCTGTGTTTGCTAGAGACTATTGTCTCTTGGGATGAGAGACTATTGGGATGTAGCCCGTTGTTGGAGTTTCCCTGTCTGGCAGTGTGCTGTTAAGCTGGCCATCCTGTGAGTATGTTAGGGCTGTTAATCTGACTAATTGTTTATGAACAGTGACAGGTTGTGTCGCATTCCTTGCCCATATGTGACTCTATGGATCACCTCTTCACTCTATTTGACACAGCCAAAGATAAAGGAATGGAACTGGGATTGCCATTGTGCCATGCTCTAAAATACAAAATTAGTCATTGGGATTGCTAGACCATGAGTATAAAAATGGACTGTATGAAGAGGAATTAAAAAATCTGTCTCACCTTGATTTGTGGATTTTTTTAGCTTTAAGAATTTCTATCGGAATTTTACATTGTGAATGGCCTGGTCAAACAGAATAAGCCTGCAGTCTAAAGCACTTGCTCTGGTAGGTGTGTGTGTGTGTGTGTGTGTGTGTGTGTGTGTGTGTGTGTGTGTGTGCGCGTACGTGCACGTGCACGCACGCATGTTCCCATTACTGTGAGCATTAAAAGGAATAACAGTGGAGGTGTGGGGAGACGAAAAGTGTCATGTTGCTGCTCTGTGATTAATGGTGTGATTAGCTGGTCCGATCCATGTCAGAACCCACATGCATGCACGCGCAAATACATGCACAACATGCAAGCACACACAAACACACAGAGGCCTGTTAATGGCCTTGAATGGGAGAATCCAGATGCGGATAATTGTACTAAAAACACCAAATGTGGAGTCTTAAGCCAGCAGGACTTTATTCTGAGTTCAGCATGTTTATTTTCACAATTGAGTTATTTCTGCAGGGACTTAAATCATGGAATAAAAACACTCCAATGCAGGTCAATTTTTAATTAAATCCAAAGTGTATTTTGAATGCCTCCCTCCTCCTCCTCTTCCTCTACCCCTCACCTCACACAAACCCAAACATTACCTTGCCATGCTGGTTTAATGCCCTCCTAATTTTAAATGTGATTGAAGAGTCTGAAGTTCAGCCACGTTATGTTTATCCAACTTAAAAAACCTTCAGTGACTACACACTAGTTAGACAGCTTGAGACTCCTGCGATGGTCATTCAGATGAACTTAGGCTCATTGTAGAGACAAAGCACCATACATAAATTGAGTTACAGTGTGCCTCGGGTCAATGGCCATAGTGCAGGTGTGTGTGTCTGGCTATCTATGAGAATATGTTAGTGCTTCTGTGTGTGTTTACAAGAGTGGGCGGATAGAATGTGTGTTTATCACATCACTGGATTTACGACATCCTGCTCGAGGACAGTCATCACCGATCAGCTCCAATGGCTCAGACTTCTCTCGAAGGGTTATGTAAGGCAGTCTCTTGAGTCCCGTGGGTGAACATTTGTATGTCTGTTTGTGTCTGCATGATGAAGCTTGGTGGTATGTTTTTCTTTGCACCTGTAGACAGTAATTTGGTGCCACCCCCATCTGTACACACACTCACAGACTGACACACACTGTGGTGACAGAGGAAAGATGTCATATCCTTCTCCCGCCTACTCTATTAGACGCCATTACACTATTACATGTCCATGAGTCACACTGAGGTACCACTATTACAGCACTTTGCAGACCACTTCAAAGATGTCTGCTTCTTTCCTGTGGAATCTCTGTCTGAGTTTAAGGAGCTCTGGAATGAGTAAGTTTGCTATGACATATGCATGTGTACAAGGTCCCACAGTTGCAGATGAGGGCACTGTGTCTCTGTGCTGTCTATTTTCTGATTGTATAACAGATTTTTACATTCCAACTAAATATATTTTATATATATATATATATATATATATATATATATATATATATATATATATATATATATATATGTTGTCAATTTACAATAACATTCCATCTTTCCTGTTGCACCCCTTCTTTCCACATTTCCCACTCTCATCTCTCAGGCAGCAGGCTTTGCTGGCAGCCATCAGTGAGAAGGATGCTAACATTGCCCTGCTGGAGTTATCCTCCTCCAAACGGAAGAAATCCCAGGAGGAAGTGATGGCTCTGAAGAGGGAGAAAGACAGGCTCATGCACCAACTCAAACAGCAGGTACATCCACTATAAGCGACCAACAAGCTATTTATACATGCATATAAACGATGAATTAAATTTACAGCAATCCTGGTCTAAGAGGTTGACTGGCCTGCCCTTGAATCAAATGGAGCCTGGCCTTGCGGTCACCGTTTAGGAAATGTGAATCAAAGCAGGACTACAAATTCAAACCTGCTACAATTGATGAAGCCTTGCCTGCACTAAAACAGCCTCATGGGCAGACTTTTGAACTTTAAAACCAGGAACAGATAGAGGTTAATATGTCCTGGTACTTAACAGAGTAGACTTCCCTGCCCCAAACCACACTTAGTGCGTTTAGTCCTCACAAGCCAAACCAGTCAAGCAGGAGCTGTGATTCCAAATCCAGGCACAAAAATACACAAGGAAAGCTATTCTCTTAACAATCATGTTGCAATCAGAGTCATTAGATGCACTCAAGTCGCAGACATTGTTTTTTTTTATAATCGATGAGTCACTGGCGGACTTTTCTGTCTCCTGGTCAAACAGACAAATCCCAGCACACATTCACACACATACTTACGCACATACACCTATTTCCCTTATTGCCTTGGCTTTCAATATAACCTGAGGCTGATGAAGGTATGCGTGTCATTAAGGTCTGGTCAGACCACATCAGTGACTGAGCTAACATGGATGCTAACAATAATGAGCCAACAGCAGGGAGTCCACATCTACCATCTCCTGAGTCACTGGGGCTTCTGGGAAACATGGTGCACTTAAAAGTCAACAGATGCAGTGGCTGGGTGTGCATTTTAGTGCGAACCTATGTTTGTTCGTGTCTCGTAAACGGTAAACAGTTCCTGGGGGGTGCAATTCCATTCAAGGAATTTCAAGGAAAGCCTATTATCTGTTTATCGCCATTGGATGCGTCATGTTTTCCCGTTGGGTAACCAGCAGTTACAGTCCACCTGATGATGTGATGAGCTCTAATTGCAACGATGTGGCCTCCGGGCCTAGAGAAAAGGAGAGGAGGAAAAAAGAAAGGAAGGGATGAGAGAAGAGAGGGGTGGGCAGCACATACAGTACATACACTTTCTTTACCTCCTCTTTCTCATATATGCAAACCTGATTTCTTAGAAAGTCTTCGGGCACACATGCATATAAATCCATATAAATGCTACTGCTAAGTGCAACAGTGTACCAGGCAGTGCTATCATCTTAAAAGTATGGGACTTTGTCATATATTCATTTTAAAGAGGTTGTAAGGTAAGTAGTTCCTATAGGGAGTCTACTTGGGTTCCTTCCCTTTGACAGAATGAGCTCTCTGGAGGTTATGCTGTTCAACATGTCACACACCGGCTCTCTGTCTTCTGACCCATTGACACACATATCAGGATAGCTTGCCTTCTTAGGTCTACAACAGCCAGTGGCAGAAGGAAAACGATCAGGAAATGCCAAGGAATTATGGGACTCGGAGTCTCATAGGAGAAAGCTGATCTGTAGACAGCAGATAGATTTACAGATAGCAGGGCCCTGTCTGACCTCCCCACATCCCTTCTTTGGAAGATCTTGTGTATGTGTATGCATAAAGCCGGCGGTCTAGGAAAAACTTTCCTTTTTCATACAGTTTGCTCCCCTTTGAGACATAGGCGTTCTTCAGCACAGACAAACACACACATACAAAGATACAGCCGCACACACAGTGTGTAGTGTAGTGTTTAGACTTCCCGAGGAGAGAGTCAGAACAATTGTGTCCCCATGTGGGAATTTTCTGAGCGCTCCCATCCTCGTGATGGATGGCCACATGTCACTGGTGCTTTGAAGCTGAGAAAAGATGGATATGGAAATCTCAGATGTGTGCTATTTTCTGTGACTTTCTCTCTAGGTTTTTTCACTCCCCCTCCCTTTTTTGGACGGACATGGGCATCCATCCTCTCTCTATGCTGAAAAGATGGATTTTGTATTCTCAGAGGTGTGCCATTTAGAACAGCTTATGTCAAACGATCTGCCTGCTTGGTCTCTATGCTAGTCAGTTTTACTGGGATAGCATGACAATGTTACACAGACAGAAACACACACACACACACACACACACACAGACCTGATTAAAGGAGTATGTTTACAGTTTTTTCCGATTGCTAAACGACAGTGGGCACAACTGGAGTCACATGTGCAAAACTCAAACTACAGTCTGCACTACCAACAGTCACATGAGCTAAACAGTTCACATCACCTGCAGGCTCAGTGCAGCCAAACACTATGCACAATCCTCACTGAGATAACACACACTGTCACTCAGAACACACTGAGGGTAAAAACACTAGCATCAAACACCAATACAGAAATTACAAACTTTTTCATCTTTACAGTTTGAACAATTTGAGTGACTTGACACTACTCAACCGTTTATTTAAGGAAAAAATATAGATTGTATAGCATACCAATTTTTACATAAGGTAAAAAAGAAGGAATGAAAATCAGCAGTTTTCTTCAATAAAGTATTTTGTCTCTAGTAATTTATGGAATTACTGGGGAAAAAAAACTAAAGGTACATACACAACAGTAACAAAGAATAGTGTGAGTAATTCTGCCTCTCTCCAGCATCATGTGGCAAGTTTTCTTCATCACATTGGATGTCTGCATCATCTCTAAATACAAATGAATGTGGTGTTTCTATTGCTTTCACCGCCATTACTTTCTGAAAAACAGTAAGAACACAGTTTTACTATTGTAAAGATATAGTGTTTTTCACTTTTTTTATAGCTGTGTACATAACCTCAGACATCTTACCTGGACATATTGGTATCTTTGCTCTTTTACCTGTTTCTCTCAAACGGTACAGTGTATAATTGTTTCATACTTATTTGGTGTTTGTATACAAAAAAGGCTTTCTGAGCTTTCTCTATATAAATACCATATATGTTCACTAACTAGTCTAAAATAAGACACCTACTTAGGCTTTCAGCTAAAATTGCAATCAGCAGTGTTTGATAGGCACCAGACTGAAATCTATTCTGTTTTGAATGTGTGGTTTACAGTTTTGACAGCAGTGTGTTAGCATTTGAACAAAGTGCTGTAAATCTACAGTGTTGTGCAGGTTGTGGTTAAAATCATGGGATAAATGTGTAGAGTTTTGAAAACTGTGTTCAAGCAATGAAAAACGAACTAGAGTTTGGTCCACATGAACTGCTGCTTTGCAGACTATAGTTAGAGTTTTGCACATGTGACTCCAGTTGTGCCCACTGTCGTTTAGCAATCGAAAAAAACTGTGTAAAGTGTTGTAAAGATTGTGCAGCCTTTCTCCAGCTGCCTGTGTGTTTAAGGAACTTTCTTGTCAACCTTCTGTGTCCATATGTGTTAATACAGCTCTGCTCTAATCAGGACAGGCTTGTGATTTACAGAGGGCTTGGATTGAGGTTTGGGATGCAGCTGTGAGCACAGCAGCGGGATCATCGCTGCCATGTTTACACCAGCAGCTGTACTTTGATACACACTCGCTGCACACACAGTACAGGCCAAATCACCATATGTCAATGAAGTCCTCTCCTCTCCTCTCCTCTCCTCTCCTCTCCTCTCCTCTCCTCTCGTCTCCTCTCCTCTCCTCTCCTCTCCTCTCCTCTCCTCTCCTCTCCTCTCCTCTCCACTGCCACCTGTGTGTATTCCAGGCTGCCTGATATACAAGTAGGCCTGGAGGCCATTACTGAGCTGTTTACTCTGCAAGCCCCTAATTAACACTAATTAAAACTCACACATTCCACACCACGGACATTTTATATGTGCACACCTTCTTCGCACATGCATTCAGAAATGTTTCTAAGAAGATTGTGTGTGTGTGTGTGTGTGTGTGTGTGTGTGTGTGTGTGTGTGTGTGTGTGTGTGTGTGTGTGTGTGTGTGTGTGTGTGTGTCTGTGTCTGTGTCTGTGTGTGTGTGTGTGTGTGTTTGAATAAACTGGATGGCCACATGTGGACTGTCCTGACCACACAGTCAGAGTATTCCGGAAGCAATTCATCACTTCAATCATTTCCATTTTTGTCTCAGGCCATGACATATTAAATACCGGTATGTGCACACGTGGGGGGCGGGTTTGGGGGGGGGGTGGTAGAGAGGTTGCATACCAATTGGAAAGTTGATGGTTCAGTCCCAGACACTGAACCCTGAATTGCTCCCATCCGAGTGTAAATGTGTGTGAATGTTTATCTGATGAGCAGATGCCACACAGTGTATGAACATGTGTGAATGGTGAAGGGTTCCTGTACTATGCGCTTTAAGTAGTCGTTAAGAATAGAAAAGCGCTATATAAATACAGTCCATTTACACACACATTCTAGGACGTTTAGCTTCTCATCGTACCAAACATGATTGTAATTAGATGAATAGAATCAAGTAATACAGTTATTATTAAATTAGCAGCAAAGACTAAACACACACATAAGCCTCTTTGACCCTTAGCTACTAATTAGTTTTAAAAATATTTCTCTATTAGAATCAGACAGCATTATTAAAGGCATACGCCACCGTTTGTTGAAATAGGGCTTATCACTCCCCTAGCTGTAGATAGGTGGGCCAATGCATTTTTTGTGCATGCATTGTTTTAGTCCGGTGCAACAACAGCAGCGCCGCCGCTAGTTAGCTTAGCGTAGTGAATGGAATCCTATGTTGCCGGTTAGCATGTTGTGAGTAAACGTGAGCCAACAAAAGACAAAAAAAACAACCTAATTATTTGCACTGAGACAAAAAATGCATTGGCCCACCTATCTACAGCCAGGGTAGACCATGATAAGCCCTATTTCAACAAACGGTGGCGTATTCCTTTAAGCATTGTGGAAGAGTCTGTGTGGAAGAAGACAGCATACACTGTGTACTGTAGCAGTACAGTAGTTACATCAGCTGCATGGTATATGATAGTCATTGTCCTAGCCTAATGACAGGTGTCAGCTCTGTTGCATTGAGCCCAGCCCCACCCAGTCACACCTGCTAGTGTCAACACCTGAGGTCTTGGAGGGCCATACACCTCAACCTAGCCTTTAACTGCTTTAACCACTGGTCTGGTGTCTGTCTGAACCCCCCTCCATCCCTCACTCTTCATGTTTATCTCTGTCTCTCTCTTTCCCTCTCACCACGGTGTCTGTGTTCTCGCCTTATCTAAGCAGCTCTTCTTCAATTTCAGCTAATTGCTAACCTCTTTAATACCAGCCACATCCTCCCCTGTGATCCTGACTGGCTTGTTTCCTCAGTCATTAGGCTTCAGCTCCTTATCTCAGCAGCAGTGTCCTCAGGCCGCTGACTACTCCTACACCTACAACATCTCCCTGCATATTTTCCTAGCTGATTCTGTCTTTTTGTCTCTTCTAACTGTCTCTCATTTGAAGAAGGAAAGCCACAACATTTTGAGAGATGTGTGCATGTCTTTTCTTCGAATCATCTTTATCCCATACACAATCCCACTTCCCGCTCTAGTCATGTCTGACCTCAGGGGAAGTATCTGCAGTTAAGGGAAATAAAGCTGAGCCTGTCAATATATCTGCACCCACTCTGTCTCTGTCTATCTCCAAGACAGCTGGCCTCAATGGAGTTAGGCTAATTGTTAACGTTAGTCAGCCTAGGCTGTTATCTCTTTCCAAAGCAGTGATGTTGGCAGGATGACCGTCTCTTCCACAAATACACATAGATGCACAGACACAAACAAAGGACACATAGTCTTGCTTACCCATTTACAGACATGCAGAAAGATATGTATTTGAGTGTAATTTTAATCAATCATCTAAAATGAGGTTGCTTCACCCGGGCCAGAACGCCTATGGCCTTAGGCTACATGAAACACTCACTAACTGTTCTTACTATGATTCGTCTAATCCAATTAAATGATAATCTGCAATATGGATGACATTTGACAGACTTGCAATACTTTCATCAGGCCCTCCGACTCACTCAATTTATGACCTGTCAAGTGTTGTTAGCGGTACTGTTTTTATCGGCTTTCATGGCTTTCAACATGCTTTCCCCCCATCCAAGAATCCCTCAGGCTAATCATTCTAAGACCCCGAGAACATTTTCAAGAAACAAATAAGCAGTGTTGCAGAAATGAATGGCCTTGTGTACGTGTGTTATAATTATGCATTATACAGTTTCTTGTTTATCTCTTCTTTTTTTTGGCAGACTCAGAGCAGAATGAAGCTGATAGCGGATAACTACGAGGAAGATCCCATCCACCCCCAACATCATCCTCACCATTCTCACCACTTGCATCAAGTAAACGTGCATCACCGAAGCCTGCCAAGAGGGCCCCCCCATGCCAACCACCGACCCCCTATGGACCAGGTCAATACAAATGTGCACACACACACAGAAACACACGCTCCCACACCACCACCCACACAGTTTGAACTTGTTTACACAAATTGACATGTTGTGGGCTCTCATCTTCATGCTTTTAAGGTTGGTGCAATTTCATATTTGTCATCTTCACCACCAGTCAGTTGTGGTCGGACTCGCCAGCATTAAATTTCCCCTCTCTCTTCTCTTCTGTCTCTTCTCCCTCAATCCCATTACTTCCTGCCAAGTCAGAGTTCTTCATTTCATTAAGATAAGAGGCCTGAAGGCAAAAGCTGCCAAATGAGTGTTTTTGATCGATGGGATTTGTGAGTGAGATTAGTTTATGTATCATTCATCTCTCATACGAGCTCCTTCTCTCTGTCTGAGTATCATATCCAGACTGCCCTGAGGACAAACTTAATGTGTCTGTTTGAAGAGAGTTGAGGCAGAAGAATAAACTGTTGTTATCAGCACAAAGTGTTTGAGTGTTTGTTTGAGTGTGCATGCATCCAAGTGTGCATACATACTATAGGTGCATGCATGCCTGTATGTGTGCGCATGTAGATGCACATGAAGGTGCACACCTGAGTCTTTGTTGATACTGTGTATCCAGATGAAATAGCTAACGGGGGGGAAAGCAATCTTCAAAGGAAGACAGATGCTTTCACTATCTTTAGCACTAAGAGCTTCTAGTTATTTGAATGCAATATAAACTCAGTATAGCTCTATTGTTGTCAAGAGGTTGTGATTGGGGGGATTCCAAACTATGAAGTGTGTGTGTGTGTATATGTGTGTGTGTGTGTGTGTGTGTTTGGGGATTTAAGAGTAATACCTGGGGATTTCCACCTGGGTATAAATTCCCACATCTGTTCTATCTGATATGCACTATTATATGTTTCTAGACTTTAGAAATGTTTCTGAAACTGCTGTCTAAATAAGAGTCAAACATGCACTGGGGATCCCCTGTCCTTAATACCTCCCCAGCACACGCACATTCATACAAGCACACAATCCCGCACATACCTCGGCAAAATGTAAGAGGACAGGATAGCTGGTTTTAATATTCTTTTAGCCCTTTACGCCTGTGGAAAAACCTATTTTCGATTCCTTAAAGAATGTGAGGGTCTGGGGTTGATTGACATCCATATGCACACTTTTCACTCAGAATATCGTAGGCTATATTTATGTGAACATTTGCATCCTTTTCAACTACAGAATTAATCTACATCTAATTTAGAAGATTGTTGCAGCATATGCTTTAGTATATGAAAGTTTAGAGTGGGGAAAGAATGACATGGAAGATAGTTTGACTATTGAAATTCAGAATTAAAAAAGGGATATTATCAAGCCATCACGTCCCTGCATTGTTCTATTGTATTGCATAATACTTTGCAACCAAGGCTTCATATTAAACAGTGAGCTGCTGGGGTTTACTTTTTAATATCACACATTACTCTCCTTTACTTTGCACTTATAAATATCTTTCCTTCAATACAGTTACCAGCACTGTTTTACTGCAACAGTGTTTATAGTGTTTGACATATGAAACAGTAGTTCTCTGAAAGTGATATTTCAACTTTTCAAGTTGGACTGAAAAAGACTAGCAAAGAAAGTATTATTAGGGTTGCTGGGAAATCTTGTTAAGAATGTAGGGAATAACAAAATAACTCATGAATCTGGGCCGATTGGCTTAATCATACTTTCTATTAAACTTGAAGGTTTATGTCTATAAAAGGGAACTGTTGTCCACTTTGTATGCAACATTTGGGGAAAATAAAAGTAAATTTGGTTTCAAAAGGGGGCAACGATAGAAATACATTGAACGTAGGTTAGATATAACTAAATGCCTACAAATGTGTAAATTAGCAAATTATGTAAATTTAGCCAAGTCAGCTGACACATAGGAACCAAATATCAAAATCAAAGATGTGTATCTAGATGTCATGATCCCTTTCTGTCCAAAATCTACAGCCAAACTGATTATTATTTAGTTGTGTTGTTTCTCTGTCGTTCTCCCTCTTGTGTCAAGCACACGTGCATCAAAAACAAAAGACCCTGTTGACAGAGGTCAGCCAATCACCTCTTGGCTTTTTCCTCATATCTGACCTTTGACCTCATGGGGAAGTTAAGCAGAGGTCAGGGTAAGGCCTCCAGTGTGTGTGTGTGTGTGTGTGTGTGTGTGTGTGTGTGTGTGTGTGTGTGTGTGTGTGTGTGTGTGTGTGTGTGTGTGCGTGCTATGTGCACTATTTATCTACCTCTTCTCTTCCTTTCTCCATTTTTTCACTATGCTCTTCTTTAAATCACACCTCTACTGTCTTGCCTATTACTTCAATAACATAACTTTTCTGCACTGCCCACATTTTTTCTCTCCGTGTCTGCCTGTCTCTTTCGTTCTTTCCTTCAGTCCTTTCTCACTCCATCTTTCCCATTTCAAATGTAATATCCAAGTGCGGCCAGGCCAGTGGTTCAGCGCATTGCCTGGTCCAGGAACACCACTCGAAGAATGATTGATGATGATAATGATAATGATGATGAAGAGGGGCTGCAAGCTCACCCTGGAGACCACAATGCCTTTCCAAGATACAGCTAGTGCCATGAATAACATAACAGTGACCACACATGCATTTTCTTGTTTGCATTTGCATTTGCTCATATGCAGACACATACACACCGCATGCACACTCAACTGGTAAATAAGCACAAATGCATGCACTGGAATAGTGGACACAAGAACACACTTCAAGGTTTTCCAAGAAGCCAAACCGCATGTCATTCTAAGCTCATTGCTACGGTTAGTGGGTCCATCCCAATCCTCTAACTATACTCCCTGTCCTCTCCTTAATCTGTGATGTCTGAGGACAGGTGAAATCTAATCAGAGTAGACAAGCGCAGGAAGTGGATTCAGCCTCTTGAGATGCACCCCAGGTCTGTGTCTCAGCATGGAGTGTGTGCAGTTTGATGGGCACGTTGTGTTCATGTTGTTCTCATTTAGCCATGCCAGCACCACTGCCAGATACTTGGCAGCAGCCTTGGAAGGAAATAGAAAACAGCCATAAAGTTAGTTTATCAGAGACAGAATTATACAACCTTTTCTTTTAGGTTGTTGCTCTTTTTTTCTAAGCCTTAACATGCTGCCTGCTTTAGGTTTATGAGAAGTAGCACATGGTATTTGGCCTGTGTGTGTGTGTGTGTGTGTGTGTGTGTGTGTGTGTGTGTGTGTGTGTGTGTGTGTGTGTGTGTGTGTGTGTGTCTGTGTCTGTGTGTGTGTGTGTGTGTGTGTGTGTGTGTGTGTGTGTGTGTGTGTGTGTGTGTCTGTGTGTGTGTGTGTGTGTGTGTGTTTAACCTGGCAGAATGAGTGGTTATAGGCCTGGCTCTGTTTACAGGGCCTGTCACAGCCATTCACTGCATGTTAGCATTTAGCATCTAGCATGTTCCATTGAAAGGCCATTATATTTATAGCTTAGCTTCTTAGGTGTAGCCTACTGAGTTTACTGAGCTTGTCACAACCACTCAGTCCAACCAAAGCCGCTGTGGACTGCAGCCAAGGCCCTTGTGTTTTTTTTTTTGCACTTGTGTAGCATAGACTTGCCGTAGCCTAGTTTAGCATTATGCAGGCATGAGCTTGGCTATAGTGAGCTGCCAGCTCATGCTAACCATTGTAATGTTAGTGTCTGAGTGAATTAGCCTTCCTGTTAGCAGGGCTCTTGTCTGCACAGTTTCAGCTCCAATGAAACCCCTTGTGTGTTTAGTTATTGGTTTCTAACAATCACACTGAGGAAAACATTTTATGATATCATACACAGCTTTTCTGAATAAGGAACATGAACAGGATTGTTTTGATTAAATGCCACAGGAGGTTTAGAGGACCATACCATTAGGCAATGAGACTCTACTTGTATATACATAACCACTGGGCCAGAGTTTGTACAGTAAAGGATCTGATGTAAAAGGGCGCCTGTTTCTGCCACATACATCTCCATTGGAGACTTTTGACATTAAGTACTAGAACGATTTTGACGATGATGACTTTTTACATGTTTGTGTTTTTTATCACAGGACGATGAAGAGGGAATATGGGCATGATGAGCATCGCCATGGAAACCCTGCATCCATTTGTCCACAGTGAGTTTCTTTTGCACAGCTATTTTTCAGCTAAATTTATTTCTACTAATTTTAGAAATAATGTATTTCTTGCAAGGGTGTAGTCTTGTATATCTGCTCCAGATATTTGAATGATCTTCTACACAATAGGTTTCTTCAGTGGGCTCGAGTAACCATTAGATGGGAACACTGATGGCACCACAATAACCACAGCATTACCCAACTCTGACAGAAGAGAGTGTAATAGAACCCGGCTCCTTTTCCCATTGCTTATGAATTTCAGTCGACTAAAGAACCTCAGTTGATTCAGAGGTTTATGGCTGCATTTCTATGAAGTGCTCCTATGCTGGTTGTGCCACATGCTGTGTGTGTGCTCTGTCTCTATACAGGTAACTGTGTGGTATTAGACAAGTACACGCGGCAGCCTAAAGAAAGCGTACCAGGGCCCATAGGTGATAAAAACGACACAGTGAGAAAAACCAGAGATGGACGAGTCTGTCTCTCCCCGCCTTACTTTTTTTAGTCGTAGTAAAGTTTTACCGGGCTACCCCACCCTGTTGTGTGCCAGTGTGTGGGGTAGTTAATTGCAATACAACACAGAACAGTCATGAGCCATTTTTTTTAGGCTGCAAGCTGAAAAAACATAAAATGAAGAATGCAGAGTCATAAAGGATAATTCCTGTTTAGGGTTTTTTTATATCGAAGCCCCCCATAGACTCAGGATGCTTTTTAACGCAGACATGCGGAAAGAGGTCTGTGGAGGGCGGGTGATGGTTTGCTTGGAGCTAAGACATGTGTGTGAGACAAAGAGAGACAGCAAAAAAGCAGAGTTTTATAAATGTACATGTGAGAGATAAAGAAAGAGACGAAGACAAGAGAGGGAAAAGAGAAGGGTGCTTCTGTATTCATGTGGGAACGAGAGAGAAAACCAGGCAGCATGGTATACTCATAGTTTCCAATGCATCTTCTCCCCCCCTAGTAATCCACAGGTGGACCATCACAAGCAGATTCTGTCTCTAACCTCAATGACTTAGTAGTTGTGCACTTTGCCCTAGTGCTGCTTTTGGGATTAAGAGTCCTATAGCTTGTGTGTGAGCAAATGGTTTATGCTCCTGCAGTGCAACATTTTAGTTTGTTTAGCTATGATGTTTGTGTGTGCATTTGCAAGTATGTGTATGTGTATGTGTGTGCAAGAGAGCGTTGCTGAGCTATACAGTGCCGGAGCAACCCACATAGCCTATAATCCAGTCCATGTGTGCTGAGAATGCAGCAGTGTCAGGATTCACCGTAGTGAAACAGACCACACTGCCCCCTTTTTCCCTCTCTTTCCATCTCTCCATCTTTTTCCATCACTCCTATTCTTTCCACCTCTCCCCAGATTTCAGCTTGCTCTGCTCTAACGTATATCCCTTCAAGGTAAACCTAGAGCTGGACCTGTGACTAGCCTACTGCTTCGGTATCTCCAATCAGATATCGTGATGGTGTGTGTATGCACGTGTGTGTGTATGCATATGTGTATTAGTGCTTCTTATCCCGATCTAATAGAATAAGCCAGGCACATTAGCCTTTAGCACAGAATGGTGTTGTGGCTAGCGATATCAGTGCTGCTCATCTATCCACTGCTGTTATTCTGGCAGCGCACAATACGAGCGCAGCTAACGTGTATTAGCCATTCTCAATGGGTGAACAGATGGGAGCTATTTAGCGGTGTGTAGCTACAGTGCAATAAGGCCAGACCTAATCCCCATATCCTGTCCCTGAGTGAGCCCTCCCTAATATGAGCAAACAGAGATGACAGCACCGATAGACAAATAGCCGGGGATCTGTGTGTATGTGGGTGTATCGGTGTCTTTGCAAAATTCATGCTTTGATTAGTGTTCCTTATGGATAACCTTGACTCCCAGTGCTATGCTACATTTTGATTCCACACAAACCTAAGTGCTGAGTTTCAGTTGGCAAGTTCAAGTTCTGAACGTCCAGGTGTGTATTTGTATTGGTTAGTCATGGTTCTCTATAAAAGGACACTGGGCTCTGATTGGCTCATTGTGGTTGTGTATGTCCTGCTGTTGATTACAGAGGTTTTGTTTACCCTCTTGGCCTCCCAGACCCCCCTCTAATGAAATAAGAATGTCATTTTGGACAGAGAGCACAAGTGAAGGGGGTTGGAGGAAAAAGTGAAGGAGAACATGGGGCCATAAGAGTGAAGCAAAGTGGGGGAAGAGGTTTTCTGGAAACATTATGCTTTTATCCCACCGTGAAGTTATTTGTACTGAATGAAGCGAAAAGAAGCTGAGAGGCTTTCCAAGTGGGGACAGAAATATGTTTGTGTGTGTGTGTGTGTGTGTGTGTGTGTGTGTGTGTGTGTGTGTGTGTGTGTGTGTGTGTGTGTGTGTGTGTGTGTGTGTGTGTGTGTGTGTGTGTGTGTGTGTGTGTGTGTGTGTGTGTGTGTGTGCAAGCAGGAAGGAGTGAGGCCTTGTTCAGGTTAAAACAAGTCAAGAAGATGGCTTTCATTTGCCCATGCTGTGTTTGCACACAATGTTTGTATGTCTACATTGTGTATGCCAGTAAGCATCCCACTCTTGTGTATGCGTTGCTTTAAACAAGTCCAGAAAAAGGAGTCTAAGTTTAGTGGGAATCTGAAATTGTGCAGCAAATTCTTAATCCCATTTATTATTCTAAAATTCAATTTGCGCTTGTCTCTTAATTGCCTGATCCTGATTGTTTGGTTTTACCTTCGTGTCAAAACTGACATAACAACCTATTAAACTCATGAACCCAAACTACAGTAACCATGGAAGCCATTCAGCCATATAGACTTCATTACTTTTGGATTTCTGGATTTCCTAAAACTTGACATAACCTTGTATTTGTTGTTGTTTGGAGTTAACTGAATTAATTATCTTGGTTCAACTAACCAGGTGTAAATGAGAAACATACAAAGCTAGGGGTACAACAACAGTACAACAATGTACTGTATGCAAGAGTGACAGTAACAGAGAGTGAATATGATGGTGTTTTTTGCCCCCAAATGCTCCTTCCAGCCAGCGCTGCGACCACTGCCTTCAAGGCACCTAACCCTAACCTTAACCTTATTTTTTTTTAACAGCCCTGTCATTTTTATTTAACCGAACCTGGTTTTTTAAGGAGTTCTTTAAAGTGTTTTTATTCACACCAGTGGTCCCCTTGTGCCCGTGCCCCTTGCAGCACCCATTCTGGGTGTTGCGTTTTAACCCAAACCTAACCCTAACCATAACCGGTGCCTTCCATGCAGCGCTGCCTAGGAGGCACCATTGGGGGCAAAAAACACAGATAAACAAATTTATGGCTGCAAACTGTTCCAGTAATTTTAGTTTATAGGACGTATGGGCAGCATATCTGATTTTATCCATACTGTAGTCAAATTGTTGACAGTGAGGATGGTATTTTGTTGTTGCTTTAGAGTAAAATGTTGTTTATTGATTTATTAATTAAGACCCGTGGCATGCGCTCTCCTTGGTACTGAAGTGACTAATAGTAAAGGTTAGTAAAACTGTGTTAGGTGTAGTGATCCTGATGTGGATGCTTTATGAATATTCAGCTCTTCAGAACTTGAGATTACTCTTCTTTGTGTTCTCATATCTTGGGAAATATAATAACAGTGAATACAGTGAATAGAATTAAAATGGGAAAATAAAAACATGTCCTTATCGATTGTGGGAAGTGACATCACCTTTTAGTGTCTACAATTTTATAATTACGATAGCAGTTTACAGCTCAGATGTGTCTGGCTTTTAATGTCACCTTGTTCACATTCCTTTTAATTAAATGAATTGACATTTGATTAAAGATTTGGCTTTGAAAGAAAAGTCTGCAAGCTGCATTTAAAATGGTCGAACCGGCCGTGCCACTTTTTCTGTACTGCGTGCCAGCATTAATCTCCAGTGTAAACAACTATTATCCCACACATTAATTACTGCAAGCTGAAGGCACATATTTTTACGATGCGCCTGAAGAAATATCTGCCCCATGTAATCAACACAACTTAGTAAGTGTTAATTAATAAATACGTTGGTTTCAGTCTTTTCACTCGTTTCTAGACACTCTATTTCCTTATTCTGCATGGGTTCCAACTGTGTGTGTGTGTGTGTGTGTGTGTGTGTGTGTGTGTGTGCGTGCGTACGTGCGTGCGCGCGCACATACATACTTGTGTGTGCATTTAGTGAATGTTTGGGAATGTGTCTCACACATGTGTAGCTGTGCTGTGCAGTATTTCTTTGGTGACCAGTGAACCACAGCTCGCAGGTCAGCAGAGGCGTCTGACCGAGGCCATCCCTCAGCCAGCTGTCAGCGTCATTAGTCTGTGCGGTCAAAGGTTGTTTCACCAGATTAAACATGAGTGGAGAGAAGTCGATATCTCAGCAACACCTGAGAATCAACATCTGAGTTTGTTGTATCTGTTTCAGTCCATCCTGAAACAACACCTGAATTATTTTCCAAAAGGCCGTCCTGAAGGTGCATCATGCTATAGGTCTTTATGTATGCAGTTACAAATTCCACCTCCCATGAGGATCTGATAGCACACAGGTCCAAGACTAATGGCAGCAGTGGTTGAATGCTTACAAAATATTAATGTTAATATATGTTAGTTTTTTTACAGTAGTTAATACATGTTTTAAAAAAAAAAAACAGTTCTTGACTGCATTCTGCAGCAAATTAGAAAAACCTCTTTGTGAAAGGAAGCAAGAAGTGTTTTTTGGCGTGAGATAGGAGCTCAGTCTTAATCATCTTGCATATTTGTATGCCACACAAATTATTACCTTTAAGTAGGTGAATGAAGAGCGGTGATAGAGTTGCTTTTTCACTGCCAATGTATGCAGCTATAGACAGACAGGACCCAGAGATGCTTCTTCAGTCCCAGCAAACAGTAAAAGAGGTGGGGGGAGGAGGTAGGAGGGAAGAAGGACTGGCAATGTTGTGAGGCAGACATGTTTATTCATGATTTTTTTTGTGGTTTTCTTGAAGTTGTAGGCAGGAGAGGACAGTTAGACACCTGATGTGTTGATCATAAGGCAGTTTGTCTGAATAAGCTCCCTTTCCCCACCCACAACACACTCATTACACACGCTGAGACATGGCCACACACACTATCGCTCGTGCAATGCTGCAAAAGTGCAGGAGTGAATATGGAGGTTTGGTAATTCTAGTTCTACAGTATGATCACAGGTAAATCCCTACTTATCAGTGCTTATCCATGCAGTAAACACTTCCATGTGTGTGCTCATCTAATCAGAATAGATCTAAGCAGTCCTGTGCAGGCAACACAGAAAATAGAGGGCAGCACAACGACCACATGCAGATCTAAGGGGCTTGGCAGCCAATTAATTGTATAGGCCCCACCTCAACTGACCCTAACATGTCTGCTCTCATGCTATGTCTGCTGTTTCAGAGCGGAGATGATGGAAGTGATTTAAGTGATTTTTTTCATCCAAGCCAACCGAGTGGGACCAAAATGGGATTTGTCCACTGAGTTGAGTCAGCATCCCCTTGCAGCCACAATGGTCCCTGAGCCCAGACATTATCACTGGTCACGCTCTCCAGTGCCCCAAGGTTATTATAGTTGCACTTTTTAAAATTAGTTTTACTTTAATATTTCTTAAGGATTTGATTTTATTAGCAGTTTAGTTCTAGTTTGTTATGTGAAGTATTAACTTGTAGGTACATTTAGAGTAAAAATGTAACAATAAACCAGGCAGGGCATTTTAAACTTTGTATCAAGCATGTCCCAGGACCTTTTGAAGATTTGTGTTTTATACAGTCTGGTCGACATCCCCAATTCAAGAAATAACCTCAGTGCTGCCTTTCTCTCCTTTTGAACTGTGCACTGCTGAGTGCTCTGACCTCACTAGCTTTATTAAAGCATTATGCTACAATGTGGTAGTTAAGTGTTTTTCCCAGTCGTTTGTGTTGAGGGTTTTTCAGTTCAAGTGCACAAACAAGCCTGCCAGAAGACAATAAGCACTTACTTTTCTTTCTCTGGTATGTAATTGAAATGACGCTATAGTGCTTTCTCATTTATGACCACTAATTCACTGGCTCAGGTTCATAATCTTGAACATGCTGCAAGTAACATTAACCCTCAAAACTGGCTTTACCCTGATTGACTGGGCATATATATGCACATTTACAAGGCATTGATGAGTTATTACTTTTTAAATTATAATTATTGAAACATTCAAAGTTTGTAGATATGGTATGCCTATACTGTAAGCTGAAATACTTTTACTGAACCACCTCATCATCCCTTCTCTGTCTGAACATGCCAGGTGTGATTCTGTCTGTCTGTAAACTCTGGTTTGCTCTCTGTGCAGAAATGGCTCAGCCAGCCCACAGTCATAAATCAGTACACCTGAAGCTGTTGGGTCTTTTTTTCTCTCTCTCTCTCTCTCTCTCTCTCTCTCTCTCTCTCTCTCTCTCTCTCTCTCACTCTCTCTCTCTCTCCTTTTTTTCCCCTCTCTGTTTTACTCTTTATCAGTTTTCTCCATCGCTTCTTCAAATGCCATTGCCACAAGACACATCCAAGTACTTTTGTGGCAGAGACCAAGAATAGATCAGAAATTATATAAAAGATTAGAAATGCAAATCTTAACATTGTGGCAGATGTGGGTGATTGAGGTCAAAATGGGAAAACAGATTGATGGAGTATCTTTAGCAAGTTCTTACTGTACAGCCCGCCAACCACATTTATTTTCCTTTTATTTTATTTCATGGAAATCCCTCTACAGTGTGTGTGTGTGTGTGTGTGTGTGTGTGTGTGTGTGTGTGTGTGTGTGTGTGTGTGTGTGTGTGTGTGTGTAAAAGAAACATCAAGATCAAGAAAAAGAAGAGGAGATAGAGAGAGAGATTGGCAGGATTATAAGGGTGTTTTGTAAGCTTATGGCGATGGCAGCACACAAAAACCTTTCCCTCAGGAGAAACTCGCACCTGGTGAGACACTGGCGAGCAATTACGTGTGTGTGTGTGTGTGTGTGTGTGTGTGTGTGTGTGTGTGTGTGTGTGTGTGTGTGTGTGTGTGTGTGTGTGCGCCTGCATGCGTGTTTGAGCGCTAGAGAGCTAAATCATTGTGCATAACAGAACTCTCAGTAGGATGCTCCGGAGGTCAGATCCCCTGTTCAAGGCGGATTACATCCCAAAGAGAAAGTCTGAACATCCACAAAGAGGCTCTGATGGAGGGAGGTATAGGGATTTGGAGACAGCCTTTTGACTTTAAACCTGTTATTTTCCTCAGACTTCCTGTGCTCTCCTCTCTCTCTCTCTCACACACTCTTATTCAAGCACATACACACACACCAAAAGCACTAAAAACACCACACAGCCTCAGGTCTTGGGTAAGTCCTGTGTTGTTCCCCAATCTGTGTTTTTAACATATAGACCCACTCCTAGGCTGCCAATCACCGATGTGCCCACTGCTCCAAGGCAGAGGTAGATATTCAGGGGCAGATAGAGGGAGAGGGGGGTGGGTGGTGTGGGGTGGGGTTGCTACAAACTAGAGGACTCACACCTGTGACACTTGATCGTTACTGATATCGTACCTCACTTAAAAGACATCACACCCTGCAACAAACAGCACTTGTGATGCCTCAACTGAAGCACCACTGCACGCGCGCACACACACACACACACACACACACACTCACACTCACACTCACACATGCACACGCACATAGGCAGACATGCATACACTTAAATCGCCTAATAGGAAGCAAACATTTATGATCAAGATTGACACAGACGGAAACACTGTGGCGGAGAAATAACACTAAATGTATTTTAATAAGTAATAGTAGAAGGAATTTCACTATTTTCTTTCGGTATTCTAGAAATGCCCAAGCTGCTATTGGACACTCCATGTAGGATTGAAGAGGAAAACTAACAGGAATTTACCTGTTTCCTCCTGCTGAAATTCATCCCAGTGCAGAGTCAGCGGAGAGGTTTCATAACTTTGGCTATCGCTGGGCTACTGTAATAACATCAACAACCTTTGGACTGCCACTCATCATTAAGGACTCACCACTAATTAGGCCTAGTATAACAGTCTCACGCTAGCCCAACACTTTCCCAAAGGTCATCCACGTCAGGGAAGCTTGTAAAAAGCGAGGTTTGCTGTGTTGCCATTTGTCGGAATAACAACACGTTCTTTCATATTTGATGTTGTGCAGTGTAATTAGTTATGATAGCTTTCTTTTCCTCAAAAGAAGAGTTGCTGACATTCTATATCTGTGACCTATTCAAACCTGTATAAGTTTTGTTCAACTTAGACTTCAAATCCCAAAATGGTCACAGGCCTATTGCTGCAGGGTAGCCATATGACATAGGTAAGGCAAGGCAAGGCAAGGCAGCTTTATTTATATAGCACATTTCAGCAACAGGGCAATTCAAAGTGCTTTGAGATCAAGTAATACTAAGACTGAAATTTTGCCACTATCTGTGTTTAAGTGGATGTCATTAAAGACTTTAACAAGAACTGTCTCAGTGCTGTGGTGTGGTCGAAAACCTGACTGGAAGGCATCAAAACTGTTGTTTAGCGATAAGAAAAGGTTGAGTTGTTGAAAAACCACTTTTTCTATGATTTTACTTAAAAATGGAAGGTTTGATATTGGCCTATAGTTGCTCATTAGTGTCATGTCTAGATTGTTCTTTTTTAGGAGTGGCTTGATGACTGCCGTTTTCAGGGCCTGTGGGAAGGTAGTAAAATGTTTTAAAGCCCTTGAGTCTTGGGGCTACAGAATAAACTTCTCATTTGGGCCCCATGCTGAAAAAAGTGTTTAAACCCCTGGCCTGAACGAAAAATAGTTCAACACAGCTCAGCTTGTGGGACTGAGTAGTTTTCAGCCAGGTTGTGTTTTTCAGTGAAACCTTAGAATTGGATGTCAGAGTGGCCCTCTCTGTCACTAGAATACTAGACAAGCAGATTACTGTAGTGCTGTAGCTGCTCTGTCTGTCCCTCACAGTTTATTGTATGTCACAGCTATAATCCTTGTCATCAAACCAATGGGTCCGGCTACTTTACAAGGGTGTCGTTCCCATACATGTATGCGCTTAGGCTCACATGCGCACATGCATACAACTTACACATGTGCAGTAGAACTCTCTCTCCCTTTCTTGCTCTCTCTCTCTCTTATCTGGGCCCGTGGAAAAGCCACACTTGTACGATGACATTCAGCACAGGATTAAAGCCCATGTAAGACCCTCCTCAGTTTACACTGCCGCTGCCAAGAGGGGATCCATACAACCACACACTCTCATGCAACCCTGTACACACAACTGGCAGATACACAACTGCAAGCACACACACATACTGTAAGCAGGCAAGCACAAACTTGTTTGTGTGTGTGCACATGAACACACACAAATCCCATTCAACCTTGTTACTTAGCATGTTGTACTCTTGTTTCTCCATACCAAAGGAGGTATATCTCCTTATCAAACACAGCAAGACACACATTCATGCTCACACACACCACATACAGGCATGGACACACACACACACACACACACAGACACACACACGCTGACATCCTTTTGTCCCGCGACTATCGTTCTTGCTCTTCACTCTGAAACAAGAGTATCCTTGCCAGGAATGAGTCCAGACATCAATCCCATCTGTCTGCAATGGAATCATGGACCCCCCCCCCCCCCCACACACACACACACACACACTTACATACATAGAGATGAACAGTTACAGTAGAGAGAGGGGATTGAGACTGACAGTAGATTGAAGACAGACTCTCTGGGTTTTAGTAGTGCTAAATCCTGACATGGTCAGGACCTTAGTTAGGACCTTAGTTAAGATGCTGCTGTGTATCTAGGTCATATTGTGTGTATGTATCTTATTTTTTTGTGCATACCTCTTGGTTGGGTCTGGAGAGGATTCTCATTGGAATGTGTTCTGATTGGGCTGGACAGCAATCCTTTTCTGATTGGTTGTTTATCCCCGGGCTTCCACTTTGGGGGTTGCTTTGAATCAGTGCATCTCTGTCACTACCTCTCCATTTCTGTTTCTTTTCTTCTTTCTCTCCATCTCTTATATCTTGTAGAGTGCTGCTGGCTGTGTGTTTGATGTGAGTCTATTTGATGGGCTAAAGCAGAACCAGCAGTGAGCCTTCTCTGTGTTTCTGCCAAGCAAGCGCTGCTCAAAGTGAAGATGGTTGCCCACAGTAACCTTGGGTGCTAAGTGTTCAATTACAATATGCTTTATCAAAACTGAGTTGTTGTGTTGAGTTAGGCTGTATTTACTTTCCACATACAAATATAAAGTAGTAGTCAGTCTCTGGCCATTCATGAAGCTGTAGCTCTGTGAGTGTGTTGCGTTGAGCACATAATACATACTCTGCATCCTCTGTCTTTTTTACCATATTGAATGCGTTGTTACAACTGTTCTACTACAACACTAAGATTGATTGGCATTGTGATCCTGTTTTTGCAGCAGATGCAATCCCATACTCAATAAGTGGAGCATTTAACGACTGTGCTTTATTTATGTGGGAATTAAAACAAGCACAATTGGCTTTCACCTGGTTGTCCCTCACATTTCCATAAAGTAGACTTTCCAACTTTCCCTTGTAGTGCCAATGGGCTCCTTATGAAAGCTGAAATTAAACTGTTCACATGCCAGGGTCCGCTGGTGTCCGTGTGACTAAAATGTTGTCTTAAGTTTAGAGAGTATGCATAGTATACATAGGCTCTGTGCGGACGTCCAACGTACTGTCAATTTTTTCAGCTGCGGACCCCATAGGCACATAGTAGCTCTGTTTATACTAATCGCTTTGAGGACAAATTCCACACGTGCAGTAGATTGCTACGCTACCACTTGTAGCAGAGTGGCTGAAAAACATGGGCGGTATGCGGAGGTCTGCACGGAGCCTACACATATACCCTCTGATGACGACATTTACGTCATGCGGACCCTGGTGGATGCTCCTGCACTTGCGCACACAGACAGTATAATTTTGGCTTAAGTCTCTGTAACTCAGTATGCGGCCCCAGGCACCAGGTCCCATTCACAATAATTAGCAGCCTATAACTGTCTCAGTTTCTGTGTGTGTGTGTGTGTGTGTGTGTGTGTGTGTGTGTGTGTGTGTGTGTGTGTGTGTGTGTGTGTTAGAAGTGTGTTCTGTATATCAAAGGCTGGGTGTTGTTTCAAATGTTTCATACTAGTATGAGTATGTTACCTAAAGTTCGGTACTAATATCAAAACCTAAAAATATAAAAATGTTTTTCTACAAATAACTTTTTTTCCATGGCGTTCAGGTTGCTGAGTGGTTAAAGTTACCACATAATCCCCTGTTCATTTCCGGCCAGAGACCTTTTTTGCACATCATCTCCTTCTCTCTCTATTAAGCATCCTGTGACAGCCAACAAGGCCTTTAAAAACACTGCTATAACCTACCTGTAATTAAAACTATGTTGGACTGTTCACCAGCTGGCAGAGGGCGGGAGAGAGAGGTAACTGAGCAAGAGAGACTTACTTAATTATTCTTTTTCACCAAAAGCAGAGTAGAGCATGGTAGGATAAAACCTAACACCATTTATCAATAGGTGCCATTGTATTTTCGCCCCACTCTAATATCCTATCCAGGAGTGGCCTAGCCTGTCAGAGTGTGTACGCAGCAAGGCTTCAACCCTGCAGCTATGGGATTAGCCCCGCTGCTGGGTGGTCCTCCTCCTACTGATCTCAGAACAGCATTGCAGTTTACTGCACATTCATTCTAGGTGTCGGGATTATGAATCAGATCAGGTCACTGAGGTCTGACCGTTGCAAGCTTATTGTACTTGATGTTTGGCTTGATTTACATATTAAAGTTGTTTCCATGAACTAATGATTGGAGAAAAGCCTTTGTGAAGACTTAGCTAGTTGAATGGGTTCTGCTTTAAAGCTCTAGTGTTACTGCTTGTACTCAGTGGCCAAGATTCGAAAGCTGCGGTTGTATTATTCCGTGGTCAGACCAGAAGTGGGAAGGTTGAAATTGACTTTCTTGCTGTGGCAAACAGTGGGTGGGACAGGAAATAGTGTGGGCAGGGTTACAAGCACAAGCTAACCAGCTAACATTAGCATTTTTTAAAGTTCAAAATGATCCATGTTTTTATCAAACTTTTTATTGACCCTGTCATGGTACTCACTGTCAGCCGTGTAGATGGTGCTCATTTAGCATTCCCCAGACAGTTATGCAAACAAGAAAAGGCAAACTGCCATATAAATGAAAGGTCAATCTCACCTCTCTTTCTGAAATTGCCTGGATATTGATAAGGCAAGATCAAGTCACAAGAGGAAGTGAATGATTTGTTTGGGGAGTGTATTTGGTATGACTGCAACTTTAGTCAGCTACCAGGTGGAACAAAACAGCTGGGAAGGTGAGGCAAGGTGTTGCTGGCATTAGCAAACCATCTGGATGAATAAAAGGTTAGAAAAAAAAGACAAAGAACAGTTTGTGATGTTTGTGACGAGTATGTGATGTTACATAGAAGAGTTAAAATCACAGGCAGTTAGTAGCTCAAAGTCATGGCCATTAGTCATTTAGTCATGTGCATAGACATTGTTTCTCTTGCTTGGCTTCCTACTTTGTCTTCCATCCTTGAACTCATCAGTCTTGAGTGGTTAAGCTGGTTGTAATGAGGACAGAGCACTGGTTGGCATTTCTCACACACACACACACACACACACACACACACACACACACACACACACACACACACACACACACACACAGACCCAGCACATGTTCTCCATAAAAGAAATCCCAAAGACAGACAGGTAGTGTGACAGGAGTAAAGCTGTCCGAGGCCTGGCTTCCTCCCCATCTGAGAGATGGAAGCAGAGGACAATGTAAACACTCTGTCACACACATAAACAAGACCCCGCTCAGGTTTCACTGCACAGTTAGATGAAATTCACCCTCTCTTTTATAGAGAAAGTATTTGTGTAATTTGTTTACGTGAGATCCTATAGCCCTAATAGGGAAATGGCTTTTTCGCCATCACACTACACCTGAGTTCAATTTCACTAGCTCTCTCACAGACAGATCGTAAAGATGGCATACCAGAGAGGACGCAATCTGTCTTTCTCTTCTGCGTCTCAATTTAATTTCTCAGCCTTCCTCTCTCAGTCACATTCTTTCTGGCTACCCCCTCTCTCTCTTTCCTTTTTTTCTCTCTCTGCTTTTATCTCTCCCTTTGAATGATGGCTGTGCAGTGTAATTATTCAACAAATGCTCAATAACAGGTGAGTCAGAGCAGTGTAGAGGTAATTTTTTTTTATGTGAAGTCACATGACATTGGTTTCATTAATAGAATGTTTTTGCGACTGATAATGTAAGATTAAAGTTACTTGAATTATTTGTTTGCATTCTCTTCAGATGTATTTTAAAAAGAGAATTTGTGAGCAGGCGCCAAAATGTGCCACATACCTCTTAGCTGTGAAACATAGCTCCTAATTATTGGAAATTGATTTATTTGAAACAGGGACAATGCACAAATAAACATTAAACTTGTTAAACAAGAGAATATGTCTTTCTTGGGCCAGGTTATAGCAACAATTGCTAATTTCCACCTGTAGTCCCAATCACTCCTGACCAATAAAGCTTGTGTGCTGGCACAGAAAGCCACGTGTGTGTGTGTGTGTGTGTGTGTGTGTGTGTGTGTGTGTGTGTGTGTGTGTGTGTGTGTGTGTGTGTGTGTGTGTGTGTGTGTGTGTGTGTGTGTGTGCATGTGCGCAGAATATGCATACTGTATATTTGAGTTAACACAAAGGAAAAACCAAAAATCGCTTTGGGAATGAAATCCAAACAATCACTGCTCAGTAAAACCTATATATACAGTATTCATTTTTATATGCTAATGATATTCCCCGGCCAACTATACTGACACATTCAAACACAGCACCCACACGTGTTCATCCATGGCCAGCTTCAACCTCCTTCTACTCCAGCAAGACACCATGTGTTTAGCAGCACCAAAAACAATGGCTTAGCAGAACCTCCTGCACCGCAGTGCAAATGAACTGAAGTGCAGGCCAGAGAACAAGACCCAAACATGTGTTTGCTTTGTTTTTGCCTTCTAATTACATATACACATAGTTATTTCTCTCACACAGTGTTTGTGTGTAAAATGTGTGTGTGTGTGTGTGTGTGTGTGTGTGTGTGTGTGTGTGTGTGTGTGTGTGTGTGTGTGTGTTTTGAAACTGTGTGTGTCTGTTTCCCCGTTGTAACGCAAGGCTTTGTGTCTGGAAATCGTGTGTCTCCCAGCAGGCATTCCATTCAGACTAACTCTGTTTGCTTAGGTAATAACTAGGCTTAGCCATAATTTGTTTATGTGTATGTTTGTCTGTGTGTGTGTGTGTGTGTGTGTGTGTGTGTGTGTGTGTGTGTGTGTGTGTGTGTGTGTGTGTGTGTGTGTGTGTGTGTGTGTGTGTGTGTGTGTGTGCGAACATCCACGTCAATCAAAGGAATAACTCCCTTGGATTTTTACACATTTGCACATAAAGAGCTGTCCCTTTGAATTTGGAAACAACCCCTTCACAAATACATTTTGTTGCCTAACTCTTGCATCTCTCTTTCATTCCCATTTCTGGTTGCTCCTTCAAATTGGCAATTAGAACAACTTTGACTGTTAAAAAGGCTTTGCAAATGATTGCCTCTGTGCTAGCCTGGAAAAACCCTGACGAACTTCCGGCAAATTTGAGATTTGCTCTGCAAGTCCGTTTGGCCAACAGCCCATTCAAGCCCATTTCCAATTTTTCCAAATCGAGGTACCAATCACAACCGTTGAGGCGGGCTTTACATGATGACGATAGCACAGCGACAGCGAGCAGCTTTTTGTTTACATTCAACATGACGGCCACCAAACTCAGCAACCTGTTGATGCCGCTGTAGCTGCCATGTCACACGGATTGTTGGTCTGATTGGTTGAAGGACTATCCAATTGCGCCCAGAGCGTCCGTTGGTGATGCCCCTTTGGAAATGGGCTATGAATGAACCTTGCCCAGACCCACTGTCAGTTACAACTGAGAAGGGTATGGTGTCAACCATGCTACCTCTGTGCACCAATTAGTTCAAATACAGAGGTTATTATCATTTTCATACTAATAGGCCTCATTGGTCTTGTGGGAGGGTTTAAAGTGTACACACATAGACACATATACACACACCAACCTACTAAGAGCATATTTTCTCTCAATACAACAGGTCAACAGGGGCCAATAATGGCCTGATCATCAAAGGGGGTTTCCAGGTCTGAGTTGTTGCTGCCAACTAGGGAGTCCAGCACCACACAAACTGAGATAACAGGCCAAAAGTTTTTTCAGTGATGTGATGTCAGTTGTTATGTCAGCTCAGTCAGGCCTACCTCCGTCCCATCCTACCACTGCGCACACACACACACACACACACACACACACACACACACACACACACACACACACACACACACACTAACAAGAAGTTAAGAATTTTGAGTTTTCAAACAGTTCCAATGGGTTAAGACCCGTAACTTCAAATGAGTGCATGTTTGTATGCGTGCATGCATGAGGTCTACCTTTGTTTGTGTGTGTGCGCGTGTGTGTGTGTGAGTGTGTGCATGTGGAATGAGGCAACATACCGTGACTATATCATGGAAAAGCAGAAACAGTATTAACAACTGGTGAAAGATGTTTTGTGGACATTTCTCGGATTCCCTTTTGGTGGAAAGAAAAATGGGGAGAGGAGAGAGGAGAGAAGTGGAGAGATGAGAAGAAAAAGGGGGAGTCAAAAGAATAATGAATAGCTATAGATATGTATGTGGGTTTCAAACTGCGTTGCTGTTCAGTGATCAGTGTAAGCCTCCTTGTAGTCATTCTCTATCATTGCTTTGTGGCAGTTTTGAATTTCTAAACACAGGAAGTGTTGCTTGATTTCCTCTTTCTTTGTGTTTGCAGTGCATGTGTGTGTGTGCACGTGTGTCTTTCCCTCTTTCTCTCTCATTTTCTGTTGCTCTCGCTCCTTCTCCCCTTTCTCTCTCACATTCTCACACACGTATACAGATGTGGGATAGTTGTTTGCTTTTTTTGCCAAGCAAAAATGCTTTCTTCTCTTTGTGATCCGCTTTGGTGTTACCTGACAAGTGTGTGTGTGGAGAGAGTGAGCAAGTGCTAAACCCAGCTACTTGCCTGAGTGCTGCTGCAAAGACCCAGGTTGACAGAGAGGATTGAAAATGTCATCCCGGGGATTAAGCACAATGAGCAAGATTGACAGACAAGACAACATTGTACACTTGCACAGACACATACACACACATACGCTCCAAACATACACACAGAAATGTACACAGGCAATTATAGAAAGGTGTATCAAAGTGCTGGGATAAGCCCCATGTTTAAATGTGTGTGAGCATGCCATTCCATCTTTGCCTGCACGCCTTTACAGGGAGGGAACAGGGATTACCCTCCTTACTTTCACTGTGTCTTTTCTTTTTTTTTAGGTCTCTTTCCCACTCCCAATCTCTTTGTCCTCTCTCTTTCCTGTTTCTCATTTGTGTGTTTGTTTGTGTGTGAATGTTGTGCATACCAAGAATAGAGACCAAGTTTATGAACTACATGTCTTTGAGCCAGGATTGCGCTGTCTGGTGTTCTTTTGGGTTGCTGGGCTCTCCTAAAGATGTTTAGACACATTACGCTTGTTGGGTAGATTGCAGTAACATTCTGGTGTCACCAATAATTGGACCATGTTGAATCAAGTCTGAGCCAGCTGGTGTTGGTAGGATAAAATCAAAAAGCATGTAGTTTACCTTCTTATCAGATCGCTGCTCGTAATTCTCATGAGGATTATTTAAATTTTTATGAGCTGTTGACATCACGTAGCAGAAGAAATAATCATAATTTTAAAATTTCTGAAACAACCTAGCATTCATTCAGTCTCACCTATTTACCTGTTTGTCAAGGTTGGGTCTGCAAACCATGTGTGCCACAGAATTTCAAAAGACCTTTTTCGTCAGAAGAGCTTGTCTATTTTTAATCTGTAATTGCCAAGTGGCAGCTCACAATTGCTGTCCAATCAGATTGCAGCTGATAAGTGTGGCATGTAGCAGTTAGCTTGGCACCCGTCTGGCCCTCCTGGCCTAGGTGCAGGCTTGTCGGCACAGTGTTCACTTGAGGCTTTGCACGATTCTTAGAGGGGGATGATCAGCTTTCATCTTATCACTCTGCACAGTGACACAGGCTTCAAAGAGAATGGGTCATTTTTACTGGCACTGCAGTGTGTGCAGTGTGTGTATTTGCGCTCATGTGTGTCTGTGTGAGCTATCGACACATTCCCAGAACGCTGTTCCAGGCTCTAGGACTGTGTTTAATGAAGTCAAGGGCATGGCTTCAAAGAGCTGCAATCCAATCTGCATGTGCAGAAGTATACACACACACACACACACACACACACACACACACACACACACGCACGCACACTCATGCACACACAACACATACAATTCTGCTGGTTGAGTAAGAGTTTGAGCTCACAATCTCTCAGCCTGGTCTTGTAATTTGGCAGCATGCTTCTTAACCTTAATTAGATGACTGACAGAGACGGATGGATATTCAAGAATGTGGAACATGTGTGAGAGGGAGTTAATGATCAAAACACACAGCATTAAAATAACCTCAAAGATGTAACAAAACTTTGTACTGGTTTACCTGCCTTCGAGCTCAGAGGCTCACCTGTCCCTACTGAAGCTACTTCTCTTCTTTTTAAGCTCAGATACACCAATGAGTGTGTGTGTGTGTGTGTGTGTGTGTGTGTGTGTGTGTGTGTGTGTGTGTGTGTGTGTGTGTGTGTGTTAATGCATGTCTCTTTGTCATGATATACTCATGACAAAGCTGAGGCAGCACACAGATATTGAAGATGACATGTGCATAGCTAGCCTCGTGGCGGAGTCAGGTTAGTGCAAAGCTGGAAGAATGATGAAACTTCAGAGCTAATGGGCAAATTGTAGGAACTGAATTACACAAAGCTCAGAGCTGGAATGAACCTCATTCCGCATAATATTACTGTCATTTGTAACAGTCGCCTCACACTCAGTAGATTGTTGCTGACAGCTGAAGAATTTCCAAAAGGCACCTTTCCAGTATAGAAGATACAATATAAATAAAAGTCTCATTTTTAGATTGTTGCACTGATTTTTAACCTTTTGCAATAACGCAAATGTCTTTGAGGATCTTCAAACCATTTGTTGGAAACCCTTTATGCTTTAAGGTTTGCGAGTGTGCATATGTTTGAGTTTGGAAGTGTGTGTGTGTGTGTGTGTGTGTGTTTTTTGTGTGCGCGCGCGCTGTGTGTGTTTGCACACATGCTGAACTGTGTCTCTGGTGCCTTTGAGGTGTGTTAAGGTGTGTTTCTCTCTTTGATGTTTGGCATTGGGTTTATAAAAGGGTTGGTTTTAGAGGCATGCATTTTTTTTCAAGGTGTTGCTGCCTGTGTGTATCTGTGTGTGTCGGCCAGCAGAGTGGATATGGTTCACCTTGCACTGGCCACCTGTAAGCTATCAACAGAAATTAGCCTCTTCAGTCTTGATGGCTTGCAGAACAGAGAAGGAAGGGGCGGTGAGAATATAGTACAAGGGCTGTTGGTGGTGGTTTTTTAGAGGTGCGTGCGTGCGTGCGTGCGTGCGTGCGTGCGTGCGTGGTGCGTGCGTGTGGTGGTGGAGGATATTTGAAGGGACCATTTCAAAAACTGCACTCACATAAGACAGAGAAGAGGAGACAAGGTATATACCATACAATGGAACCATTTGTTTCTCATTTGTCTTCACTGTCTGGGGATGTGTGTGTGTGTGTGTGTGTGTGCGTGCGTGCGTGCGTGCATGCGTGCTGTGTGTGTGTGTGTGTGTGTGTGTGTGTGTGTGTGTGTGTGTGTGTGTGTGTGTGTGTGCGTGCATGCTGTATGTGTGTGTGTGTGTGTGTGTGTGTGTGTGTGTGTGTTTGTGTGTGTTATTTAGCTCCGGCATGACAACCTGGACTCATTACACTCAGTAAACAAATAAGTCATTAATACCAGCCTGCAGGCTTCACACACACAAATACAAATCTATAGTACATGTGCTCACTCCTGGAAACACGAACAACCACACCCATTCCCATTATGTCAGAGGCTCCTATTGGCTGTTGGATTTGGGACTAGCGAGATTAATGATGTGGTCCTTGTGTTCCTGCTTCCTGTTCTTTGCTGGAGGACTTCCTGTGGCTGAGTCATGTGGTCCTGATTACAGTACACATCTAAGACCCCTGGAGCAAGGCAGTTTTGCTCTGACACACACACACACACACACACACACAATAGATATAGAATAACCAGTGCCTCTTTCGTCAGATATGTGATATTATTGACCAGGAGCACTGGAAATACTGAGCATCTGTGTTTACTTCTCCTTTCTTTTCTCTTTAAGTTTCTTTGTCTGTTTTTGTTTTTTCTGCCTCCCCTTGTTCTGTACCAGGAGGTTGTTTGGTGTGATTAGGGGCTGACTGGTCCTGTTGTATTTTATGTACTGCCCTGTAGCCCAGCCCTGGCACCAGACCTCACAGCTGGGCTATTGATCAAGCGGGTTGGTTAGTTCTGAACTGCACAAACAGTGACTTTTTCAAGTGTAAAATCAATACAGGTTAGCAGTGTAACCAAGGAAACCTTTCTTTGCCTGTGGATTTCTGTTGAGATCCAGCTGTTACAGAAGCTCAGACCAGTGGTTTTGCATGTTCCATACTAGAAACTAGAAAGGACATAATTTTTTTTTTACATCTATGCCAACCATTTTGCCAAAAATATCATAAGATATAAATTGCTACTGTCCAGGCAGCCAGCATTGCTTTCCATCCATTAACCAAGGGGGTAAGCTTCGCTTCAGAACGCAAACCTCTGATGGCGCCATTTTGTTGCTACAAAGATATCACCTCTTGTTAGCATTCCACCGACCGCCATTTTTTTTTAACGTCACTTGACTGCGAATAACTTTACATCTGAAGCGTTTAAAGACTCTATTTGTCCATTGTTTAATTCTAAAGAAACACGACAATGTATAAAAGGCTCCATTACCTTGTACCTCACGTTATAGCTCCGTAGCAGACGTTTTTGTAAAAATAAGCTAACGATTGTGTCATAACCAAGTGACTTACTGTCGCACAGTAGAGGAATTACCGTATAGTACAGGAGAAGCTCGCAGGCAGTTTCGACTTACATTAGCTGTTTAGGTTTAATTACGAATGTTAACTAGCATGTTAGTTAGCAATAATTATCCTGTGCTTATGTTATCTCCTTACATATACCTACACTCTCTGTCTCTGTAAGATTGTAAATGATTGAGATTTCTCTTGGCACAGCTACCAGAACACTTACAACTTTCAGACACGTTGCTCACGTCACATTTACGTTGTCTCTGTCAGTTGGAGGCTGCGCAGTAAAGGAAGAGATCACCGGAAAAGTGCTTCTAATAGCCTTCACTGGTCTCCGTCCAGAGCAACGGGGTCTATTGGTCTATTATATGTCAATGCCATTAACACTTTAAGTACTTGAATGCTCTGAGATGTTAGTGTTACAATTTTTTAATCAATCAACATGTATTTATATAGCCCTTTACAGCAACCAGCAGATATGCAAAGTGCTTTACATCAAGGAACAAGAATGAAACATAACATACAGTAAAAAATCTGAAAAGGTTCAATAAAAGCATATAAAAGAAATGAAAATGTCACAGTGCTACTGTGTGTTAAAAGTCATTCTAAATTTAAATGAGAGAAACAGGAACATTTGCATTACTTTTTCACAGCTGCTTTGTTTGCTTATTGTTTGTCTTCTTTGTTTAATATTCTGACAGTATAGCTCGTGAAGTCAGCTGACTCTTTACTGTTGCATCACCAAGTAGTTTTTCTAAAATGTTACCTGTATCCAAAAGCATTACAATCATTAACGCAACTTGCCAAACAAAATAAAAAGATAATAATGTTCACAGATGGATTACCTGTCTCAAGCACATTTCAAGTATCCACAAGTTAATTTTCATATCACATGGCTGCCAGTAAGATCAATAATCAATCCAAAAACGTAGGGTTTGCTTTGTAAAATGGTCAGCAGTGATGTAGACATGATTTGTATTTGTATATAGAATGTGTTAATGTGGTAAAACATGCAAAACATGTACAAGTGTGGTTTTATAAACAGGGTGGATCCAAACAACTGACAGAAACTGGCGTAATCTAATAATCCCTTACTGTTGTATTAGTAATTTTTTAAATGTTGTTTAGCAGAAACAGTCCTATTATCATGATGGAACATCTCACTGTTTAACAGCTCCAGCCAAGTGTGAAGTTGTCATTCCTCATAAGTGCTCTGTAGAATAGGAAAAGTGTGTGGAGTGTGTGTGTGTGTAGAGCCACTCTCCAAGGGGAAATTGTTAGCAAATGGGCTCCAACTGCTGGTCTTTTAGCTTTACAAACACAACCTGAAGGCCTCTCCCCACATCCCCTTCTCTCCACTCATACCCCCCTACCTCCCACCCACTACAATTCACCTGCCCAACAAACCCCAAGGCTTCTCATCCCTCTACTCCCTCCCTTCCTTACTCCCCTTTTATATTTCGCTCCCACTCACTAACTTAGACATTTCTATACCTATTTATCATTCCCTCTCCCTCCCTCTCTGTGTCTCCTTCTTTACACACAGAGAGTCATTCCTGAGTGGGTAAATAGAGTAAATTGGGGCTGACCCCCAGGGTTAGCAGAGGCCACGCTCTCTTTTCATGTCAAAGCCATCTGAAGGCTGATTGGTTGATTGCAGTGCTCTCCGCTTCCAAAAGGCTCCCTTGTGCTGCTGTAATTGCCCTATCATGTGCGCGTGCACACATCCACATACTTAACGCACGCACACACACACACACACACACACATACACAAGCATGCACACACATACATGTGGACGCACACACACATTCTTACAGGCAAATGACTTAATTGGTGTTAATTGCATAATGACAGTAGTGAATTGGACCTGGGTCAGAGGTGACACAGGTTTGAGTGGAGAGGGGGGTGGAGAAAGGATGTTGAGAAGATGTGAGAGGAAAGCTAGCACTTCTAGTCTGTCTCAGTCACCCTCTCTTTCTTCCTCAGTTCCAATACTAAGCAATCCTTGACCTGATTGCAGAAGTTGGCCTGTGGGGATGACATACACGTACACACACACACTCACATACACAAAAACAGACAGCCCTTTGTGGACTGGAGGGATGCTCTTTACACTTAACACAAGGATACAATTTGACTAAGTCAGCATCTGTGGCTGTGTATGTATATGTGTACCTGTGTGTGTGTGTGTATTTAACTTTACCAGCAGAGTATGTTTGAGTGTGAATGCCAGGGCAGCTGAAAGGGCTCTATTGGTTAAAAACGTTTAAGCCATCATCATTAGAGAGTTGTTGGTACAGAGGTGTGTTTTAGTGAAGGACGTAATTGGACCCTCACAGTGCTGTGTAATCTTCTCATATTCTATGAAAACAGCAAAAGCTATTGGCCATAATGGCCATGTTTAAGGTGGGACCTTCCCATGTTAAACATACAGCAACTTAGCTTGATACGGACTGGGACTCAATAGCAGAGAGAGAGGGTAGTGTGTGTAATGTTTGGTGTATACCAGAAGTCCAGCAGTTATGTATTCTGTCTCTATGCTCTGCTGTACACATTTATTTTCCTTTTATTTTATTTCATGGAAATCGTGTGTGTGTGTGTGTGTGTGTGTGTAAATGCATTTAGAACCCAGTATGTACTGGATTGCGTGATTTCAAAACCAGAGCTTTCTCTAGTGGAAACATTGCTGCGTTTGAGACCACCCGGGATTAATTTCTCTTTGTGAAAATGTTATTGTGTATATGCATGCATGCGTTTTTGTGCATGTCTGGACTCTACTGCCATTAAATGAGTCGGTCTGTGTGTGCATATGCCTGAGTTTTTCTGCAAGTGCCTGTGTGTGTGTGTGTGTGAATGTGTGTGTGTGTGTGTGTGTGTGTGTGTGTGTGTGTGTGTGTGTGTGTGTGTGTGTGTGTGTGTGTGTGTGTGTGTGTGTGTGTGTGTGTGTGTGTGTGTGTGTGTGTGTGTGTGTGTGTTTGTGTTTGTGTGTCCTTGTGTGTGGGAGTTACAGTATCCCCTGTCCTGCTGTTTATAGGAGGGAGTGAAAAGTGATGGAAGGTATGGAGAGAGATGGGCCAGTGATGACATAGCCTTATGTTCACCCCCTCTGGATATGGCCCACTCTATATTAGATCTATCCATCATAAGGCTGCACTCGAGTCCCGCATGCTTCCTATACCATTCGTATCTATGGTGGATGTCCACTGTACATGTGTTAGTCTCATCAATGTTCTACTCTTATGGAACATGTCACGCTCATACTTGTAAAGTCTGAATGTACTTTGTCATACACACTGCATACTTAGTGTGTGTGTTTGTGTGTGTGTAGGCTGTATTGACTCTATTTAAGTGGTTTTCGAAGCTCAGATGATAGATGTACAATATGGTTTTCTTGTAGTTCCTCAGAAAGACTTCCCCACAGGCTCATCTAGACACAAAAGGAGCTGTCACTCTCTGCTTTTCTGATCTCACTGTGTGTTCATTCAAATGTGTGTGTGTGTGTGTGTGTGTGTGTGTGTGTGTGTGTGTGTGCGTGCGTAAATGCCTCCGTGTGTGTCGGAGCTGTCACCTGTTCCTTGTGCTCTGTACGAGCTCTGTCTCTGGGCGAGCCTTTGATCTGGTCGACAGGAGATTCCTACGGTGTGAAATAGCCCCGGCCAGATTTACTCAATGAAAGAGCAGGCCTTAACCACTGTTATTACACTCGTTTGTTTTTTTTTAAACATCACTGCTTGTGTCTGTCTCTCTGTCTCTTGCTCTCTCTGTCTCATTCTTCTCCCTGCCATATTCTGTCTTTGTCATTTGCTGCCTCCTTACATGTGTTATGAATGTGCTTGTAAGTGTACATAAATCCTAAATTGGAGGGGATTTTCTGTAATATTTTAGCCGTTGCACTGAGTTGTAGCTGGGGTCAAAAAGCCGCTGGGTCCTGCAGTCAAAGCCAAGGTTACCCATGCTGTTACTAAAGAACATATGTGTAGTTGTCGGTTTTTGGATGTGAGAAATGACACATAGCACGACAGACTATCTCTTTATAACTCTAACAGGAGACGAGGATGACACTTAGTCTCCGGCCCCCTTTCCCTATTTCTTTCTGTGCTCTGACAGTCTGCTGTGTCTGTGTGTGTGTTAGGTTGGGTGTGTCCGTCTGAGCTGTTGAACATGTGTCAGAGCCAGTTACAGGGATTTATGCTTATTTATTGTGAGCTATACTATGTTAAAATGTCCATTCTGCAGACCTAAAAGGACAACAACAGAAGGAGGGATGGGGGAAGAGACGGTTTATTTTATTGCAGAGTTAGTCTGAGACCAAAAGAGTAGAAATCAGAACTGTGCTGTGGAGCTTTACTGTACAGTGTGCAGCAGAGACGATGCCAAGCTAAGCAGTGGGTATAGCAAGGCCAGGGCACCTAAGGGAGCGATGACTGTTTGCTTTACCACCACCAGGCACATTTACCACTCAGCTGGCTTATGTAACCATAGAAACATCATCCTACAAAGCTAAAGCATCTCACTCAAAGTACACATTCTTAAAAGGTAGGTTAAGTCTGTCTTAAAACAATAGTCAGGTGCCCATATGAACATTGAAATCATTCCTCCTGTTCATACTGGCTGTTAAAAGATCCTTCCCTAATGTGCTTACAATGGAAGTGAATCCACAGTCTACTTTTTGTCACCCCCACACACACACACACACACACACACACACACACACACAATTTGGGTTGACTTCTCCTTCAACTAGGTAAGTGGACTGAGAAGGCTGTCACCTGTCATTACAGCAAACTGGGGGAGAGATGTGGGGTATGCCAGTTAAACAGAACCACTCAAAGATGTGTGGTAATGTGAGTGATGGTTGAAAGTCACATTCTGTGACCTGAGAAAGCTCCTACTACAGTTTTTTACAATCACTTTGGCGCTAATTTCAGAACCTTGACGTCATTTTTCAAAACTCAAAACGATCATCACTTGTAACACAGGCTATCCAATGTTCAAAACATTGCATTGTGCATTCATATCTTTAAATAAATATTTCACATGCACAACCATTGGTTCAAAAAACAAATGTATGGTGAAATACCATTGAAACATTACTTTAGATCACCCACACACAAGCTACCCATAGTTTCACTGTGTCATCGTTCGTACAATCATTAAATATTGTAGTACAAAATAGGTGATACATGTTTCATTATGGTACTAGATGTAAATACATCCCTGTAAAAGTACTGAAGTAGTAGAGAGAATACTACAGACACAGTAAAATCATGAAATGTATTGATGAAAAACAATACAGTACAATCACAATATAGGTTTATTTGAATCAAAGCAAAATAATTAGCTACAAAATAGAAAAGGAAAGACAGTACTGTAAAACATCAAATGCAGTGTTCCTCAACTTGCTTGTACTTTACAGTAAAAAGTAAAACAAAGAAGTGATTACTGAACTTCTACATCTTCATCAACTCTGTCTTGTGGATTTGGCCACAGGTTCTCATCTACATTGCAATAAGCCAAACTTCTTGGCATGGCGAACAATGTGGTATGAGTATATATGTATATATATGTGTGTGTATATATATATATATATATATATATATATATATATATATATATATATATATATATATATATATATGTGTGTGTATGTGTATATATATATATATATATATATATATATATATATATATATCAATCATCAGTAACGAGTTGGCAGAATTGGACCAGCAATTCCAAGGGCCTGCATCGATACCGTGCAGTATTCAATATTGTAAATAGTCTCAAAGGTGGTACATGGGACCATAAAAACAGTGTCTGATAAACAGTAGTACATTACAGTAAAGAATGATGATGAAATATTACATCCATAGATCATGTAGTTTATTTGGTTCATGCTCCACGCTAATTGGTGACATCTTGAAACTTTCATGATCTAAACATGGAATATTGTTTGTCTGTTTCCATACAACTATGCATTGAGAGTAATGCAACAGTTACTTATCATTTTGAGTAGTTGTATCAATTGATAGTTAGATAATTGTAATGAAATCAATAGACAATCATCTGAAATGTAATGTGTGAATTGCTTTTTGAAATAGTAGTACTTTGATGTTAAGTTGTGTCATATTGAACAGGTGATCTTTGTTAAATGAACAAATGATCTTAGGTTTATGTGTATTGTATCCAAGCAATTGAAAAAAGTGTTAGTTTTGAAAAATGTGCATTTTGATCATTGGTTGTGAGTTTTGTGTCTAGAGTTTTAAAAAATGACGTCAAGTTTCTGAAATTAACGGCAAAGTGATTGTAAAAAACTGTAAACATCAGCACATGACCTTGCTTGGGAGACCTGAATTCTTTCAGCCTTAAGCCGATACTATTCCCAGCACCACCCAGACAAAATAGAGTTTCCACACACGCTTCACTAAATCACTTTTTCACAGGTAATTTTAGTGCACACTATTGGCGTCTGTTTTTCTGTGCTAATATCAATAAGATGTTTCAAACCACATGTCATGAGTTTTAGTTTTTCTGGGTTAAATGGACCAGAGTTGAAAGTGATCCCCAATTTAGCAAACACATCAATATTCCACATCACAGACTTTTTCAGAGTGAGGACAGGTTTACATATATTACAGTCTCAGCTCCGCTTTATATCATCCTCGGCTATCATAGCAAAGACTTTTTGCCTAGCCAGTGCATCATAACCTGTTGCATTCATCCCACAGCTAGACTAAATGTTAAGAGCAAGCCTTAGCACTGTCAGTGTGGATGGCTCTATCAGCGCTTATTTAATGGCTACAGTGTGTCTCGGCAGTAAATATCACTAACTATGAGTCACTTTGTCAAAACTAATGGTGATTATTTATTCTCTATCTGCACACCGAGCCAAACCTCTGTCACTTCCTACGATGCTTGTTTACGATCTGCAGTATCTCCCTTTTAAATTTCACTGGCATGGCCTTTCCACAGTGTCGTACAGAGCTCTCCAAAAGGTTGTTAAAGGTTCAAGATGGCTGCACAAGGAGTGTCACTTTTAGTCAGCGTGACAAATTTACATGTCTAGGGGTTTAGCCCTTCAGAGGCCTTTTATAGTTCAGAGAAGTCTCAGGAATCATAAGTGGCCCAGATATCTTCACTGTTTTCACTTAAATGTGTGTGTTTCTGGCCCCCCTCTTCTATCAGGTACCCCTATAGCCTTTTTCTCTCCCCATCTCTCTATATCACCCGCACTTCTCCACCACACACCCTCTCTCCACCCTGAAGGTGCAACGTTGGATTATTCCCTAAAAAACAACTTTTTTGATTATCCCCTTTCCAACTCCTCTCATTGCCCCACAATTTTCCTGCTGGCAGAGGCACCCCACAGCCTGTTGTATCTACCACACAAACACATACACACAAAAACTCTGACATAGCAAACATTCGCTGAACAAGCTAATGTTTACTTTAGTCTCTTTTTTTTACTACATGCATGCTAACTGCAGTTCATCTCACCCCTGTGAAAGTATTGCTCGGAATTAGCAACTTTAAAAGTAGCTGTTTGGCATCTTTTTTAAGTGTTTCTTCACCCCTTTTCTCTCACACACTGACACACAGGTCAGACTGAGGTAGAGATCACTAGCAGACCACCAGGCATTGTGAAAGCCTCCCTATTTATCCACAGCGTATATCCTATGTGTCTCATGTCCTGGGGCTATACTGACCTCAGGAGCACCAAATAGACTCGGCCAACAACATGATTGGCTCTTCCTGAGACCGGACTTAAATAGTATTAAGCACCACAGTGCAGCTGTGCTAGCACAAACACACTCACTCCACTTGACATCAACCTCGCCTTTGTCAATCTGTCTCAGATCCTGCTTGTAGACATATTTTGCGTTTGGTTGAATAAAGTAGTAAAATAGGTCGCTGCCAATCCATGATATGCAAGAAAGAGGCACACAAATACTAAAGAGAGAATAAACCACAAAACAAAATCAGTTAACCCCTCATCCAAGTGGGATGGATGTATAAATGAACACAATGTTAACATTGGATGGGCAGGGGCTCTAATATTTGATGAACAAGCACAGATCTTTGCTGACTGTGTAAATCTCCGTCTACCTCACATACTTGTAGCCACTGAATAGACATTATTATCAGATTTTGTTGACACAAGTGTCCCGCACACACACATACATAGTCATGCACAAACACGCACAGGTCCACATGCCGGTGCAGATACGCACACCAACACACACCTATGTAAAGGTGAGCCTGTTTTTCCTTCAGAGCAGATTGAGATCTGAAGGATCACATTTATTTGCTTAACTGGTTCAAGTGATCCTAAATAGATCTGAGATGACCAAACCAAACCATTTGAAATCCAAAGCTCCAGTTTCATTGTATCTGTGCCCATTTATAGCAAGCAAGAGCGCGCACACACACACACACACACACACACACACACACACACACACACACAGACTTTACTCCCTAGTCTGCTTACACATTAGGCTCATGACCAAAAGGATGAAGCTCAGTAATCAGCCTTGTCTTATTAATGTCTTTCACCACTCAGGCAGGAATTTATAAAATGTGTTTTTTTGTTGTCTCTATTCTGCCAAATTTGTGTGTTCAACCTTAGCTTTTAGGAATCAGTTTTATACTGCACAAATAGTACGGAGAAAAGATGCTTCTATGTCTCCTGCCTGGTATGGTGGAAGGGCAAATCAGTTAAGTGAGGGAACTGAACTATCGACAATAAAGAACAGATGGGGAAACGGAGTCTGTGGGCAGAGGGAGAGAGAGGAAGCGAGTTGGGTCAGTAGTGAGGACTGATGGGTCAGTGGAGTTGGTCTCATCTTGAGAAGACATCAAGAGGTGGGTGGAGCATTAATAGCACCCGAGAAAACGATGGAGGACTGACTGCTCGTATAAGCGGGCAGTATTTTTGTAAAATGTGCACACACACAAATATAATATGAAAAGGAAGAAAGGAAGGTAGTAGAGAAGAAACACTTTTGTTGAATAAATATGTTTCTGTAACATTGCTGTTTGTGCAGAGTGGGCCTTTAACCAGTTGTCTGGCTCTTTGTCCTTATTTTCTTTCTTTCAGGAATAAGGTCTTCACGCCAGCCCACACTGTATCTCCGGCATGGAAACTTCCCTCCCTTATGAAACAAAAATATGAATGTCTGTCGTGTTTTTTTTCCCCACATTTGTGTGTATAGACTCTTCAATGCCCAAAGAGCACAGAAAGCACGAGAGAAGAGTTTGTTGTATACACATGTTACACTATAAACTTGTTTCTGTAAGCGTAGCGACTGCACACACATTTCAGGGTACTGGGTCAAACCTTCAAAGCAAAATGAATGCCACCAGGCACCCACACACCCCACACCAGGCCCTCCGCCCTCCCTCCCCTACCTGCATGAGAATGCGCCATAGCTCGACTTGCATCCACTCTGGTTTTTGCGAATGGGGGTGAGAGGCTGTTACCGTGTCAGTCGGCATGGCCTCTTATCGAACCATCAGACTACCCTCAGATTCTCTTTCCAGATGGAGGTGAGATAGGGCCTCAGAGGCCCGGACCCCTGCAGACATTGAGAGCATGGAGGCCTCCCCTGATCTCCTACCTGATGGAGGTGCTTTAATGTGGGCTCAGGTTTCACTTGTCTCCCCTGCCTGGCTGGGCCTGCGCTGGTGTCAGGATGCAGCATTCAGGGCTCTTCGGCCTGGATTCTGATGGGCCGCCGTTGCTCCAGGTCAAGGTGTTGTTATGGGACGCAAGCTTACCAGGGTCCTTGAGCTTTTCTTACTAGGAAAAATAGGTGCAGTGATGGGTTGTATACACAGATATACAGGCAGACTTTAACACACATGCAGCTGGCCCACAGTAGAGCTCTTGACATTTCTCCCAATAACATAAACACTGCCACTCATACTGTGCTCAGAGCAAGAGAGAGGAAAAAAGAAAGAATTCTGTGATAAGGCGAAAAAAAAAAAAAAGCTTGACGATGTAAATGAGTGAGATTAGTCAGAGAGGAACTTTTAAACGCTAAGAGAGACGGATCAAGAGAGACATAGTGGGGGTGGGGAGGGAGGAGAGAGGAATTTGGGAGCAGAAAGAATTCCATGCACCTTTTATTGTTGTTGCGCAAACCTGTATTTTAGACCTGCATGGACATTTTGCACTTTTATGAACATAGTTTCTTTTTCGCCCCAGGTGATGAATGAATATTTGAAGATGTCCCGCCGAAAACACTTGTTCAACCTTCCTCTCTGATGCTTGTGACTTTGTATTTGCGTATGTGTATTTCAACATTCATGCACATGTACTGCTTTTTTACCCATACATACATGCATGTGTGTGTGTGTGTGTGTGTGCAGGTGTGCTTGTGTCTGTGTGTGCAAAATATGTCAAGACAACCTCCACATTAGAAGTAGGTACTGCAGATTCCACCTGTATCATTTGTACATTGGCACCTTGGCTCGACTCGGGGAAACTCATCACCATTCCACAGAGAGCCCTCCATCATTCCTCACAGGATTAGAGACAAAAAAGAGGGAGGGGGAGAGAGTTCAAGGGAGGGATTGCTCTTTTACTTGTTGTTGCTGGCACAGTCGTTACTATAATTTAATAGAATTAATAGAAGTTTTAAAATTGCTACCAGTGTCCCCCTCTGTCTTTCTCCATCTTTGTTTCTGTTCATTTCAAACCAGATTTCAATTTAACAAGGCACAAGAAGACAATGCACGCTATTGAAGCAGTGTTTGAATGTGTAGAAAGCCCAGAAATGGCACATGTGAAGCATGCACAATGTCTGACTCTTACAGATGCATGCTGCATCTCCATGGGAATTTAATTAGTTTGATACATGAGATTTTTTTTCATCAACAGTCAACTCCACCTAGTGGTGTTTGTTCTGAACAGATTTCTGGCGGCAGCATGGCATGAACTATAATGAGGGAAACGTTACACCAGCAATTGTTTATCTGCACAGTCAGATTGCTGGAAAAGGGAGGATCAATACTAAGGTTTTGAATATGAATCCCACAAAAGCTACAAACAGTGCCTCTGAGATCTGGATCAGTGCCTTTGTGCCATAGGCTGTCCATTGCTTTAGAGCAGTTGTAGACTGTGTTAGTAGGTCTCCTCAGCACCTCTTGGCCTGGCATCTGTGAGGCTTGCTCACACTTGCTTTCACCCAGCATGTGTTTGCTCATATGAAGGAAATTATGTAATTAGCCTGTGAGGGATTGTTTTCTTTCGCTCTTTACCCTCCCGCTCTCTGTCTTTCTTTCCCTCCCGCTTCTTTTTTTGCACTCACTCTCTCTCTCTTTCTAGTCCTTTGAAAGCAGGAGATGATTAATCCGAGCCACACCCTAGCTCACCTCCGTCATTAATTGCCAGGGACCATCAGTGGAAGAAAATGAGTGCTTGCCATACAGATCTTAACTGAAGAACAGCTTTGTTTAACATCAAAGGGGGAGTTTTGAGAGGTGTGTGAGGGAGTGGAGATGGACGATTTGGGTGTGCAGGGGGTTGTGTCGGGCCGGGTTGTGTGCTGTGAGATGGGTGCAGGGGTACACACGGGCAGCATCGGGGGGAGGAAAACCTGGCGTTTTGCTCTCTAATTCCAGCCGGCCTGGAGGCCTGGAGCGCTAAGAAGGGCCTCACTGTTGCTCTCTGGATCAGCCAGGTATTGCTTACATAAAAAGCAAGTGAAAACAGCTGTAGGGATAATTAGCTTGATTCTCCATTACATGCCATGAGGGCCAATAACTAAAAAATGGAGTTTTGTTTGGGTTAGAGCTGCAGTCCCAACCAGGAGGAAGTTGTAAAACTCAGGCAGGAAAAAAAGAAAGAGAGAGGGAAAAAACTAGAAATGTACGGAAGAAAGGGCGAGCTCTTGAAGCAATTGTTGCTGAGGAGAGGTTCTCTCTTCCTGGGGTGGCTTGATGTAGGCCATAGTTTTAAGGATTCTAAAGGGCTGTGGTTTTAAAATGACTGAATGGGCATATGCACATAGATCCTTTTTTTTTACCCATCTAATATATTCTTAGCTCATCGGAATGTGTCAAGTCAGATCAATTAATTGGAACTGGACCAAATTCCAGGTGAAGCAGCACTTTAACATTAATGGTCCCAAATTTCTGCAAGGATCCATTTAACGGGCAGTTTATATTAGTAGCACTTAAAGACAAGAAGAGGTTCAGCCACTCACATCCACACTCTCAGGCTTGATACCCAACCCTTAGGACAAAAGACAGACAGACAGACAGACTGACTAGTATAGCTGTTTGGGGGAAATACAGGTAGACTAACAACATAAAAACCTTACAGCTTAATTTGGATTACCCATCAACTTACAAGGACTTTGACCTGATATGTTGTGTATGTACACACACAATACTGCTCACAAAATGAACATTGTTTAATTAACACGGGGGTACCAGGCAAAATAAATGGATTTTCACCTCAACTACATCTGTTTCTGCAGAGGGCATTTGCAAATTCTGATAAGTCAATAATTGTCCTTTCTCTAGATGCAGGATAAGGCAGTATTCATTTGAGAAAGTGTTCACCCTGTTTGATCCCAACATCAAGCACACACTGAGAGAAGAGGAGTGGGGAGGAGGATAAGGATTAGGCAGGGAGTGGAAGATAGGAATGGCTGATTTTAGTTAGAGGGAGATGATGGCTGAGTGCTTTAAGAGAGAGAGGGAGACAGAGGGACATTATATTTAGCTATTTAAATGTATGAATTGGTACGGCATAAAGGACCCAATTGTGATCTAAAATCAACCTCAAAAGAGTGACAGAAATATGTATGTTCATATGCCTTTGAATAAAGCCATTAGCAAATGTGCCCCTCTCTAAACCTCTTTAAGTGAAGTGGCTCAATATGATAATGGGAGGGTTACATCTGATCCGTTGAAGTGAGTGTCAAGTGTTAATGTTTTAGTTTTATCAGTCAACTTTTCTGTGAGGATTCAGGTCACGGTTTGGATATTCCAGTGCAATTCATCACATTCCTACCCATATGCAGGCGAACTGCTGCACATCACCAGTCTCCGTTTGATAAATGGAATCTCAGCGTGTGTTTACCACTTTGTGACAAATGTGCATTCAGCTGTTTTCAATCATATTCTACTTATTTTAAATGTTTTATCTGACTCAGATAAAACAGGAAGAAAAAAAAAGAAACCGTGGCAAGTGCTACCTCACCCAGCTGAAATTTAACCAGATAAAACAAGAACTTATTGCACTGCAGTATACGTGTAGCTGGCTTTCTTGCTACCTTTAGCAGCTGGTGATGCAGAAAGGACAATGACCTTTGGGCTAAAAAGGCTTTAAGCAGCCTGTCAGAGCAATTTGAGCTCACTACATTATCCAGAGCATGGTTGTAGCTTTCCTGGCTGATATAATATGCTTTGCTTAGTCACATGTTTCTAAGGCGGCCATAATCACGTCTACAAATGCAGAACTCAGGAACATAAAATTCCATAACACTCTGTCACAACATGCTGACATGTAAAATAATCATAGGCCGATAAGCGTACACACATTCATGACCACATAGCGACACACACTTCCTCATTAACAACACGAACACAGGCGTCACACGTGAGTTTGTGTAGTGAATGCGTCTGTTGTGTAGAAGTAGTGAGGTGTTGACAGAGAAGAAAGAGGAGCGGTCTTCAAACACATCCACAGCCAGGTCGTGCTCTCCATTATGCCCCAGCCGGGGGCCATATTTGTTGATTCTCTGGCCCCCAAATCATTAATTTAAGTGCAGACGACGGCGAAGAAACCCGAGAATGGCGTCCAACACACATGCACAAATTCACACACACAAGCATGTACATGCACAGACAAACATTTGGTCACACTCACACGCAAGCTGGTTGATGTGTACATACATACACACCCCAAGTTGCATAACAAATGATGGCACTTTAATTGCTGTGCATGTTTATTTACTCCTGGCTGTAATGGATGGTCCTTCTCTGCCTGGCAGCCAATCAGAGGGAGACAGGAAGAGTTTGAGCAGCCCTGCAGAACTGGACACATTCCATACAATTTTACATTTCTCTTCCTACACAACACACTAACCTAAGATGCTACCATTAAATACTGGTAATCCCCTTACATCCAAGACTTATGGGTCGTTACACAGGTCAAATCATCATCATTTACCCAACTTTCCCAACGTTTCTTGTCCTCAGCAAACAAAGTTTGTATTAAAGTTCTATCATCATCCCCTCTCTGAGTGACAGATGATAACGTCTTCAGTGATTGGTAGTTATTTTGGGGCCTGTTTGCTCAGCCAATGAGGCGCCCCCAGCAAGCTAGACATACATCATTGTTTCTTTTTTTTCACAACCTAAACCTCAGGAAAGAAGTGAGTTGTTGCTGACTGCTGTGCGGCCTGAATAACAGACACATTCCGACAGTTTTTTTTTTTTTTTTAATTAATGAGCACTTGATGTTTGGGCTGCTGCCAACTGCATTTAGAGCATTCTTAAAGAGCTCTGGAGGCTCGCCAGACAGTAACAAGCAAGAAAATGGTCAACCTTGATCTAAGAAAAAATATCTACACTGGACCTGAGTGTCTTGAGTTCTCTTTGTCCATTACCAAGCAATGTAATTGTATGATGTAACCTTTTATGAGAGATAATAAAAAAAAAAACTAAGCTCTTTGGCTAGATGAGGCATCTTCATATCCCTGTGTGGATTATAGCATTTGTTTTTCATTCTTTGTGGTTGACCTCTCATACTGATTATTCTTTCTTAATGTTTCTTTCCACAGCTGTAGAGCCAGGCACCAAGAGATTCAAGAGCTTCAACTGCAAGCATACACACTGAACCGGCCTATACCTCCCCACCATCAACACCACCAGACATACTTATAAACATATATAAACATACAGTATCTCAAAAAAGTGAGTACACCCCTCACATTTTAGTAAACATTTCATTATATCTTTAAATGGGACAACACTGAAGAAATTACACTTTGCTACAATGTAAAATATTAAGTGTACAGCTTTATAACAGTGTAAATGTGCTGTCCCCCCAAAATAACTCAACATACAGCCATTAATGTCTAAACCGCTGGCAACAAAAGTAAGTACACCCCTATGTTAAATTCCCATAGAGGCAGGCAGATTTTTATTTTTAAAGGCCAGTTATTAACTGACATACAGTGGGGGAAATAAGTATTTGACCCCTTGCTGATTTTGCAGGTTTGCCCACTTACAAAGACTGCAAAAATCTACAATTTTAATCATATGTACATTCTAACAGTGAAAGACAGAATCCCAAAGAAAATTCCAGAAAATCACATCATATGAATTTATTAAAATTGATAACCATCTGATGAGGAAAAATAAGTATTTGACCCCCTGGACAAACAGCAAGTATTCTGGCTCCTACAAGCCAGTTAGTCTTTCTTTAAGACACAGCCCCAATCCGAACCAATTATCTACATCAAATACACCTGCCTCACCTTGTTACCTGTATAAAAGACACCTGTCAACACCCAAACAACCAGCATCCAACATCACCACCATGGGCAAGACCAAAGAGCTTTCTACGGACATCAGGGACAAGATTGTTGATCTGCACAAGGCTGGGATGGGCTACAAGAGAATCGGAAAGCAACTTGAGAGAAAAGATCAACTGTCGGTGCAGTTATCAGGAAATGGAAGAAGCACCACACCACCGCCAACCTCCCTCGGTCTGGGCCTCCACACAAGATCTTGCCTCGTGGGGTGTCCCTGATCATGCGAACGGTGAGGAATCATCCCAAAACCACAAGGGGGAACTGATGAATCAACTGAAGGCAGCTGGGACCACAATTACAAAAGAAACGGTTGGTAACACACTACGCCCGTCATGGATTGAAATCCTGCAGCGCACGCAAGGTCCCCCTGCTCAAGAAAAAAACATGTACAGGCCCGCATGAAGTTCGCCATTCACCACCTGGACGACTCAGAAGAGGCCTGGAAGAAGGTGATGTGGTCAGATGAGACCAAAATAGAACTTTTTGGCCTCAACTCGTCGTGTTTGGAGGGCAAAGAACACCGAGTACAACCCAAAGAACACCATCCCCACCGTCAAGCACGGTGGTGGCAACATCATGCTTTGGGGGTGCTTTTCAGCCAAGGGGACGGGACAACTCCATCGTATTGAGGGGAGGATGGACGGGGCCATGTATCGTGGAATTCTGGACCGACATCTCCTTTCCTCAGTGAGAGAGCTGAAGATGGGTCGAGGATGGGTGTTTCAGCACGACAACGACCCTAAGCACACCGCCAAAGCAACAAAAGAGTGGCTGAAGAAGAAGCACATCAAGGTTCTGGAGTGGCCTAGCCAGTCTCCAGACCTGAATCCGATTGAAAATCTTTGGAGGGAGCTTAAAATTCGAGTTGCCAGGCGTCATCAGGCCTCATCAGATGGTTATCAATTTTAATAAATTCATATGATGTGATTTTCTGGAATTTTCTTTGGGATTCTGTCTTTCACTGTTAGAATGTACATATGATTAAAATTGTAGATTTTTGCATTCTTTGTAAGTGGGCAAACCTGCAAAATCAGCAAGGGGTCAAATACTTATTTCCCCCACTGTAAAACCATGCCAATCTCTAGGTGGTGAAGGGCATGTGATGATGTGGGGCTATTTTAATTCCAAAGGCCAAGGGAACTTTATCAGGATGCATAGTATTCTGGATCCATGAAATAACTGGCCTTTAAAAATAAAAATCTGCCTGCCTCTATTGGAATTTAACATAGGGGTGTACTTACTTTTGTTGCCAGCGGTTTAGACATTAATGGCTGTATGTTGAGTTATTTTGAGGGGACAGCACATTTACACTGTTATACAAGCTGTACACTTAATATTTTACATTGTAGCAAAGTGTAATTTCTTCAGTGTTGTCCCATTTAAAGATATAATGAAATGTTTACTAAAATGTGAGGGGTGTACTCACTTTTGTGAGATACTGTATATACATACATACATACATACATACACACATACTCCAGGACCCACTATTTCAATGGATCGTGGACAAGCTCAGCGTTCAGCCGGTCAGAAATTCTCCTATCTTATCGATGAATGTCACCTTCGCTGACAAATGCAATAGACCACTGAGGGTGGGTGAATGACCCTCACAGTCATCTCTCTGGACCTTCAAGGTATTGGCAAGCGGCCTTCATTTCCCTAGTTGTTTTCAATAGACGGGGAGCTGGATCCATTTTACAGTACTGTGGGGCTACAGAGTTCTGGCTTCCCATCAACCGCACAATCACTCCACCACTGTGGACTATTGGTGTGGCTAAGCTGAGCCAGTGGAACTAGCCGTAAACCCATGCCAATCCTGGACTAGTTTATGATGGCATGATGTGTTTACTTCTTCAGCTAAATATCAGACTTTTGTAAATATAACAACATGGACCTCAAAATCCACAATCCACAGAGACCTTCTCAATGTACCGTGCCAAAGGAGACAACCCTGTCTGCTGAAACAAATAACTGAAATTCGACTACCTGAATATATCTGAATTATTTGGACTACACAGTAAACTGTCCTTGTTACTCATTTCTTTGACTATCTCCCACTTACTGCTGAGAGATCAACAAGGAAACAGACAAACAACAGATGTGGGCTTAAAGATGCCCCACAAAAACTAAATTCTCTAAAAATCTGGATACTTATTAACAGGGAAGGAAACACGGCTGACCCCAAATCAGCCAGCTTACTGTAAGAACAGTCTGTTTATAAATTTCTCCTTGTGTTCGTTTAGCCTGCTGTGCGTTTGTTAAATGAACCAATATCATGTTCTGTTAGCTTTTCTACATCCAAAACCGTTTTGAGTGCCACTCTTCTTTTTTTCAAGTTTTAACAGCTGTATGTGACTTATTACGCTGATGAGTGATGTATTATTTTGTTATCTATATGTTGATCCTGTGAATCTGAGTGGTGAATCTGTTAATAATGATGTGACTTGCATTGTAAAGCACTGTGTCATTACTTTTTTTTCACTGTACTGGAGGTTGACAATAACGTACAGTGTTATGTTTTGATTCAACGGTATAACAGTGTTTCCATTTGGCCCTTACCCAACATGTACAGTTTTTGTACAGTGTGTGTGTATGCATGTGTGTGTGGTTTCATGCTGCTCTCGTGATTGTGATGACTGTGAAAGTTTGGGGAGGGGGGGGGTAACAGTATTCACCCTTGAATCGTTCCACAGTGTGTTGCAGTGGTCAGCTTGTTTCTTTGGTTTGAATAAAAGTTGTTTTCACAAGAACTGCAACATGTGTTTTATCAGAAACACAATAATGTGAACATCGACATCAACAGTGTTATTGGTAAATTTGAGTACAACAATGGGTATTTTCACAAGATTAAAGTTTCACCGCCACTATGGCAACTACAACAATAGACTCTTGCGCTGCCCAAGAAAGAATTCTCCCCAGTTTTCATGGTCTACCAATTCTCTCTCGCTTTTTCTCTCTCATAAACTCTGCCAGATGTTGCCCAGTTTTCTTCCTAGGGGAACGTGGGGGGATGGAGGAGGGAGGGGTAGCAAGGCATGGTGAGGGATCAGAAATGTGGCTGAGCATGTTTTAAGTGCTCTTTGACGCAGTCACAGCCTCCAGCATCCACCACGGTAACATTAGCTGAGAACAGAACTCTTGCGAGATTTGCAAGCACTTCACACTCAATTCTGCCACAGGTATTCACAGTCACATGAAGAGTTACATTCCTAAAGGAGATACACATTTTGTGAAAAAGTGTGACAAAATGATGGCTCTCGCAAAAGCATTATGAGCAGAGCTAAAATATATATATATATATATATATATATATATATATATATATATATATATATATATATATATATATATATATATTATAAATGACTCACTTGAGGTGCTTAGAATAAAGTTTTTTATGTATAATTCTGTTTTGTTTTTATATGCATATTTACATTTATATTCTGCCTTCATTTAAATCTAAGGGTTGAAGGACTCATCAGGTCCATAACAGACCATTAAGATGTCAAGTCATTCTTTGGGCATGCAGCCAGATATTCAGATGACTGACCCCTTCCATTAATTTTAAGCATTGTTTTACTTATTTTACTGACTGTTATTCTATCTCCATTTCCTCAATCCGTATGAAATTCTGTCCAGCGCAATTGAAAATAACTTTCACCCTCGAATGCCTTCAGTGTGCACAGACTGCGAAATCCACAGTGACACACGTGAAACTATTAAACACTTTGCCCTCTGACACTCCTCATCGGGTTCATTGAAAAATATCGAACTGTAAGCCGCCGGATTCTTGCAGCATGTTTTGAGATAATGTACCATAAAATAATAATTACCGTAATGACCGTAATGCTCACAGGCCTTCAGGTGATGAGAGCAGCCTGTATAAGCAAAAGATATGGACCTGCTTGTCTTGATTTTACTGGGTGGTAACTCGATCTGCTGCCAGTGAAAATCCTAACTATGCTCTGATATGGATAGGGTAATAGCCTTGGGTACTTTATAAGTTTATTTTAGGTAATAGAGACGCTTGTTTTGTTACAGCCTGTTCCGCTCTCTCTCTCTCTCTCTCTCTCTCTCTCTCTCTCTCTCTCTCTCTCTCTCTCTCTCTCTCTCTCTCACCCTCCTCAATTTTACCTACACTCAAATTCCTTGTTTCTTGAAAGTTGGTGACTGGAAGAAGAAAAAAAAAGGATTTAGGAGAAATGTGATACGCATGCGCCATCTAACGTGTTTGCGCTGCGCATCCATGCTGCAGTGTGCTAGTTGTGAGAGGAGGTGACTGAAGCAGGTGAAGGAGAGAGAAAGAGAGAGAGAGAGAGGGGGAGGGATACTCGGTGATACTTTTCTGCACTTCAACAAACAGACACACACATAGCCTACTGTGTGGGAGTACGACAGACTCGGGAGCCTCAGCAAAGCGGCTGTTGTTCACACGCTGTGCTCTTTTCCTCCCCCTGGCACCGTGCGCACTCGCCAAGCCGCACTGTTTGGAGATAGTCCGCGCGGAAACTTTTTTGGAGCATACTGTCTGGAGCCGATTAATTGTGGCAACTGTTGTTTTTTTTCTGCGAGTAGGATGACTTACTTTTTTGCATGTGAGGACTTTTAAGTCAAGCTAAGGAATTGTCAAAGTCATTTTTTGCACAGAATGGAAGGTAAATTGACAAGTCGTTTGTGGCGAGGATCACCGTGTGGATATTTCCGCAGGTAGAACGCGCTATGACCTGAGCGTGTGAGCGGCTGGATTTAATGTGCATCACATTATGTTTTTGATTTGACATAGTCTAGCTATATTCTGGGACCGTTTTTATTTTTTATTTGGAAAGCGACTATAAAAGTAGGCCGCTTTGAATTAGAAGAGAATCGACAAAGTACACCCGACGTTTCCGCCAGTGGCATTTTGGGTTACAGTAGATGGTTGCATTTGTTGATAGTTACCGCAAAGTCACGTACTGATTCGTTAAAGGAACTGGTCATTTTCTTACACTGTATTTGCACATTTCATACATCCCACTGCTTCCTAAAGCCATCCAAGCGGTTTGGCGCACGGAGCGCATTCACTGATTGTTGGGCGTCAGTGTTCATCAAAACACCAAACCTGAAGAACTCTTAGCTTTAGTGTTCCGCTTTCTTCACCCCATCCAAGCACTTTCCAAGAAATCCGGATAAAACGACGAGACTTGTCTTCGCTGCAGCGGAAAAGGAAATCTTAAATCCACCTGGCCTGCTCTTGGATTATTGGTTTGATATCGTCTGCTGAAAGTGGATTACAACTTCTAACGGGCTGTGCTCCCTGGTGAGTAGCTATAGGTTCACTCACATTTCCATGCAGCCGCAGTTGATCTTAGACAGTGGAAAATGCGTGTTTCAGTGGGACCTTTTTGGACTAATAGGCCTATGGTTCTTGGATGTGGACTAAAGTTCTTGAATTGACAGATGTGATGTGTAAAACATGCAGTCCCCTCACTGCATCGACTGTGGCCCATATGTCAGTGTCCTGCTTGGCAAAAAAAAATGAAATCAGCAAAAATTAACCATAAATTAATTGTTTTAAAATAGTCAGCTTTTTGTGTCCATTGTTAACGGTTCCCATTTAAAGTCAGGCAAAGTTCTTTGTGCTGCTTGTCCTTATCAAATCCTTGTACCTGGCTCCCTCTTCTGGTTTTTCTAAACAACAGGACAGGCAGTAAAAGAGACTCATTATTTTGCGCTGTTAAATTCGGATATTTCACTCATTAGTCAGTCAATTGCGGTGCCATGCAGTTTGGGAAAATGTGCCCTTATAATTAAAATGCTCTATGTTTTTTTTTTTTTTTTTTTTTTTTACACAAACACATAGTCCACACAAAAATCTCAAATTATTGTCACCATGCATAGTATCCAAAGGATTAAAGATGCCGGTCATAGCCTACTGTAAATATAGTCACTTAACAATAGTTCATTAATTAAACGTTGTTATAATTTGACACTTTTAGCATCCTGGTGCTTTTCCTTTCAGATTTTAACAATAGTTGTTGCTAAGATTTTTCAAATGCTAATATATTTAATTGCAATACTATTTTAGATAGTTTGGCCAAAGGTTCCAGCCAGAGAAAAGACACGGGCCCAAATTTGACCTATAGGTGAAATAATTCAAGAGCATTTTTTCTCCCCCCAAAAAAAAATTAAAAAATGGTATAGGCTACTTTTCTTTCTCAGCTTGTAAATGCAAGGAGCGCCTGATGTTTTATCACCCTGACGGCGGTATTCTAATTGCTCTCTTCCTGAAATGTGCCCAATTTGATGCCACTTTTACCGACAGAAATCAGCGAGGTAGTCGTCAGTCATCCAGTGAAGTCCCAATGAATATTTTACTCGGGTCAAATCGTTTCCAGGGGTCACGGAGCGCATGATTTACGCAGCTTGCAGTAGGGATACCAAATACAGCAATGTATAGCCTATTTACGTTTTTAATAAAGTTGTGTATAGCGTTGAATAGTTAGTGCACTGAAATAAATTACTTAAGCAGTATTACGAAATATTAATTCAAAAATGAAAGTCTCGCGTCTTTGTCTGTTAAATCAAATAATTGCTGTTCTCTGCTCTGATTGGCTTAGAATCAGTTGTGAATGTCAGATAATTGCACGCACCTGTGGAATCATGACGGTAGCCTACATTTCCATATAAATATGCAGAATGAAATCGGTGTGTAACCCCAGCTGTTGAGTTACTTCTGATGAAGTGTCCTGCTCGGCGTAAAAAATAATTATAATTGTAGAACTTAATTATCCGTAAATTAAAATACATATTTTTTAAACCATTCCGCTTCCTGGCGGGCGTGACAACTCCAATTAGTTGTTTTAAAATCAGTGCAAAACCGCCGCCCTCTGTGGATTATTGGTTTAATTTATGTGGAAGAACTGCAAGGAACATAACCTCACCAACTATTACTGAAGCAGTGCACAAACTGAAAGCACATGGTCGTGTGCGTGTGTGTGAGCGCGTGCGAGCGTGCGCAGGGTGAGTGATGGTGAACTTGGCCTTGTCTTTAATGAGTATTAGGCAGGCCCAGGTCTCCACGACTCAACCCTGGAAAATAACGCAGCGTGACAAATTAGAGCTGCTCTGAGTCCCGAAATTCACACAAGGCCCAACTGGAAGACTGGCACATCGGTTCAACTCGCAAATGTAAGGGTAATTATTTAAACTCCTTTTCTGCCTACATAGCAGCCAAAATATTACCGAAGCCACGCAGTTGCTTGAAGATAATTGCATTTTTTCCCCCCCTTTTTAATTGCTTGTAGTTTTCGTTAGGGAAAAGGCTGCACAATATAACCAGGCCCAGGCCATCATCCGCTGACGTGGCTACGACCCACAGTCGTTTAATACATTTCAAAATTAATTTCAAGATAATTATACTCCGACATGACCGTTATTTGTCAAATTACATATGTAATTGCCATCTGCATTACACTACATTACAGGAAACTATTTAAAAAATCAAGTGTTCTTTTTTTTATGTCCATGTTCTATAAATATTCCTATTAAGATTTTTTTAATTAACGAATTTGTATTGTACAATTGTGTGATCATTTCCCAAGGATGTTTCTTATGTAGTCTACATAATTGCACAAAAATAAACCTTGTCACCAGGAAATAAACATAATCAGGTCTGCCATAGATGAAAATGAACCAGTATGGAATAAAAACAAAATTATTATTATGTATATATATATATATATATATATATATATATATATATATAAAATTGAGTTTTGACCCTTATGTCAGCAGTAAACATGTAGGCTAAAATGGATTTAAAATAAAGCACACACACTTTGAATCAATCTGATTAGACCTATGTCTGGCTCTCTCTGCCTTTGTGTGTCTCTTTCTCTGAGTAAAGTGAACTGTCAGGAATGTGTCTAGCTGGGGTTTCATGGTCATTGTGTCTTCTCTGGCACGTCTATCAGTCGTATGTGCTTCACACTCAAACCTGCTGCCAAATGACTGCTCTGCTGTGCAAGCATTGATGCCCTTAGGGCTCTCATCACACACACAACCACGGTGTGTGTTTGCATGTAGAAGAGCGAGTTTAGTTATGCAGTCACACAGCTGAAAGAATTTCCCCTGCATTCCCTTCATACATTTTCGATATGGATGAAGGGAATATATCTGTCTCTGTGTTTTTCTGTGTTGAGACAAACCTCCAGACCGGCGGGCAGACTGACAAGCATCATTTTTTTCATTTTTTTTTTTTTTTCTGTCCTCTCTCAGATCAGCGGCAGTATGAACCTGGGGCTGGGCTGTGTGAGTCGGCCGGTTTTCTGGCCCTTTGGCAGCGTGTTGGACTCCAGACACTGTGTCTTTGCCCTGACACTCCTCACACTCCTCATGCAGGTGGTGGTGGAGGCCAACTCATGGTGGTATGCATTCATTTTCTCTCCATATATACAGTATTTTTTGTGTCTCAAATTTGCACGGTGTTTATTTGTGTCATTGCCCGTGGAGATTGTCAGCTTTCAAAAGGAAATTTCTTCTCTTTAAATTCGTAGATGAGTCACATTTGTAAATAGAGTAGCAGAGCCTTTTAAAGAGTTTAAAAAAGCCATGAAAAAAGCCAAAGATTTAGGGTAAAAAATGTTTTTACAACATTTCGTTAGTGTTTATATTTGTCTGTGAGTTTAATAGTCAATTTCAGGCCTGTGTGTGTGCGTGTTTGCTATGTAAGCCTCCTCAACTTCAGTTGCACCACATATGAAGTAACACAACATGCTGACTGTAGCACATTAGCTTTTCAGGAAGGACCTTTTTTCTCCCTTATTTTCTTTCTTTGCATATTGCATACCAAAATTATGAATTTTATAGAAAACATAGAATGCTGTGGTTTATGAGTTGGCGTCCAAATATGTGCAAACACGAACACTGTGTGTCGGAGTGTACTTGTGAGTGTGTGCAGACCCATGTCCTACTGCCATTAGAAAAGTGTGTGTGTGTGTATATATATATATATATATATATGTATATGTGTGTGTATATATAAAAATGTGTGTGTGTATATATATATATATATATATATATAAAAATGTATGAGCATGCTGCACTTAAACACACGCTTAAACACAGTACTTCTTGAATGGGAAAATACAGTTTACCAGTTGCCGTAGAGGTACTACTTAAGGCAAATCACAACTCTTTACATCTTGTTTTGTCTAATTGTGCACATGTGGATAATTGTGTATCTCAATTTAAATGCTTGTAAAAGAACATGGAGCATTTACAGTAAACCCACACTTGTGTAAGAGTTTTCCATACTTCATATGAGCAGATCAAAGCCAGTAGTGACATAATGCAGTGATCGCCTAATTATATGAAAATAATAATTTAAACAATTATTTTGAAAAGGATTTATATAGAAACCCATTTTATTGGGATCACCTCAGTGGGCGACTACAGTAAAGTTTCAATAATGAGTTGGATTTACCAGCTGAAGACTCACATTACCACAGACCATTTGGAAAGCTGAGTTTGGAGCACAAACTGTGTGTCTTTCAGTTTCCTCTTTGAGAGGAGACACAGGTGTGAATGATTTAGAGTGTCAGAGCCTGTGTGTGTGTGTGTGTGTATGTATATACACGTTGTTTTATTAAATTGTTTTCTGTGTGTACGTCCATGTATATGTTATGTGAATTCACTCCGTGTTTCCTCGCTGCTGACTTTCCCCAGTTGATCAGGTTACACTGGGGGCTAATTGTCTTTCTCTTAGGGCTCGGGGATGGGCTGCTTTAATTATCCTGTGGCCTGGAACCAGATGCTCATACTAGTGTTTCTCTCTTTGTGTTTGTCCATGTCTCGCTTGCTCTCTCTCTCTCTCTCTCTCTCTCTCTCTCTCTCTCTCTCTCTCTCTCTCTCTCTCTCTCTCTCTCTCTCACATTCCATTTTTATTTCTTTTTATTTCTCTGTTCAGTTTTGATGATGAAATGATCAGATTTTTTCTTTACCTATTAAGGCCTAAAAAAAAAAAAAACGTGAGATGAAACAGATGTTTAAACTCATAGACGTAATATGCAACCTGTGATGAAGGGTCACTGACATGGCATTGCTTGGCTATAGAGGTTCAGAAGTAAACAAGGTTGGCATCCTCTGCCTAAGGACACTGAATACAGAAACCGTACGTTTGTCAGATTTTCTTAGTCTCGACCCTTTTACGTCAACACTTTCTTTTTCTCCATTCATTACGTTTACTTAACATTTTCTTTATTGTCCACCCTGTTCTGTGACTCTTCTTTTCCCTGCTTATCTATGCTTTCTTTTACTGTATGTTCTTGGCCCCAAATAGCACATGACTGTAAGTCAAGTGTCATTAAGAGCTAAGAGTGTATAGGGTTTTACTCCATTCAATAAATAACTGCTCCTCATTTCCCTGATTTAACATGGCTTTAACCCTGAGAGGGAGAAACTAATCAAGCACAATCCTCTGTTGATTGTGAAAATTAGCAAATATTAGTGTCATAGTGGCAAATGAATGAAAACAACTGCATTATGTGTCCCCCCCCCCCCCCAATCCAGGTCTCTGGCCATGAACCCTTTACTGATACCGGAGGCCTACATCATCGGTGCCCAGCCTCTGTGCAGCCAGCTGGTGGGCCTGTCGCAGGGCCAGAAGAAGCTGTGCCAGCTCTACCAGGACCACATGCAGTACATCGGTGAAGGTGCCAAGACAGGCATCAGAGAGTGCCAGTACCAGTTCAGACATCGCCGCTGGAACTGCAGCACGGTGGACAACTCCTCGGTTTTCGGACGGGTCATGCAAATAGGTAAGTAATCGGGAAAGGATCTATTTAAAAAAAAAAAAAAAAAAAAGGAATAAATTCTCTGACTTTCTTTTCTTCATTCTCCGTCTTGTGATTAACTGAGGTGTGTGTGTGTGTGTGTTTTATGTATGGGGCTGTTGATTCTCAGCAGCTGTGTGGAGGGAGTAGTTGGTGGGTGAGGTTGCTGGATAAATCACATGTGGCTTTGGCCTGCTAAACCAGCTCCCGACATGGAGCAGGAGGGAGTCGGAGAATCTGCTTTTCCCCTGATGAATGGGAAACAATCTAATCTACTTTAACACACAAACACACAGATGCACACACTGTGGAGTTGGGCTGTAGCTGCCCTGTATTTACAAGTAATGGGAGTGCAGTGAGTGTATGCACCAATATATCACCTTGTCAGAGATTAAACTGTGTGTGCGCACATGCATGTAGTGTGCTTGGATCTCTTAAAGAAAGTTCAAGAGCTTTACAATCCTCTCTTAGTGATCCCCACTCTTGGATCCTATCATTTAACATGGTTTGTTTTAGTTTTCTTTGGATGTGGGCCTTCACCTCAGGGCTAATGTAAAGGTGGTTTACCATTTATTGATCATAACTCTCCAGCTGAATTAAAATGAAGCTATACAATGTCACAGTGTAATCATAGCAGAGTTACAGCAGGCTTGGCTGCATAGTAGCAGAAGTCAGTTCTTGTCTTGCTTACATTTGGGGAATCTTTCAAATTCCTCTAAAGAACACATGCAGAGTGGTCAGCATTTTGTTCATTTTGGTAGTCTTTAAAGGCTTAGTTTATCCAAAATTCTTAAAAAAAAAAGTTCTCACCTACATAGATCACATGCATTTGTCCAGTTTATGAGATATCCATCTCTGAGATTTCTGCTCCCACCCAAATGCAAATAATAGAATGAATGATTGTGGTGCTCCCATCTTTAAAAACCTTTTTAATGTGCTCAACAGCACCTTTTCTTTCCAGTAATAATGTTCCCATTACTCTGGATGGTCTTTGGTGACTATTTTTTAGTTAGAAAGTTGTTCCACTGAAAACTGATGATCCTGAGTAACCAGGACGTTCTTTTTGGAAAGAGACGTTGTATGTGAATATTTAAAATGTAATATTGTGAGCAACAAAAAACAAAATTTCATTCACTTGCATCGTATTGGAGTGGTGTAGGAAATCACAGCGCCTAAACTGAAACTATCTGCAAGACTGATACCATTAGCGTTAAACGCTACACGCTAATGTTTCTTTTTAAATTTTGATGAACCGACCCTTTAATGTGCTGAACTTGTGTGCATACCCTGTTTGACATTGTGTGTGCACATATGCGTGATTCTGTGTTTTTACGCTACTCTTGGTGATTCTGCCTGTCTGTGTCTCTGGCGCTGCTGACTCCCTCTCCAAAGATCAGTCTTCATAGAAACCTCTTCAGCAGCCATTCCCCCATTCCTCTTCTCCCTCCTCGACATTGCTCCCATCTCAGACCACTCTGGGCCAAGTAAACATGTCCTCCCTTCTATGGCTGTCTATGTAAAAGCCCGTCTTACTGTCTGTCTGCTGGCGTAGGACACTGCTTGGGATTTAAAGCTGAGCTCCATGGGGTGCTGCTGTGGTTGGATTCAGACCCTCTTCCATGCCTGGCTTGGCTAGCTCCAGCATGGTGTATAGGAGAAGGGAGGCAGCAGTGTAGGGGACGACAATTTATCCGTCCACATGTCCACTTTTGGGCCAATATCCTCAGACTGGATTAAAAGTTGTACTAGACTAATAAATCCCCCACTCTTTCTGATCACCTCTGTTCTTGCCAAAGCTTCCCACCTGAACATCTTTCAGACTTTCCACAAAATGTTTTTATTCAACTTTTCTCTTCTGCAGTTTTTTTTTCCGCCTTTTGTGATATTAAGTGCATGCATGTGTATCCTTTTTGCGTGCTTTTTTTTTCTTCAATGTCTTTTTTTGACTTATCTTTTTAGTCGTCTTTTCTTTCTCCTCCCTCATCTCCCGTTTTCTGTCCATCTGTTATTTTCCTTATAGCACGCTCTCTGAAAGTTTGGCCCAGCAGGTATATGAGCTGTGCATTTTTATTTTGTAGCAGTCCTGTCTTCAATGTCAACACAAACCCCTATAGTTTGGTCGGCTACTTTTGGATGCTTATCTCCTTATCTGTGGCTTTGTTTAGAGTAATGGATTGGTAATAGAAAAAAAGTTTAGTTTAAAAAAAAAAAGTTTAAAAGTGAGGTTTTTAAGACTCCCTACCTCTTGTCTCTATAGAGGAATTCTTGAGGGTAAAAGTTAATCATGACAGATAAAGTAAAAGAAGTGTTGTCACTTTTAATTTGGGTATAATGGCAGCTGCTTGTTAAGAAGGATCTTTGTCACTGGAGGGCGCTCTCTTCTCTCTGGCTGAAGCCCAATAACAGCAAACCAGATTCCACCGTTCAACATGTTGGTGATGAGGAGCCTGCAGCTCTTGGCTGAAGCCTTGGCTGTAATCTTAAATGTATGGCCAATGCTGTCATATGACATCGCATTTCAAAACACTGTACACTTTCTTAAAGCAGATTGATAGTGACACACATAATATAGTATAAAATAAATATACATGCATAACCTACAAAAATCAAAGCCGTTTTGATGGATGTGCCAAATGATAAACATGCAATTCTGATTTGCTCTGTTTCTTATTGTGTCAAATTGTGACATAGTGTTGCTGTTTGTGTGTCTGCAGGCAGCCGAGAAACGGCATTCACTTATGCCATAAGCGCAGCAGGGGTGGTGAATGCGGTGAGCCGTGCCTGCAGAGAGGGCGAGCTCTCCAGCTGTGGGTGCAGCCGTGCAGCTCGCCCCAAAGACCTGCCACGTGACTGGCTGTGGGGCGGCTGCGGAGATAACCTCAACTACGGCTACAGGTTCTCCAAAGAATTTGTGGACGCACGTGAGAGGGAGAAGAGCTACCCCAAAGGCTCGTATGAGAGCGCCCGACTGATGATGAATATTCACAATAATGAGGCTGGAAGGAGGGTAAGATACACACACACACACACACACACACCTTCAGATGCCATTAGATAAGAAGCAAGCAGAGATATATAAACTGCAGGCCCTAGAATAAGAAGCAACCAGTGATAGCAAGAGTAGTTGGAAGTGAGACAATTCAGGTCAATCAGACAGGTCTCCACTGATCATCTGTGTAACAGCTCTGTCAGCTCTCCCCTCCTCAGGCTTTGATCTGTGGGGAGATGGAGTCATTGGAGGCAGCTCTGGGGTTTCTTTTCTTTTCCAAACATCTTGAAACCACCTCAAAGGAAACGTAATGCCAGATATCTGTTTGCCAGGCTGTTCTCTTTCAAGTAGGACAAATGAGTGGACAACAATTTATTCAAGACATGGACAGGATCATTCCGTCCTTTATTGCAAAGTGATGCCTTATGATATCATGAGCAGCACATTGTGCAAATATTTATGCAGACAGGTCAAATTAAAAATATGAAGCATGTCTCGCTTGGACATTTTTCTGCAGTTTGCCACATAAGAATAAATGTTGTGCTAAAAGTTCTTCATCTGGTTATAAATCAATGAATTAATTTCCTCTCCCCCTCCTCCCTATTCTCAGACGGTGTCAGACCTTGCCAACGTGTCCTGCAAGTGCCATGGGGTATCAGGCTCCTGCAGCCTGAAAACTTGCTGGCTGCAGCTGGCTGACTTCCGCAAGGTGGGCGATGCGCTGAAGGAAAAGTATGACAGCGCTGCTTCCATGAAGCTCAACACACGTGGGAAGCTGGTGCAGATGCACAGCAAGTTCAACGCTCCCACAAGCCACGACCTGGTGTACATTGAGTCCAGTCCAGACTACTGCCTGAAGAACCAAAGCACAGGCTCCCTGGGCACAGTGGGGCGCCTTTGCAACAAGACCTCGGAGGGCATGGATGGGTGTGAGCTGATGTGCTGCGGCCGCGGTTACGACCAGTACAAGGCCCAGATCGTGGAGCGCTGCCACTGCAAGTTCCACTGGTGCTGCTACGTCAAGTGCAAGCGCTGTACCAAAATCGTAGACCAATTCGTCTGCAAGTGAGAAGAGGAGTGTTGCCTGTGTGTGTTTGCTTGCAGACGATGGGCATACATCTATGTGTATCCGTGAGCAGAAGAGCAAAGGAGTTGAACACAGAGAGAGAATGGAAGAAAGAAACTATATAAATTATATTTATAGAGTTAAACAATTATGCCATTGCAAAAAGACTGAATCTTTTTTTTCAACAAAAAAATCTTATGTCTTCAGAAACTGAGTTTTGTGAAATATTTATTTTTAGATTGTTATGTTTTATTTTGCCCCCTGCATCACCAGCCGATTTTAACCCGTTCAAGTGCCTCAAACTGGCTGGAAATCTCCCCCCACTACTCTTCCCCCCCCCCCCCTCCTCCCCCAATATCAGAAACACAATTTTTCTTGTCAAATGGGTCACACTGCTTCCGATTTTCTTAAGAACAGTAGTGTTTGATATTTGTGACCTAGTTGGCTAGGAGGTCCTGGTTAGTTGTCTGAGAATGAGTGTTTTGAGAGGAGAACGCCTGTGTGCTGTAGTGTATGCATGTGTTTTCATGGACCCAGTCCCAAACCAGCCTTTACATCCTAACCGAAGTCTACTCGTACCCTCTCACCACATGTAGAGTAAGGAACACTGTTGGTTCGTACGAGTCCTTGGAGTACAAGGGGTACAAAAAGAGGGCTATTAGGGGATTGGGCCATTTATTAAGCTGTCCCAGAAGCCTTAGAGTTCCCCAGGTGCTGCAACAAGCCCTCCACCATTATGCACTTTGATACAGAGGCTTAAACCTGTCTGTGCGTGTCTGTTCAGCTGTTTCGTTTTTTTTAACTACAGTGCATCAGCAAATATATCAATATTATAGCCTACATTCTTTTCCATATTAATTCAGATTATCCATTTAACATTATTCTACAATACTTAATATGGTTTGAATATATATGGGCAATGTTGTGGTTACAGTGGTGAAATATTCCATGCTCTGTGTATATAGTATGTCTATCCAACCAATCAGTAAACTATATTTATTTTTCTTTTAACCAAATCCTTCCCTACGCTTAAAACAGAAAAGCATCATCTTCATCATAGATCAATATTTAGTTGGACATCCTTAAGTTTTGAAGTCACTTTTTAAAATTGTGTTCTCACTAATGCGGCTCTTCACTGTTTTTGTAAAGGGAAATGCACCTTATTGTCTCAAAACAAATTCTTTCTTATCACTAATGTTCAGATTTACTGTTATATATATATACACACACACACACACACACACAGACGTGTATATATATATCACAGATGTTCAGATTTTACCATCACCACAGATTTCCAGTACCACTCAGTTAACTGCTCACTATCCCTGTGATGATTCTAAATAGACAAACTGTTTCTACCAATCCAAATATGTATATTTATAAGCTTCTCCATGAATTTGAGGTTTGTTACAGTTAACGTAATGTGCTATAGCTGATATTTTGTTACTTTTTACAAATTGGCTCGATGCTCTACTTTGTTTCAATAAATATCAAATGTAAAACCAGCAGAAAAGTATTTACTCACAGTATTTGTTTAAGTCTTGTTTGTCTGTGCCAAAATCTCCTGATCTCTTCCTTTCTACATGTACACGGCTAAATATGTTTATCTACTTGAAATGTGTGCACCTTTTTTTTAATAGAGATTTGACCCTGTGATTCCATTCAGTAAGATCTAACTTTTCCTTTTCTTCTAAATCAAACAGCATTTCAGGGTTTTTTGGAACCAGTTCCTTAAATCAGTCTCTTCCTCATCTATGGGCAGATTTAGTGACAGAACCCACATTGAATGACAGCTGTTTTAGGCGTGTAGTGAACAAAGACGAGCGTTTTCTTGAGTGCTTTGGAAGATGGCCTGAAGATTGGGTGTCCATCAGGGGGATGGTTGAGGTTGTATTATAAGCACCCCTCAACAGTCCAATGACAGTGGATCAGTTAATGGAATGATTAATCATATTGTGTCAGGAGAATAGGAAGAAGGGGGATTTTCAATGTGGGGGCAACGGGGCTGTCTGGAAGACGACTGGGCCTTGTCAAAAACTGCTGAAGCTCAAGAGGAGACGTAGAGAACAGGAGAGCTGATTGGGTAATGAGAAACGGGGGATTACATGAGGGCTGGACGAGAGGGGAGTAATAAGGAGAGGGTTTGCGAGAGGAGAGGCCCGAGGGAGAGGAGCAGCGAGAGAAAGTGCTTTAAGGAAAGTAGAGCCGAAGGACTGCCATTACAGTGTAAACTGTCCTGACATTGACTAATATTTACATTGGGAAAATGATACTGACTTTAGGAGCACATCCCATATGTGACCCTGTCAATTGGCCCCCAGTGTGTGTGTTTACATTTCTGATTGGTGTCACATAGGCCAATAAGGAAAGCAAGGAGCAATGATACAAGGTTAACAAATAGGGAGAAAGTGTAAGAAGTAAAAAAGAAAGAAAGGAGACCCAAGAACAGCACAGGTTTTTACATATTTGAACCTTCTGTCAACAGCAGGGTTTATAAGGATATGAAATCACCCTTCAACCTTGTTATGTACTTGAAGGTGAGAAACTACTTGCACATGCTGGATGAGGCTCCTTGGATCTCAGTGAGTGACTACATACCAGCAGGACTCATCCAGCAATAGCATAAACAGAAATCCAGGTGCACAGCAGGCTGATTCACCAGGCAGAGGAAACCTGAGACCCACAGGTGCACAGGTATGACACACTCAGTCAGAGGATACTTTCAAATGTTCAAACAAAATGCTTGGATGTCTGATTTTGGCAGGCCTTTCTCCACCTGCCCCTTTCTCCGCTCCCACCTCCAGTTTGACAGATAATGCGGGCAACTGTGTAAATATTTATACGCTCGTTTTGCAGAGAACAACACCATCTTTTTTGGGTTGTGGTCACGGGGTGATAAGGTTGTTATTTAGGTTTCACACACACAATTAAGAAATGACCGCAAGAGCTCTTTGTAGCTCCACAAGAGCGCACACACTTTGAGAGGGAGGTGATTAGCAGATATTTTAAGCTGGTGTACACCAGGCATCACTTTGTCATCTGCTCTTCACAGTTTACTAAGAAAACAGCAGCCTGTCTAAATGAGCTGTCTTCCACATTGTTCTTATATTTTCTAAAATGTTGAAATATGCAAATAAGCATTTATTGTGCGTGAAATACTTGGTTGCATCTGTGTGCATGCATGTGTGTGTTTTTGTATTCATGCAAGGGTGATAATTATGATGATGAATGGACCACTCAGGCTGGAAGACTGAGGTTGCCTGGGCTCATCGAGTGGTTTTACTCTATTCTTCTTCCACTGCATTTAAATTCCTCAGAGGTTCTTCAGGACGATTACGTGACAAGTTGTGTTTTCCTAAAACAAAGCAGCTGGTTGATATAAGGCAACCTCCCTCTGCTGAAGCCAGATCTGCTGTCCACAACTTTGTAGTTTCATAAATATTTTGTTGATTATATTCCTGCGGCTGAACTAATGTTCTACTGTATATAATATACCAGGCTGCACATATTGATGTAATACATTTACACCACATTTTACCATCTGTGAAACAAAACCTCAGCTTGAACTCTAGCCTTTCCCCCTCAATTTATTCCACACTACATAGTGGCCGGGTGAATTTGGTGCACATGTCAGTAGTCTTACTCCTGTTTATATCACCATATTAAACCATGACTCTACCTTTAACACTATAAAACTGTCACTGCACAAAACATCTACAAATTACATAAAAACAAAAAACTGTATTGATCAGTACTGACCAGCTTTGTACTCTAAAGCCTCAGAAAACAGAATACATTAGCTGTCAGGGCAACAGCTCTGGCAAAGCTCATCAGTCCAAGCCAAAGTGGAGCTTGTTCCATTCCCATGCTCTAACTGTAAAATGCTCAAAAAGCGACAACGGAGCCAAAATAAAAGCGCTCCACAGAGCTGCATTTAGAGCTATTTGGGATTGTGGTCATATGTTTTACAGAAAGAGGGCAGGACACCGCACCATGACGTCGCAAATAGTCTGGACTGGATCAGAGAGACGGGTAGGTGCCACAGAGTTACCGGCTCCCCCTTCTCTCACTGCCAGTTCTATCCCAGTGTCCCCCCAGAAACCACTCACACCACAAGTTGTTTCAATGGGGCACAACTCCGGCCGAAAATAGAAAGGTTATACATATAGGTCACAATTTCTCAATCTGCAAGACTGAGGCTTTTGTGTGTGTTTGCATGTGTGTGTGTGTGTGTGTGTGTGTGTGTGTGTGTGTGTGTGTGTGTGTGTGTGTGTGTGTGTATAGTGCACTTCAACGCATCTTACTTTATTGCTCACAGACGTTTTTCCTCGTTTCAATCAATCCTCACTTTAATCGGTTTTACAGAACTTTCACAAAAAAGGTAAACATTCACTATGTGGAGTATTCCACTCTGACATTTGATCTGCTGTTCTTATGTAGCTAATGCTCTGTGTTTCAAGTTAGTGTAGGTTGCATACACTCTCACAGTCATCTCATCTTTGTGTTATGGCTTCTTCTCAGAGTGCATGCAATATTTTACACAATGAGACATGTTTACAAGACCAGAACAGACTCACTTGTTTGTGGTTTGCCAGGGGATCTTCTCTTTCTTCTCTCTTCCCTGGTGGTGGTGGTGATGTGTGTACGTATTTGTGTGTGTGTGTGTGTGTGTGTGTGTGTGTGTGTGTGTGTGTGTGGCTCTGCCCCACAGGGAGCTGAGTGCCAGGTCAGAGTTAGTAGCTGAGTGATTCTGTCAGCCTGCTAAGCCTTCGTGGATTACACAAAAGTGGGCCCCTGGGGTTGCTCCGACATTAGCGCAGCTATACCCAGTTATGGTTAAAGTATCGTACGCCACTTATTGAGATTCCTTTTCCCTTTTCATCCTCATCCTCAGTGTTTACTCTTAACTTTACAACTACAGTACATCTCCCATGGCAATCCCCACTATTTGTTAGATGTTTGAATGCAATGTTAGGACTCCAAGAGAAGATTTGTTATTTATATTTGACTTTCATGACATTTCTATGACATACTGTACTATGACTTTTTATCATATTTGTATGTCATACTATATCATGACTTTTTATGCCATTTGTATGACATACTATACTATGATTTTATGACATACTCATAGACTGTAAAAATAAGACTATACTATGACCTTTTTATTGCTTGTTATGACACACTATTATATGAAATTTTACCCCAAAGTGTACTCTGATCATCTATGAGTAACCCCTTTCACATCATCATGTTTTCATGCTATCATTTAATATATTGTTATTGTAGAACATCGGTTATAGCCAGCTTTAAACAAATTAGGTCAAAAGCGCACCTCAAAACACCTCAATGTTGAATTCACTGATATCGCTCTCAGTATGAACATTTTGAATAATGCCTTTCTTCAAGTTTCACCTTACATGACCTTTGCCTTTGCAGAAACAACATTTGTTCCTCTGAATGGAAAGCTAGTAAAACGAACTGCCTTTATTATTAAACAGGACCAGAACAGGGACAGGAGGCTAAATTGTATCCACGCTGCCTACATTTATGAAGACACTCAATCTCATCACACTGAGGAGTGAAAATGTAAAAAAACACGGAGAGGAAATGGCAGGGGAAGCAGACAGACAGTGACTGATGCACTTCTGGTCTCTGAGATGAAGTCATTTGCTTTAATGCTCATATTAATGAAGCGTATCATTGAAGTGTTGAAGTTCAGGTTCAAGAGAAATCCCGGTGAGTCATTGGCCACCGGTGGCAATCAATCACCTAAGAGCTAGTTCTCCCATAGACTCTCATCCCATCCAGTAATCTATCTATAGAATAACAATAATAACAAGAAATATTGGACATTTCTGTCATGGACATAACATTGGTTATGCTGAATGAGAAAATAAAATAAAATATGGATTATATATGGTATAAAAAACTGGAATTATAAATGACAGGTGTGTATAGCCTTTTTACAATGAAGGATTGGAAAAACCTGATACTCAAAATGCATTGAAACTAAGTGCCAAGAATTAAATTCTGTGTAAAGATGAGCCACTGCCTCAAGATTTGTCAAATCAATCTAAGGAACAAATAATTTTCTAACTTGCTGTGTTGAAAACGAACACAGTAAAGGTACCGTATTATTATTGCAAGTGAGCATGGAGGCCCAGTCATGAAATTGTGAAACAGAGAGAACTGGCAGTGGCACAGTTCTCTGTTTCACAATTTTCACAATTAAGGAACAGCAATGCAAAAAATCCCCCACACACACACAAACACACTCATCATAACTTTTACCATCACAGGAAAAATTTAATAGTCCAACAGCTTTGGCCATCTTTTTCCTGATGACTGACACCCGGGCTAGTTAGCGCCCTCATTAAAAAACACTTAATGAAATAAGGTGTTTAAATTGGGGCTTTACACTGAGGTCTTTGTGGTTAATGAATTGACACAGTGCAGACGGAAAAATGGAATAGCTGGCTATGCAGGTAATGTCCCGCTAGATCCAATAAACCTAACACCTATTTAAAGGTGAATATCCTTCTGTAAGGCCCTGTGTCTGCTCGTGGAACATTCAAACTTCCTATTGGCTTTGACTTTTCTTAGAGGGGGGCTCAGAAAGGCCGCCTTATTCCCACATATTGTATGTCGTGTTTATTTGTCTGATTTGGCAAGGACGATAGCTTTTCTAAATATTGTGGTTACATACTTATAGTACTTCTTTACTGTTGTTTTAAGACCACGCCCACAGATAAACACTGTAAGGGAGATTTTTTATTTTTCATACATGATAGTTTGTTTTTCACTTTGCCTAAAGAGAAACGAGTTTATTAGCAATGAATCAGAGTTGGTGGCTCCAGTAGCCGGTCTAGCCTTACTGACCTCAGAGAAAGATGGATACTCTTTCTCATCATCACTAATCGATTCTGTTTAACAAGCTGACAGATGAGACACTCAGAAACATTCCTTGTGATATAAAGCAGAAATGAAAGATAAAGAGAAAGTGAGATAGTGAGGGACCAAAAACACAACAAAACAAAAAAAGCAGCTAGAGATATGAGGTGATGCTGCGGTCCAGCGGTTTGGTAAAATTATTTCCTCCTCTAACAATATCAAGGTCAGACAACGGTTAGCAAAACTATGGTTCAGATTAGATCGAAACATCACATTTTTCCATTTATAATTTATATCACATTGAAAATATCCAACAACTGTCAATCAGCACGTACATACTTATCAACATTTGTTGTTTTTGAAACACAAATGTTGTTTTTAGCTGATCAAAAATCTTCTGCAATGAATATTACACAATCCATTCTTAGATTTGTGTTGTTGTGGTGTGAATGAGGGTGTAAATGTGAGGTTTTTGTACATTGTGCCTGAGGGTATTTATGTATTATAAGAAAGAGAGAGGGGGAGAGAGCGGGGCTAACCTGTCTATGCAGATGAGAGTTGGCACACTACTTTAAAACACGAAATAATTCAAACAGTTCATTGCCTTTGCATGCTTTCCTCCAATGTAATCAGCCTGCAGTGCCATAAAACACTATATTTCACTCTTCAACATGATGAAAATCTGATAAATTATAGCTCAGCATGTGGAGCAATAAAAAAAAAGATGTATTTATTGCAATGTTAATTTGGTAGAGTTCTATAAAGCCTCCAAATCAAACAATTAAGCCCACTTAATCATATTAGAATACAAAATATTTCAAGCGTTAATTTAATTTTATAACAAGGAGCATATGCAATGGAAACTTCCATAAAACAATCTAAAACCTTTACCATAACCATGTTTTGGAGAAGTCTATTGGTGTGTGTGTGTGTGTACGCACATGCTGAATCACTGACCCGCTCAGTATGCTGTGTAACTCCTATGCTGAGGGGCCACCCTTCTTCAGCCATTTGGTTATCCAGCTCACATCAAAGCTGATGGAAGGCTGGCTTGTGGCCCAGCACCATGACAGACTGGCGGGGAGCCCGGAACTCAAACCCCTGGCTTGAGGCCTACAGGCCTGGGGCTGTAGGTTGACAGGGCACAGCTATGAGGGGCTGATGAATGGATTCTGGCACACTGTGTGTGTGTGTGTGTGTGTGTGTGTGTGTGTGTGTGTGTGTGTGTGTGTGCAAGCACGTGGAGTGTCTTTCAGGGCCCCCTTAAGCTTGATCAGAGTTACATAGGGAACCCAGGGAAAGGTTATGATTGGCCACAGTGTCAGGCAGAATGAGAGGACTAGATTTAGGTCTTCTTACACCAAGAAATTTGCTTCCCCAGGGTCTTTTAGACACATTCAGAAATGTGTGCACAAACCCACCAACATGCACATGCATATTTACCCTCACACACACACACACACACACACACACACACACACACACACACACACACACACACACACACATACACATACACACCGCACAACAGCGCACATTATTAAATGTAAAGTCACCCCAGCCTTCATCCTCGAGATGGAAAAAATTATTCATTACCGACAGAGAATCATAATACACTTTTGAATCCAGAGAGCTCATATACTTTGACTTGAATTCATATAGTCTGACTTGAGTTCAGAGCTTAAAGCCAGTTATCTCATTTGAAGGAAATACATTCCTCATATTCACTTGGAATCTCTATCTGTTTTTCACTCCAGCTCATACTGTACTGTATGCCAGAATGGAAGCTGATTTCACAGCAAACAAGATGAAACAGGAACTGTAAATGGCATTAAAACCATGTTTGACTTTTGAATTCTTGATGTTAAATGCATGCATCATAGTATAGTATCCTCTTAAGCACCTTCAGCTCAACTGGTGTCCGGCATAAACTTAATGTGGCACTAATCCTATTTTCTTATTGATCATTAATATGTATAATTTCCAACATTGACTACTAAAAAAAAATGGTGTGAAGACAGTGGAGGTAAAAAGAACTACCAGTGGACAATACAATAAGGAAAGTCTTTCTGACACCAAAGCTCAAATATACAACATAGACCAAATATATATATGCAGCCCTGCAGCAAAACAGGGGAAATACCTGGTGCCAATATTTCCCTCACTGTCTCGCTTCTCTTTGCAGCCCCTCACTTTTTACTCTTATGTGCTGCACTCTCACACAATCCCTTGTATCTATCTTCCCCCTGGCTCTCCAAAGCTTTCCTTTGGATGTCAACAAAGAGAAATATGATTTCCTGTTTCCAAAGTGAGAACAGTCCTTTGTCCACAAACAATACATGACACCGGTCTCATCCAGTGCAGTTATTCACAATCAGCTACATCAGGTGCTACAGCGTTAAAGGTTGGTGTTGGATAGGGCCGAGTCGTCACTGTATATGAAAGCTGTGTGTGTGTTTTTAGCCCTCTGATTCCCGGCCAGCCTCCAGTATAGCCTTTCGCTAATCACTCGTGCTGTGGTTCTTAATGACTGGAGCGGCGCAGTGTGGCGTCTGCCTAGGAAAACAAGCTAAGACTAACTAAGGCAGTGTGTTAACCTGATGCATAGTGCCGTCTGCCATCAGCCCTGAGGCAAGTCAAATGAGACACGATTAGATTAAAAAGGTATCCTGCTGTGCTACCTCTTTTTTACCATTTGGATGGGACCACATTAGACGGCAACCAACCAAAGCACACATATTCAAAGTTGTTTGAAACATAACTAAACTGACTTCTTAAAGGGAAAAACCTGAAATATCCTAGGTGTTACAGTTCGAATGACCATGCAAGGACTGAACCTGCTTCTGTACATTGTGTTGGAATCTCAGACTTAATAAATCTGAAATCAGTCTGAAGACATATCCTACTGCTCAATCAATAGGATTTCTAGCAAGCTAACAGGTCTGCCCAGGAAAACTGTTTCCACTACTACACCCAGATCATGCTGTTCTACTCATTTTGCCCCTCTCCTGTGGCTCACGCTGAGGGGTGCAGAGGTAGACCAGTAAAACCAGTCACCCATCCCAGCGACCCAAGCCTGCAGACATGCTGCAGACCTGTACAAATAACTCACTGTCTACAGAAGACAGTTTTTTTCCTCCTGAAAGTCTGAAAAGGAGCCGAGGGAAAGTTTCTTTGGGAGTGTAGAGCATTTTTGGGTCTTGTCCATCTCTATACCGTGGGGATAGTGTTTCATTGAACTTTACCTATAGAAGCAAAAGATACAAACGATGTTACTGATGTTAGAAAGGGTTAGGTAACCATGGAAAAGATGACACATGCTATGCAGTATTTGTATGGATTTGTGCGTAGCTGTGTGTATGTGTGTGCATGTGTGTTTAGCATGTGTGTTTGTGTGAAAGCGTACGTTCATGAATGTGTATGTTGGATCAGGATGTTGAAGCTCTCTGTACACTGGCCTACATAAGGTGCAGGTGTTTTCAGTCAGACCGTGGTTCCTAAGTCCTTACCCGAAGGGTTTTAAGAGACTGACATTCCTTTTAGACCTGTCCCTCTGCACTGCAGCTTCATGGAAACTGTGCACTAACTTAACCTACTGCAATCACCAACTCACAGCTCTTTTACTGTTCATTTAGAGTGTAATTCTCAGAATGTTATTTCACAACATTGCAGAGATGTATACTTTTTTCAATAAGTATAGCTGCAACTGTCATAGTGTCATCAAATGCATTCTGCAGACTCTGATATAAAAGTCAGACAGCACAACATGTACGGCACAATATTTCAACCACATAGTCTGCTGTTCTGAGAAAAGGAGTCGGGGCAGAGAAAAAGGTCAGGGGGTAAAGACACATGAGGAGGATATGGTCGTCTTCTCCACTATGGTAATATATGGCTATTCCCCTGACCACAGAGGGCCTTAAGAGAACACAAATCACCACCCTGCATTGATGCAAGCACACACACACACACACACACACACACACACACACACACACACACACACACAAATGGCAGAGACATGCTTTCCGGCTTTAGCAGAGTTTAAGATGAGCCCTTGACCTAGCAACACTCCACAACTATGACTGAACGAGACTTAAAAAGCAGAGAAGACAATGGCAGTTTTATGTAACATCTCTCATCAGTTACATACTTTGAAAACTTCCTTTTGCCTTAGCACTGGTAGACTATTTCCTGTGTATGGTCAAGCTTAAGTTGTGGAGAGTATAAGTGGCTAACTAGCACCATCAAATTATTAACAAAAAAATGCATTTCCTGCAGAAAATGATTGTGACTGCTGAAAAGCTAAATTGCTATAGCCAGACTGGATTGCTGACATAATTATGTAAGAAGAAGGTGAAGTAGTGAGAATAGTTGGAAAAGTGGGAATGGTTTTAATTAGTATGAATTTCATTGATGTTGAATAATACCAATAATGTGTTAAACAAAAGTGAATTTTAAAAGTCATATTATGTATGCTGTATGTAGAAAATAGTGATAAAATAGTCATAGTATGGTATGTCGAAAAAAGTGATAAAAAAGTCAAAGTATAGTATGTCGAAAAAGTTGATAAATAAGTCCTATTATAGTATATCGAAAACAGTCATAGTATAGTATGTCGAAAAAAGTGATAAAAAAGTCCTATTATAGTATGTCAAAAAAAGTCATAGTATAGTATGTCGAAAAAAGTCATAATATGGTATGTCAAAAAAGTGATAACAAAGTCATAGTATAGTATGTTGAAAAAAAGTGGTAACAAAAATGTAACAAAAAGTAATGGTATAGTTTGTCAAAAAATGTGACAAAAAAGTCAAAGTATAGTATATAAAAAAGTCAAAGTATAGTATGTTGAAAAAAAACGTCATAAAAGAACCAGCCCGGACTGGGTATCAAACCTGGGTCAGAGACAGCAGTGACTACTTGCTGATTGCCTGTTGTAACAGTGGTAACCCTGAGCCACCAAAGAATTTATGTCAAAAAAAATCTAAGTATAGTATGTCGAAGAAAACATCATAAAAGACCCAGCTCAGACTGTGTATGGAACCTGGGTCAGAGTCTGCAGTGACTACTTGCTGGTTGCTTGTTGGAGCAGTGATAACCACTGAGCCACTGTACCACTAACAAATTTATGTTGAAAACCAGCTATTAAAAAGTCATAGTATGGTATGTCAAATTAAGTAAAAGTATAGTTTGTTCAAAAGAGTGACAAAAAAGACATGGTATAGTATTTTAAAAAAAAGTCATAAAGTCATGGTATAGTATGTCAAAAAAAGTAAGAGTATAGCATGTCAAAAAATGTGACAAAAAGTCATAGTATAGGATGTCGAAAAAAGTGAAAAAAAGTCATAGTATAGTATGTCGAAAAAGTAAGTATGAAATGTTTAAAAAAAAATCATAACATAGTATATTGAAAAAAGTCTTAGTGTAGTATGAAAAAGTGATTACAAAAGTCATAGTATTGTATGTCGAAAAAAGTGATTAAAAAAGTCAGTATAGTATGTCATGGTATAGTATGTCGAAAAAAGTCATAAAAAATGTGTATGTATGATGATAAAAGTGAAAGAAAAGCCATAGTATGGTATGTCGAAAAAAATCTAAGTATAGTACGTCAAAAGAAATGTCATGAAAAGGGCCAGCCTGGACTGAGTTTGCATTGACTACTTGCTGGTTCGCTGTTAGAGCAAAAAGTAATAGTATAGTATGTCTCAGAAAGTGTCAAAAAAGTCATAGAATTGAATGTTTAAAAAAATCATAGCATAGTATATTGAAAAAAGTCATGGAATAGCATGTCGAAAAAAGTCCTAGCATAGTATGTCAATAACAGTGATAAAAAATTCATAGTATAGTATGTCAAAAAAAGTCAAAGTATAGCATGTCGAAAAATTTCATGAGAAATGGCAGCCTGGACCCGGGTATCGAAGGTGAGTCAGAGCATGCCATGATTGCTTGCTGGCAGCAATGCTAACCCCTGACCCAGTATGCCACCAAAGAATATATATGTTGAAAACCGTAATACCATGGTATGTTGAAAAAAAACATTAAAAAGTCATAGTATGTATGGTATGTCAAAAAAAGTCATAGTATTGTATGTTGAAAGAAACATCATAACAAGGGGTATTGATCCCGGGTCAGAATCTGCAGTGACTACTTTATGGTTTACTGTTGGTGTAGTGCTATCCACTGTGCCACCAAATAATTTATTTTGAAAACAGTCATAGCATAGTCTGTCAAAAAAAGCCTTTAAAAAGTCATAGAATGGTATGTCGAAAAAGTCATAGTATAAAATGTTAAAAAAAATCATAACATAGTATATCGAAAAAAGTCATAGTATAGTATGTCGAAAATGTCATAGTATGGTATGTCGAAAAAAGTTATAAAAAAGTCCTAGCTTAGTATGTTGAAAAAAGTGATAAAAAGTCCTAGTATAGTATGTCAAAAAAGTCCTAGTATAGAATGTTAAAAAAATTATAGTATAATATATCAAAAAAAGTCATAGTATAGTATGTAGACAAAAGTCATAGTATAGAATGTTAAAAAAATAATAGTATAGAATATTGACAAAAGTCATAGCATGGTTTATCGAAAAAAAGTGATAAAAAAGTGATAGTATGGTATGTCAAAAAAAGAGATAATAAAGTCATAATATAGTTATCAAAAAAGGTTTTGTGAATAGTTTAAAGTTTGAATGACGTCTGAAGGTGAAAGTATGTAGGAGCAGTAGCATTTAGAAGTGGAAGAAGCCTGGAGAGGATTTAAAGATTGCTCCATTGACTTTCAATGTAAAAAAAAAAGCTCAATATTTTAAAAACTATAAATGGTGTAAAAACATTGAATACAAGCACAAATGTCCTGAAAGAGCAGAACATTTTGATATTTGAACAGTTTTTGTAGATGAACGTATAATAATACTGTGAATGCTGCTGAATCAGCAGTCACAGAATGAGAAAGAGACAGTAGTAAGAGCTGTCAGTGTTGTCCTGGAACATGATCTCTCCACGGGGGAGAGACATACAACCTGATCGTTTAAAACCCATAAACAGCAGCACAGATTAAAGTGATCAGGATTGTCATAAATCAAATGGTATGTAGAATGATAGATTCAATCTGACAGGGGAAAACTAAAATGAAGCTGCCACGTATAATGCCCAAATAATCTTCAGACCACAATTAGACTTTATGTCTTCAAGGGTGCACACACATAAAAACGTCTGCGTATTCATTTATTTTGATTGCCTCTCAGATATATGAGTGATTGATAAATGTCAGCCCATTAATTGCCCTCCAAAAATGTATTTAATCTATCTGGTTTTGTTTTGGAAACCAAAAAAATTATGTACAGCATAGACTGTGATGTCCAGAGCAAAAGATTTAAGTGTGAGATTTAAACTGAAGTATAAACCTGTCTGTGGACAAAGCTTTTTTTAGTGTTCTGGGAAACTTCGCCATCAAAGGGCCTCAAACCATATATCTGCTGTGATAAGAATTTTCTTTGCACGGGTGTAGATCACACTTAAGAGTTACTGTACATGCACTTATGTTTGCCTTACTATCTCAGACATCCTCTCCTGTGTCTAACAAATCAAGTTATGTAAATGCCACGATACGGTGTGAGGATAGAAACACAGAGCATACTCAGTGCTAAAAAATTTTTAATGATAGAGACCTGAGGTGAAAATTCCATATTTCTTTTATTACATGTTGAATTGCTAAGAATGTGAGCCAAAACATCCCATATGCAGGCGGCTTTCATTTCTTTTTGTATAAAGTGCTTTTGATTTATGAGCCCACAATGTCTTTTTTCCTGCAAGAAATAAATTATGGAGGTGAATTCCAAAAAAAGGAGACAGCGAGAGAGAGAAAGAGAGACAGAAACTACACAGCGCACAGGGAGAGAAAGACTAAGGAAGTCCTCAAACCAAAGTCAGAGTGATCTGCCAAGTTTGGAGTGCGTATCAGCCCTCCAGGTTTTTATAGGACTGTATAAATATGTGGGTGAAAAAAAAGACGGGGCAGCTCAGCTATTTAACTGCTTCACTGTTTATCTTTCTCTGCTTAGCTGGGAGATTAATGAGGGAAGTGGGTATTCATTAAACATTTACAAAAATAAACTTGGTGAATTTTATCATAGAACAGATAGTTCATGTTATGAAAACCTTACAGTCTAGGTGTTCAGCTGACACGTTTATCCGGAGCAGCTGAGTGCAACAGTAGAGAAAGTGTCGATTTTAACTACAACTTCAGTATAGGTTACCCATGTTTTAAATGATATTGGTACTTGACATGTCATTTTTACTCATTATCTAAAAATCTAAATGACTGAGAATTCATTTTTCTCTATTATATCCATTAAATCTTCCACCAATCCTTGCTTAAACCTTGTGAATAAAGATGATGGGTTACCATTCAGATCTTCATTGGAGAAGCAATTCAAAATAGTGACAAAATGTTTTTGACTCCACAATATAATCCTTGGTGACTATTTTCACTTAGTGCTTTGCTTTTTACTCCCTGGATGACTCTATACAGGCCTATGAAATGATGACAAAACAGAGAGAAAGAGAAAGAAACCAACTAATGCATTATGAAGTTCTTGGGCATTACATGTTTTGATCTTGCTCCGTTTAAGTTGTAGAAAAACACACTAATAGAGGAGACATTCTGCTTTTTCTGTGGACTATCAGAGCAGGAGTTAGGCACAGCGTTCGGACCTCAGGAAGGCTTGAATAATAATCCATTTAACAGTATATCTGCACAGGGGAGATCTTATCCAATAATGTATCATCAACTCAATGACTCAGTGACCTGAATCAATAGATAAATCTCGCTCTTTGTTTCAAAGCATCTTAATTTAAGCCTCACTGTAAATTCTGCTTTGAATCCCCTGCTGCCAAAGCAGGTGTGTTTGATAATTAGATGTGGGTCTGGTAGTTGTCAGCAGTGATCAGTGTGTGTGTGTGTGTGTGTGTGTGTGTGTGTGTGTGTGTGTGTGTGTGTGTGTGTGACAAGAGGCAAACTTGCCTGCTGGGTCCAGTTGCTGCAACCCACCAGCTATACCCATGACAAGGTGCACACCTGGCAGTTTAAATACACACATGAATGAACACACAGCTGGTACAAACACCCCCACATCCGTTTTTAAAGCCGTTGAGTGGAGACAGGGAGTCAGCTAAGAGTTTCAGCAGAACAGCAAAATAAACGTGAAAACATACAATCCTAAAATAAATAAGAAGTACAGGACAGATTCAGAGGTGTGCCCAAGCAATTTATGCCTGCTTTCACCTTCACTTCACCTTCACCCAAGGGTGTAATTTACATTTCAACTTTGGGGGGAGACATCTGGGAGTTACTCATGACTCCACAATTATAGTCATGCTCATAACACACTGAATATGCTATGTAACCCTTTGGCACTCAATAAAAAAAAAATTAGTAGTATCTAAACATAGTTTCTAAGAGACAGGGTTGCACTTAACTTAACATCCTGACCTGGAAAGTGTATCAAGAAAAGAGCATCACGATAATTGAACAGGATATATGTGTTGTTTTTCTGACAAGCCATTTATTTGAAAATCCAGACAGGATTTAAAGCTACAATCTCTCTCTCTCTCTCTCTCTCTCTCTCTCTCTCTCTCTCTCTCTCTCTCTCTCTCTCTTAATCATTAATTAAGTTCATTTCAACATAAATTCATCCCCAGCATGTGTACCGCCATAGGGCAACTATCTAATTCTGCTTCTTTTAACTTTACATTCTTGTCTTGCAGGTTTCAATGAGAAGCAAGAAGAAGTGGTCAGCCTGTTAATGGTGAACAATTTTGAAAAACACTTGCATTGTGTACAGAGCAAGCAATTAGTATCTTCCCCCTATACACTGCCCCTCAGCACTGTTTAGTAAAAGAATTAGTGAATTCAGTGCTGTTGAGAAACCTTGACAATTCTGAGTGGTTTAAGAAATCCCCACAACCAAAACTATTTTCTCACACATTGCAGAATAATCAGCCACACATTTTTTCTGGACTGGCACAGTAAAAAAAAAAAGCATGGAATCCATATCCAATACATAGTCTATTTTCTTTTGTGAAAAAAAGTCCATTTGTTTCAACCACATTCACTATATTCTTGTTACACTATACTCTTGCTCTTATACAACTGTTTTTACTGTAACATGTATTTTATTGTATTTGGCAGTGGGGATATTTCTACCTCTTGTTCTTCATGTTACTTTCCTTTAACAATTCTACTTTTCAATGTTACACATCAAGCTGCAATTACTCTGAACAACTTTATTCCCCAGGTTATTAGGTTTATGCCTTCGCAGCATTGCAGTTTCTTAGAAGTAGCAGAAATCTGATTGTTTAATGGAGCAGGCATTTAGCGCTTGCAACCCACACACATTGTTTATTTCAGGGAGATTGTTAAAAAAGTATATAAACACATGCTGGCCAAAATTACCATTCTGACTCAACTTGTTATCCTCAGTCCATAAATACATAGTTTATTAGGATCAGGCCCATTTCTTCTCTATCAACACAATGGCAAGGCATTTGGCTGGTGAGACTGGGTTGGGTTGGTTTGAATGATTTACAAAGGAATTATTTTCTCAGATAAACAGCTCCAGGCCACAGAGCTGATTGGGAGGCACTGCATAGAGCGGGAGCTGTGTCCTTAACTCTGGCTGTGACACCGGCAGTGAGAGTGGTGTGATAATTGATTGAATTGAATTGAAATCTTGAATGTCCCCAAGGGGCAATTTGGTTTACAACAGGTAGCCAACACATACATATTTGCACAAAAACACATAAAAAACATGAGATAATAAATAGATAAGCACATAAATACACATGTACACTACTTAAAAAAATGAAATAAAATGTGCTGTGACATGGGCAGGGATGGCAGATGACCTATAGTTTGTTGAGAAACCCAACAGCTGATGGTACAAATGATCTCAGGTATCTGTTAGACCTGGCACGTTTTCGGGAGGTATACCTCCTTCCTGATGGTAGGAGGCAAAACTCAGAGTGTAGTGGGGGAGTGATGTTAGCCAAAATGGCCATTGCCCTCTGTGCGGCTCAGGCCTCATAGACACCCAATGCAGAGGTCAGTGCCAATTATTTTCCGACATATGTTTACAGTTTTTCCCAGTGTGTTTTTGTTGATTTCACTCAAATTGCCAGCAGATCATAGCAAAGGTTAAAAGTGACTCAACAAAGGATGAATAAAAAGTTTTCAGCCCAGAGGCTAAGAGATTTTAGAGACTTTATATGCACTTACACCTTTGTATATATGCTGAGAACATGGTAATTTAAATTCAGCTTTAAGGATGTGTTTTTGTGTGAGGTCTATGTTCTTATCAACAAGGAAATCATCAAAATCATCTGGGAGCTTCAATATGATTTGGATGTTTGATTAAATGGCACAGACACAGCCAACTAAAGCAGAGCCACAGTTAATGGACAAGGGGAGGGAAAAAGGATAATTAAGAAGAAGATGAAATAAGTACCAGGGAGAAGGGGAGGAATTCATTTCAGTAAGAAGGAGAGGAAATACGTACCAGGGAGAAGTTGTCGAAATAAGATCTGAAGAGAACTGGGAGGAAATAAGGTCCAGGGAGAAGGGAAGAAATGTTCAGTGGGAAGGAGAGGAAATAAGTACGAGGGAGAAGTTGACAAAATAAGGTCTTAAGAGAACTGGGAGGAAATAAATATCAGGGAGAAGGGGAAGAAATAAGGTCCATTAAGAAGGAGAGGAAACAAGTACCAGGGAGAAGGGGAGGATATAACGTTCAGGGAGAAGGAGACAAAATAAGTACCAGGGAAAAGTTGATAAAATAAGGTCTGAAGAGAACAGGGAGGATATAAGGTTCAGGGAAAAAGGGAAGAAATCGGAATCAGTGAGAACGAAAAGGTTAATTAAGAAGAGAAGGAAAGTGGCCGGGTTGGCTCAGTGGGTAGAGCAGGCGCAGAGCCATACACACACTCACTACGCCTCTGAGCTATGACGAGATCATGTCCTGAGTACATTACAGCTCTTATTATTTTTAATTGCAACATGGCCTTTAACTGTGGAACTGCAACAGTTACATACATGAGAGCCCTAGTCTCCCCCCCTCCCACCAACTGTGGATCTCAAAATACAAACATCACAGCCCAGCCTGCCTTTACCGCAAAACACACGTCAGTGCCCAAGATTACCCTGCTGTGATGTCATGTCCTTTAAATGCTCCAGACAGTTAGGGTGAGAGAGAGCAGGAGGACCACATGCTTGAAATAAACACACACACAAGTGCATACGGTACACATAAGCATAAATGTGTGAGCGCAAGTGCTCACGTGCACAATGACACACTGATCAGAGATACAGAAAAGGGGCGTGATGGTGGCTATAGTGAGAGAGAACAGGGGGACGTACAGGGCTGTAGTTTATGTCAAGAGCAAGGCTTTGGATATCCCTACGGTCAAGAGGGTAATGATGGGTGAGGGCAGGGTGAGAGAGGGGGCGAGTGGGGGACACTAGGGCATATAAATGTCACATTGCTGTAGTGATTTTTCTGTCAGGGCCTGTGGTTGTAACCTTAGCCTTCCTTTCACTGCTCTGCTATGCAAAATAAGGGCGTTGAAGTCCCAGGGCCAGGCATACAGAACATGCGGCTCATTGGTTTGGCCAGTCATGCACACACTCACACACGCACATGACCACAAACTATATTGGATATTATTGAATATACAATGTAGATATACACTGTATATGTGTGTGTTCAGTATTTGTACTGCATGAAAAAAGCAAAACCAGTATAACAGATGCATGCACACACACACACACACACACACACACACACACACACACACACGCACGCACACACACGCAGACATGCACACAAACACACAGACACACACACACACACACACACACACACACACACACACACACACACACACACACACACACACACACACACACACACACACTGATGTGCCAATAAGAGCAACCATTTAGTCCTGTCCACACTGAGTTCATAGAGGGTTAGCAGGAGCAGCTCTCCAGCTGAGGTATAAAGATACAAATCAAACACGACAGATGTACACACACACGCTCCATCGCTCAAAAATACACACACACACACACACACACACACACACACACACACACACACATACACACACTTCTATAGAAGTTTGATGTAACCACACCATGCCCAGAGACGCCATGTACAAAAAACACGGCGTCAATTATCACATCAACATTCAGCCTTCATCAGCACAGCAGGATTTATAGCAGGCATGGGGGAACCAACAGCCAATTGTCCCTAACGAATTGATCGTTCCTCCATCCAAGATAAACATGCTGATGCTGATGAAGTGTGATCCGAGGGAACTCTTAAATGCTCCCAATACTTATTGCCGTTCCAAATTCCAATTCAGCGAAGAGACCTGGGGACAAACCGAGGCTGAGGGCCAATGGTGTGGCTTGCTTTGCAGCTATGAAATTGTGAGACCACCTACTCGGGTGCAATCAACCCGCCTTTTCCCCTCCGTTGCCTCCCTGACCTCCAATCTAGCTTTCCTCCTTACCCTTGCTACCCTCCCCTCTTTCCTCTTTCCTCAATCCTGACTGTCCATTCTGTTAAACTGGCCTACACTCTAAAAACAGCCTGGGTGCATTTGAGTGGCAGGGGCAAGGCAGGGGGCTCCTGGGTCTCCATTTAGCTACTTCCTGTTTGAGGGAGCCAATATGTATGCCCCTCCAGGCCATTGCTCAGCGCGCAATGTGTAACCAAATGAGGCTTTTCGTAGACTCAACGGGCTGGCTGGCAGAGCTCAGATCACAGCTACAAAGACTCCACCGAATATGTTAAAGTTGAAAAATGTCCCTCAGCTTGTTTGTACAAACATAGAATGGAATGCTAAATATATGCCTATGATTTGTTCTGGTTTTGTTATTCAGTATTAAGCTGAAGAGAGTAAGCTGCCTGCCTAAAAGAAACTACAGGCTGGTGAATTATGAGCACCCTTCTTCCCAAATATATACTGTATGCTAATCCTGATCAGAACACAAAAACAATGAGATAATTATCTCATTAAAGTTTCTCTTACGCTCTCTCTCTCTCTCTCTCTCTCTCTCTCTCTCTCTCTCTCTCTCTCTCTCACACACACACACACACACACACACACACACACACACACACACAAATGCTTTTTGAATTATCTTTTAAAAAATTCCTTTGATAGGTAGGCTGATGTCTACCTATCAAAGAGGGATCTCCATAGCCTACAATGGAACTGTCTGTGGTGATACAGACTGAAAAGGGACATCAACAGAAAGACTTTCTTGATGTCTTTCAAAAACTATTTTAACATTTAAACATCCCCCTGCAACACAAATATGCTGAAAATAATCACAGCCAATTTAATTTCAATAAATTGTTTAATTGTAAATCGTTAGTTGCATTGGTACATGCACACTTATCGAGAACTTCAGCATCAGAATAAACTATTTTGTTTGTTTTAGTTATACCCATCAACAAACAAATCGCATTCTCATATGAGAAGATTGGGGAAGCACATTTTAAAACTGATTGAAATCCTGTGCTTCGGAAAAACTGTCCAGGGGAGTTTTTTGGGACAGAAACATTTTAAAGGTCAAGTAAAAGTTGTTTAGTGTGTTTTGAGCGAACCATTTAATGAAAATAAATTATCTTACTGATGAGCCTTATTTTTCTTGTTTTTGTTTTCTTTTAGATTTTAAAATATGCCTTCTTGGTAACCGTTTTATTAGTGTGGAGCTTGAACTTGGAAATCCACTAAAGTTGAGCCTTTATATTTAAAAGAAAAAAAACTTCACGTTTAAGGAGACTGGTTCCTCCATAACAATGTGTGTTAGTAAGTTGTTACAATCCTCGCTCCAAGCAGTGCTGAGTATGAACTTTAACACACACACACATACACACACACACACACACACACACACACACACACACACACACACACACACACACACACACACACACACACACCCCAAAAGGTCCCCTGTTGGCTAAAATTAAAATAAATTCCCAGAGGGTTTTAGAAAATTTACGATTTAAAGCAAGAATGTGTAACAGCGCTGAGGTCCACTGTTGGACAGGTATGCAAGTGATGACACGCACACGCATGCATGCACACACGCACGCACACACACAGACAGTATTAGTACAGCTGGCTGTCATGTCCTCAAGCTCACCAAGAGGTCCATAAGTACTGAAGGCTTTTCTTCCTGTCACAGCATGGGGTACACAACTAAATCTGTGTATGAGTGTGTGTGTTAAGAGTGTGTGTTTTCAGCTGGCACCTCTCAACCTTGGCAGCAGTGTATCCTGGAACGCGCAGGAACAAATTTGTCTTTGGGGTTTGGTTAGGTTTTTTCAACTCTGATGTGTGTGTTTGTGTGTGTGTGTGTGTGTGTGTGTGTGTGTGTGTGTGTGTGTGTGTGTGTGTGTGTGTGTGTGTGTGCGTGTATATGTGTGTGGTGTGTGTGTGTGTGTATGTATGTGTGTGTGTTATCACCACAGCAGCCAGTGAACATGTGGCCAGAGCAGCAGGAAAAAAGGTAAAGGAGTGTGGAGATGGAGGTAAATAAGGACAGAGCTGAAGAAAAGATGCTTAGAAGGCAAGGGATGAAAATAATGACCCCATGTTAAAAGAAATCTAATGGATGACAGTGACCTTGCATTTATTCAATCCAAACAATAAAGGATAAAATCCTACAAAGCTCAGTGAGCACCAAAATAAATAGTCTATCAAATGCTAACAATTCTTTTCTCTCATTGGTTCTCTAAAATTAGATATTCACTACTGTAAGCCTATCCTCTTCGCAAACATAAGAATATGTGCACAATGAGTTGCAGAGCTGAGATTTTGCTAGTCACTCTGTGGAATTCCAACAAAATCATATGTGTGTGTGTGTGTGTGTGTGTGTGTGTTTTCCCAGCTTGTCTTAGCTGTGGCGTGTTGTGGTGACCGGGCCTGTGTGTGGTCCTGGTGTGGTTCAGCTGCTCAGAATTTCCATTCAAACATATCTGTGGTCCTTAATGCAAACCACCAATGTTATCCACTCCATTGGAGGTAACACCAAAAGCTTTACCCTCTGTGTGACCCCTTCTATATGTGTATGTTGTGTTCATATGTGTTCGTGTTAATGCACGTGGGTGTTTGCACAAATGTTATGTGTGTGAATATGTGTGTGATTCACTGTCATCTGTCTTCCGGCATATTAGCAAAAGAGATTTCTCATGTAGTCAAGATAATGGCGAGCAAACAGGGTTAGAGTGGTGTGAGTGCTGATGGATGGGTGTTTTGAACTGCAGGGCCCCTTCAGGGCATTGTGTCCCAGTGATCAGTGACTCCTCTCTCCGGGGTTCCTTCCCACCACAAACAGCAGCATAGATCGGATCATTGGTAAGGAATGTGGAAGCTTTCTCATAAGATACCTTCAGTGGTGTTTCTCCTACTCACCCTGTCTTTGAGTGTCTCTTTTGATGGACCGGGGTTATAGGTGTGAACTGGCATCCACGTGAACATTTGTCCACTAAGCCAAACATGTAAAGACACACATTTATGTTTCCATAAAAACAGACCAGAAAACTGTCTTTTTCAATAGATCTTTAACACATTCAGCCTTTCACGTTGTATCTTTTATTTATTACATTCTTTTACTGTTGCCCTTCCCTTTTCTGTTCTTAAAGTGTTAAAGAAATGACAATTACTGTTTGACATTATAACATAATACACAAAGTCAACTTGCTGAATGCCCTTCTCACCTGCCTGATGTGCATGTATGAGCAGTGTGCAATTCAATTTGGAAAAGAGTGTATTTTTGCATCTGCAGGGGTTATGTTTCCCCTATCAGTGTGTGGTGGGAAACAGTTTACAGAAAACAGAGATGAACATTTATCAGTCACAGGACCCGAGGTGGCATCAGGGCTGCCATTGTGGCAACTCCCCAGAAAGAAGATTGCTTTCCCACGTCTGCCTTTTGTGTACACATTCCCATAACTCATCTGGCAAACAGGAAGGAATCACAGACCCATTTGGATTTGTGACCCAAAATAGCTCCAATCCCATTATGCAGTGATAAATGACACACCAGCAAGTCAGGGAGTCTTTGGACCATAGAAAGAGGAAAAACACGATCAACTGGAAATGATTAGAGTACCACAGTTCTGCTCAAGGGATAACATCAGTGAAACAACAGAGAACAGATTAGACCACTAGGTTGGTGAGAATTACCTCCTCAGTGGCAGAGGAAGAGGGGGTTAGTAGAACTGGCTAGTTCATAGGTGGGGATAGAGAGGTGACGATGCATGTCCCGTTGTTGACCACAGGGACCTTGGTGTTGACATGGAGACCACAGCAGAGGGGCCTCTTGCCGGCACTGGTCTCTGAGAACCGCTGTTGGTATTTTTACTTATTGTTACTGTACGCACACACAAACACATGCAATGTTGACATGGCACAGGAATCCTATTCTTTAATGTATATGTATGCTTCTCAGAAAATGTCAAAGGAGTTTTGTGTCTATTTTCTAAACAAATACAAATGTATGTGGTGGATGTCCTTTGATTTCAGTGTCATGGCCTTTTTTATTGTCTCTCTTTGTGTGGGGGATAGTACTCTGGGGCTTACACGAATGACAGAAGAGCAAACCACCATATGCACTTGCATGCATGTGCACATGCACACACATTTCTGCTCATGTGGAGGCCAGAAAGCAGCCAAACATTTTTCTACAGGCAAATACTTAGAGCAGATACTGTATTAATCAGTCAAATCTGCCAACAATAGAACAGTCTATAAGGATGAGACCTGATACTTTAAATTAACTCTATTGTTCTATTGAGCCCTTCAACAACATGGCTTTCAACAACAGCATACATTTTAAACATCATTTTATTTCAAAAGTACACAAACAGGACCAATATCGTTCAATAAGGCAAAGCTCAAATACTAACAACCACTCACGTCAGAGGACTCAAAATCTCATAGTCACAGTTTATGGGTACCACTTGCAAATCATAAATAAAACTTTTTTCTTCATATATAGACTAGAACTTATTTTCTCATCATGAAAAAAAGATCATTAGACAAACATTTTATTACAACCCCAGCCACATATAATCATCTTCATCTTCAGTATTATTTTTTATCTTCAGAATCATTATTGTCCATGAAAAGTCAAAGTGGGCCAGGGAAAAGGTGCACCTGTCTTTCTCCACATGGGTGTAAAGTGTCTCTAATGCCCAGTTCCAAGGCCAACTACAGACCCCAGCCCTTAGCTGCTACCTGAAAGGACTGAACATAGTGGTGTGAGTGTCAGTGGCTTTTACTGGACCACTTGTGCAGTTTTTAAGCTACTGTGTACATTGATAGCATTGATTCTATGTTCAAAACTTTATATCTCCCCAAAAACCTCTTCGTGCAGCTCATGTGATATTGCTAAAGCACCGTAATGATCACTACTTAGCAGCTGTAATCCATTATCAATCCTTTCAAATAAGTGTCTTGTAGGGAGGTACCTCAGGGCTTGGGGCATAGGTGGTGAGTTGGAATTGGGCACAGTTTTATAAGGGGCAGGAGTGTTTTTTTCTGTGGCATCGTTGCGATTCTTTTGCATGCCGAGCCAAGCCGATTCAAGTCAAGTTGTAGATGGAGAGGCGTGGCCAGCTCTGGTCACCTACAGAACAGTGCCAGGAGGACGCAGAACAGGGTTGCAACAAGAGACGGGGTGAGACCCACAGCTCCTCCACACTCCATTGAGTTCTCCTAGAGAGAGAGAGAGAGAGAGAGAGAGAGAGGGGGGGGGGGGATATTTTAATAAATCACAAAAGCGGAATATGCGGCAGATAAATTATGAAAGAAAGTACTAGAATAGTGAGTGATCTGTGTGTGTGTGTGTGTGTGTGTGTGTGTGTGTGTGCACTTTGTGTGTTCATGGAGCAAATACCTCTGGGTGAAAAGGGTGACAGGTATCTGGGCGCCTCCTGTCCTTTTGCATCTTCAACCTCTCGCACTTAAGAGATTCATTATGTGCAGCTGAAGTTAAGGTAATAACAGACAATGTGTACCCTCTGCAGGGTGTTTTCCTGCTGGAGTGTATGTCTTATTTATAATGGAAAGAAACACATGTTTTTGAGTGCACCATGGAAAGATGTTTGTATGGAGGTGGTAATACTTTTGCTCACAGCACGGTGTGCACAAAGAGAAAAGAAAAGCAGACTGAGAAATGTTTGATGAATTATTTTTTCTAACCCAACACAATAGCAGGCTTTATGCTACAGTAAGCACTCAACAACAAAATAAACAGTGGTGGACATGTATATACAGCGTGACTGTACTGCATAAAGTTTCAGAGAGATGCACATTGTAGGAGAATCCAGCTCGGGTATGTGGTGACTAAGTTACTAAACTCTAACTCAACTCTGAGCTGTGTCTGCTGTTGATCAGTATGCCATCGCAGCACGGGTTGTAAAACAGTCCAAACACAGCACTGTGAAACTGACTTTTAGAGTGCTGTCTCAAAGCCTTCCGATTCTGACCCTCAAAAAGCTCTTATCTCTTTCATCCACAAAATGGGTAATGGGCAAAAAATAAACTCCCCAGAGTTTCCCCACAACTTAAAATCCTCTCGCTATTTACATCCTGGTAACATTAATGGAAACACACTGGCTATAACTACAGTAATGTGACACTGGAACTCATGAGGTGGAAGAGACTAGACCTCTCCATTAAAAAACAATCAGGTGATACTGTTATTTTTCTCATTAGGGGGAAACAGCCTAATTGGAATGACTGCAACAAGCCAGCTGTATAAAACATTTAAGTCACCATAAAAAAATATCAATTCATTTATTCATTATTCTTCTGAGTGAGTTTACTGCAAAATGTGAGCTGTGACAATTATTAGTTTTTGTGGCTTTTAATCAAGTTTTCTGTCAAGGTTGTTGAGGTTTTACTGTAGCGGTTGCTTTGATCATCTTTACATCCCTTTTCAATGTAGCTCCAAATCATCCTGGTGCCACATCCTCACAATCAGGATACCAAGAGACTACAATTTGCACACTGAATTTGTTTACTCAATCACCCACACCTCTCCAGCCTTTGGCCAGTAAAGGATATACATGATTTCGATGGGGTCCATGGTTATTGGCTCAAACATGCTGCAGTCACACTTGTTGTCCACCACCACCATGAAGAGATTACTGCTGGGGATCTGCTGGATCACAAAGGACCTGCCAATCAAAGCACAGGCAGCCAGAAACAAAAAAAAAGATGAGGAAGGAAGAAGAGAGAGGGAGCAAGGGAGGATTTAGAGTGGGATTGGCAAGTTGACAAGGCGCATGTGTATGATATAAATTTCCATGTGTGTCAGAGGATTTGTGTTATGAGTGTTCACATTCTCCCCTGGCGGAGGGGAGATGCACTGAAGAGACTCCACTGGATGCATGTCAAGGAGATGACTTGTCTCACCGCCAGCTGTCAATAAACATACAGAGACATTGACAGACTCGCACTAAACAGACACACATACAAGAATACACATACTTCTCTAACCCAATCCATCCCCTCCTCTTCCTCATTCTCTTCCCTACCTTCTTTTTTGTCTTTGTTATATACTCTCCAAGGCGAGCACCAATGAAGTGTTGCGGAATATAAAACACTCCAAAGGGAGACAAATGAGAACCACACTTTTGTGCTCATAGCTTCCCATGGTTGTGTTTTACTGGCCTGAGAGATCAGGCCTCGCCTCGGACTCCTATCCAGTGATTTATGACCGTGGATAAGCTTTATGAAGAAGAGAGGTCATAAAGATGATCTCTTCTTTCTGTCACCCTCTCTTTCTTTATCTCTTGCTTTTTCTCCCTCTCTCTCTTCTGCCACAGCTGGATGATATATTGAGTTTACTGTGAAGCATTTATCAGACACGTATGAGAACAGGCACGTGTGACTGAGACGACACACAAATGCAGAAATACACGTTCTTAACTCTTGTTGGAGGAAGTGAGACAAAGAGGGAGAGACCTGATAGATCAAAACAGACCGAGGAATATCTCAATCCTTACTAATTCAATAGCATGACCAATTTAATCTGACCACAAACAGCCTCCAATCCCTGAATAGCACCAGTCCACCGCACGCTAATACAGTTATCCCACTGTGACCAACCAAACCCAACCAAACCAGCCCAACAAATAGGCCAAGCCAGTTCCAATCAGGCTGAATTAGGATCTGCTGATGTTTAATAATTTGTGCTCACCCCTGCACAGCGCCGGGCCGGCCCAGCTCAGCCTGCTGATAGAAAGCAGAACAAGTGTTCTTGGAGAAAAGACTTGCACAGCTGCTGGCCTTGAACATACCCAGTGCTGGGAAAGGGAGCACTGCCCGGCATGTGAAGGCACACACTTCGACACAAACAAGGATTTGTGCAATATGCACGGATACACAGAGACAGACATTCATGCATACTCTCACAAGCACACAGACGGTAAAATCTTCTTGACATGGTCTCCTAGTGCTGTGGCTTTTAGTGATTTTGGCCAGCAGAGAAACAGACAACAAAGACATCCAATAAGTTACTCTGAGAAAAGATAAAGAGCAATAGTGAGTGGCAAAGAAATCCACAGAAAAAAAGATAAGGCCGTGAAAGAGTTGGACAGATGTATAGTATAAAGCTGATGTATTGTAGGAAAAGATAAAGACACACAAAGACTTGGTAACAGAACTTGTCTTCCTCTCAAAGTTCTGATAAAATCTATCATACAATCTGTAGTTGAAGTCGATCAAAATTAGCACTGCATATCAACACATTTTGATCACGGAGGAAAATGTTTTATCTTTCCAGAGTCAGCTGTGCTGAAGCCTATTTTAGGGGTTACAGCTAAGATGATAACATTTCACAATACATTTTGCTTTACACATGCTTTGCTTTTGATGCAGAACAGTGGCAAAGTTTTTCTACATTCAGTCTGTGTTCAGTTTTGGTTAAATGCAATATTTATGTGTGCTATGTAGAGGATGTTCACATTTTCCAAGGATTTAATCATTGCATAACTTCACCATAGCCATACCTGAATGCACTGTATGGTTTTCAGAAATATCTGTCATCACAGTTGGGAAATTTGACCAGCAATTACTGTGTGTAATTTTACAATTACTTATTCAATGAGTTGAAATTGCTCCAATAAAATCTCAACAAACAGACTGGAGAGTTTTCAGAGAAATGGTGTCATTTTATTTCCATTTCTGTCATTACTTTTGGGGAAACTGGGTACCATGATTCCAGTATTCTCTTTCTAAGCCTTTTTACACATTTCACATTATTCTAATATACAGTATATTTGGGAGGAGGTTTTAGAATGATTTCTAAATTAAAAATGCAAATGCAGCATAAAGCTTACAACAAAAGGTCCTGATTGAGTAACATGAGCCATGAAACATTTTAAAATAGAAAAATTAAATAAAACAATGTGATGATGGATAATAAAAATATAAAAAAATGTAAAATCCTTTCAAAATGTATCAATGCTGGTCCCATAACGATAGCTATATACTGTACTGTATGTACTGTATATATATATATATATATATAGCATGTTGGGAGTGACAGCATGATAATATGCACAATTATTTTAACAATACCATGATTATTAGCATGGGATAAAGAGACAGATGCATTTCAAGAATGTCTAACAGATGAAACCATGTCTGCACATCTGACTGTAGCGCTGAAGCTGTAGCTCATTGCAACTTTAGACTTCTCTGTTTTTGGGACACTGCTAGTCTTGGACAGTCGAGAAAGCAAAGGAGCATGTGGAGCAGTAGAATATATGGCCATGAGTATTGTCGCTAATAGTCCCCTTGAAGACCTTCTTTGGTTAGAGACATGACACACTCTTTGTCCTAAATCTCATGTTACAGTCTAGAGAAGCTGGCTATACATCAATGGAGGTTAAATAACCCTATAGAGCCACTTAACCTTTTATATCATTCATTAGATGTCATTGTTTCTTATGATCTGTCACTCTGTCTCACCTATCAGGAAGTAATGGACAAATACAAATACTGACATCACATGCACACATACAGTCAAAATACAGTAAAGAGAGGTTTAACAGGCAAGAGCTTAGGGTATATTTCCTAGAGCATAAAGCAACACGTGTCCCCATGAAAATATGAGAGAAAGGCCTCAGTCAGCGTGTAACGTAAAACAGATGTTTATCACCAATATCCTCTATTAGTAATATGAGCTATAAAATTTCATATAACTGAAATAAAAACTCAATTTTACTTTGTCAAATTCATTGTGCTTTAAAAAAGATTTATTTGAAGGCGAGATGTTGCTCAGAGCACATAGCCCTGCCCGCTAATCCCAGTCCTGGTGTCATCATTGGAGATGAGGCCATTCTTCTGTCATGCGTGTGTTGGTGGGTGTGAGTGTGTTTGAGAGGGTGCTGCATGTGTGTGTGTGTGTGTGTGTGTGTGTGTGTGTATGTATATGTGTGTATACAGCATGTGTGTTTGGTGGTCTGACTGCATCCCCAACCGCATTTTACTCCTAGCACCCAGGGCAGTGGTTACCCTGCTGACCTTGTGGGGCTGTACCGGCAGCAGACACACAAGGAAAACACACACACACACACAGATTCTGAGCCTCCCTGGCAGTTCCACAGCTGGGAGCAATGAAGGGCCCATTGGAGGGATCCAGAGAACACCCCACAATTGCCTGACAGAAAAGCCCAAATTGTTAATGGGGACCACACTCATTTTCTCATTTTTAAAGGAAGCCTTTTTTTCCACCTCTCTCCCTCATCTCTAAATGCCTCGTATTTCAAACTGCCGGAGGAGAGAGTGAGTGTCTGTGTGTGTGTCTCTGATGGATCTCCCTGGATAAAAGTGTTTTCAGCAGACAACAAATGATTTAAATGTGTTTCTCATTACCAGGGATTATAGAGATACAAATACTTCACCAAGATGGGCGTTAACAGGATAATTCATTTTTCATTGTTAGCTTGTTTTATGGTGCGTAGTTCTCATTGAACAGTAGACAGATATTTTTACCGTTGTTGTTGCTGTGTTGTTTTGCTATGTGTGTTTTCATGTGTCTGCATGGGTATGTCTCATACTTGATGCAGCCGTCACAGTCAACATTGCCCAAGTTCTCTTTGATGGTTCTCTCGGAGATAAAGGCCGGGTACTCTGTGTCACATGGTACCTGCATGGTCCGACCTATCCTCTGAGCTGGAGGGAGGAAGGAAGAGAGAGAGCAAGGGAGAGAGCGAGAGAGAGAGAGAGAGAGAGAGAGTCGTGCAACATCCATTTCAAAGTAAAATACATATTTAAAATAGTTATGCAAATAGATTGTAAGCAAACAGTTAAACACACCACATCCTTGTAAATATACAAGCTTGAAAGAAAGCAGCATTTCTGAACCAGAGCTGCCTCTTGTCCTGCTGGATATTTCCAGTGTAAATCTAGGCCAGACATTAATGCAACATTGCTTGAACTCTCCTGCCACCCAGAGGTTTGAAACAATGCTACAAGATGGAAATGAGTGGGGGAGGCAAAATCAAACCTTTTTCTATATGATACAATATTTTTTAAAGCAGGTTTATTAAAGCAGAGGCTAATATAATCAAAATGTGCATATGGAATCTAAACAATAGGCCTACATGTGGCTTTATTTTTAATTTTTCTAATGGCACTTTTTTTTCTACAACTCACACATTTCTAAAGATGGTGGATTATGTGTGTGATTGGAAAGGAGCAGTTTAATTACTGGATGTCAGCAGTGCAGCCATATTTTGTAAAAAAAAAAGTGTCCGCGCAGTTGTATATAAACTATACACATGTGAAAAACACAGCCTACATGTATAAACGTCTGGGATTAGTTCAGCTTGAGAGGCTTTGTAGATTGGGTTACAGACTGCTAAATTGGGGAGTTTCAGCTGTGTGTCACAGGCCTGTGTCTCTTTTGTAAAAAGATATAGAAAGTGCTGCTAAGACCTGAGGCTAGCCAGCTGTGAAATTGTCTCGACTTCTTGGCGAGCAGCGATGCCCAGCTTCACTTCATTCGGGATAAGAGTGTGCAAGAAAAGCATTTTATAGACTTTAATTTTGTGGTTCTTTCTCTCTCTCTCCCTCTCTCTCTCCCCTCTCTTACTTTCACGTATGACATATTTTCATATTAGTTTTGGCTGGAATTAATACTACAATATGCTCAGTGAGGCTTTAATTTTAGACAGGCAAACAGTATTCAACACACCGTAAAGCATAAGGCATCACAGCTCATGCTCAGGCTTCATAGCTTGGCGGTTATCATATGAGAATGTGCGTGTTTGTGGAAGAAAGTGAGACAGTAAAAGAGAAAAGGAGAAAAGGAAAGACATAAAACCAGGAGAGAGAGAGAGAGAGAGAGAGAGAGAGAGAGAGAGAGAGAGAGAGAGAGAGAGAGAGAGAGAGAGAGAGAAGAGACCCTTCTTACAGATTATAAAACCATCAACCCCGTGGACACACAAACAAATACAAATGCACACACACACACACACACACACACACACACACACACACACACACACACACACACACACACACACACACACACACACACACACACACACACACAGAGGTCACTTGAGGCAATCTCATGTTCGGCCATTCATTTTTATTTTTCGGTTTTGGATTGTGCCTCTTTACTCTGTTTTTCCAGTGGTCAAACTGACTCAGGCCGAGAGGAAATGGAGGGGAGATGGCGAAGATGACGACTGGAGGTCAGTGCTGAGGACACTGGTTGTTTATTCTGTCCGCAATGAACTTTGTTCCATGTGAACTTAAGCATTAAGACGAAAAACCAAAAGTGTTTGCGTCATTGTAGGTTTTCATCTTTGGATTATTCTTTTAGAAATACAAATAAAACATAAGAAAAAGAAACAGCATTTTGATTGTCATACTAAAAGACGTTTTTATGGGCAAATGCAAAATTACTTATTTTCCTTTCCTTTCCAAGACAGAAAAGTTAACTTAAAAAACTATATTCTTCTTCTTTTTTTTTAACTGGAAAATTAGGTGTCATTCATTTATTGCTGCATATGGTTATGTTGAGGTATAAGCCTTGAGATGATATTATGTTAAAAACAATTAGGTCAACTTTAGATTAGAAATAGTTGATGTTTGGGAACAATGAGATCCATAAGAACCTGTCTGTGTTCACAATGCTTTAAAAGTGATATGAATTGGAAGAGGAAGAAAATTGTTTTTGGGTATTTCCTTTGCTTGTTTTACAAAGGATAAATATCTTTCTGGAAATTTTTTTTAACCTTTTTTCATTTTTCACGTTGAAAATTCAAGATCATAACAAAAAAATGAAAGTACACAGACCCATATGAAATGTAATTAATGGGTGCTACTATTGACAATCTTGGTTACAGCAAAAATCTTTTTTAGATGTAAAAAACTATATTTGTAAAAAATAAGTTGAAAAGCATGTATAATCAAACTTGTACAAAGTTGTGTACAAATTGCACAAATGTAAAGTAAGAATATTAATCCTTATTCTTTCTCTAGCTGTATCATAATAGTTGATTAGAGATTATTATTTGAGGATCAGAATTATTTACAACTTTATTTACATCTAATATGACCATTGTGGCTATTTTCAACTTTAACAGACATTCAAAATAAATTATGATGGCCCATTTGAGCAGCTCTTACAGTACATACAGTGCTGTGTGCATCCATGAAGCCTTTGGAATGTCATGTACATAGACAATGTTGTTATATATAAACTGTTTTTACAATTTCAGTATGAGCTAAATTTTAAACTTTTATATGCGTGTGTGCATGGGTGAGTTTTCTTCAGACACACAGAGAGAGCGAACAAGCAGATCACCAAAGAGTGCGTTCTTACCTTTCGCTGTGAGGTCAGAGTACCACCAGCTGCACAGGTTAAACTCCACCAGGAATCTAAAAACGGAGAAGACATCGACCATAACAATACACTCCATACATGCTTATATAATACATACTGTAACACTCTCTACTGCATTCCAACCATTTTTTAACCACACGATAAAAGTTTCTTAAGAACTATAGTTGGGAGAAATTGTTGATTTTCACAGAAAACAATCAATTGAACTTTAAAAGCATTTATGGCACATATAGATCTTTCTCTCATTGCCAGTTATCCTATTGCAATTCCATTGTGTTTTTATGCCTCTTAGATGCCTCAAAGTTGTTCTATCCATTTAACCATGAAACCCTTTTTCAAGAAGTGAGTTAAACGGCTACTGAGAGTTTTCAATTGTTGATATGCCCAAATCTGACTCTTTTCATGCAGGTAAAGCAATAAATTATCTCTGAACTTCAGTCTCGACTTGTCCAAAGCTTGTAAAGCTTTTCCAGGTTATCTTTTGTTTATATCGTAATTAGTCAATTTTTTGTATTCAAATTATTTGGTTATATTTTCTCCCTTCAATTCTGACCTTACACAGATGAGTTTACTCACTCATGTGTATAATATTTATATTTTAATTTGATAAAGCGCAAGGAAAAGATCCATTTAAAATGAAATCAAAAGATCACTAATATTTCAAAGACAAAAAAAATATGTATGCACTGTGACATGATGTAACTGACAACTCAATCCTCCCATGATGCACTGTGGTGACAACAGACCACCCAGAAAGACTCCGCAAAAACACAAGATGGCATCACAGGAATACCCACGCTACAGGAAACATCAGGTAGCCATTACCATTCATGATCACAGATGATCACGTCAATGTGCATGCGGAGGCACATATAAACAAACATACAGTTTATATATAGCCACATACACACACCGACAATAGAGGCCACCATTCGAGGCCTCGAAAGCACATGTATAAAGCGAGTGTATGCTATTAGACACTCTCACACACACAGAAGTCTTACATGACAAGCTCAGTCAGGATCCACTTCACAGCGGAGAAGAAAGCAAAGTAAGGCTAAAGAAAAGAAGAGAGAATATTGATCAGACACTAAAAACACATAAAACGTGGTCCCAACTCTGCATCTCACGGAGCGCAAGGTACAACAGCATGAAAAAATGCAGTACTTACATCCAACAGTGTGTGTCCACTGTCACTGCTCTCAGAAAAAACCCAACATAGAGCCTGGTAGTCATACAAAGTGACCCTGAGTAAATAAAAATAAAAAAAGAGGACAGATACATCAGAAATAGAGATAAAGTGAGCTAAAGATAGATAGAAAGTTTGACATGTTATGTATGACACATAATGCATTTGTCAGGAAGATATATAGCCCAGATAAGGTGATATAACTGTTAATTCACACATTATCTCTAATATTCCATGCCTGCGGGGCCTTTTGGACTGCTGTGTGGGAGCAGGAAGGAAAGATCCCATGTCTGCTTTACCTACGGATAATATGTTGGATGGATGTGGCAAGAATGCGAAAAGGAAAGTAACTGAAAGCCGAGGGCTTCCTGAGAGGTTCCTCAAAGTAATGTAGGAAGGTGTGTGTGTGTGTGTGTGTGTGTGTGTGTGTGTGTGTGTGTGTGTGTGTGTGTGTGTGTGTGTGTGTGTGTGTAGATGATTTGGGGATATTGAAGGGGATATCAGAGGATTTAAGGGCTTAGTAGACCCTGAGGGTGTGAGGTCTGGGTCTGTCTGGGTGAGGTTATTGAAGGGGTTCGTAACACACACAAACACACTGGACGTCTCTTTCTCATAGCCCGTGGACAAGTTCCTATATACTTGACATGTGCATGTGTGTGGTGTCTGAGTGGGCACGGTCTATCCGCAGCCCTGGGCGATGCTTAAACCTCAGTCACAGTACCGGTGACACACAGCTCCAACACACCGCCAGGAACCAATTAGCGCTAAGCCAGGCCACATAATGGTGTTACCAGCAAACTTTGACTAATGTAATGTCTCTGAATTGACATGTTGAATATTGTGTGTGTGTGTGTGTGTGTGTGTGTGTGTTTTCCATGGGTGTGTGACTGCTGTATATGAGTGTGTGAGCCTTAATTTGCTCTGCATGGGAGCATACCATCACTCTCAATGTTTTTATTGATTTAACTTTCTATTGCTTGTTTAAAAAGATGGATAATCCAAACGTAACTCAAAATGATTTGTCCACATGTGTCTTCATCTGCAGCCTTGATGCTGACAGATAAATCCAAGCTGGCAGCTTGGTGTCGACTTTAAGTGGCACACTTAAAAATGTCTTTAATGTTTTTTTTGACAAGACAAAAACTATGCTGCAACTTACAGCATTAATTCTCTACAGATGGCACTTGGTTAGGACAGATCACACTGGATTCATTAGTGTTAAGATTCATAAGCTCTATTACTCATCATGCTAATACTTTACCGACACAAGTTGTATTATTCATTCATCATACGTCGTCCTTAATTTAAAACAATCCCTCATCATCTGACATTAAAGATTCATTGAAAGCACTTGTAGCCCTCTTTGTTTTTTTACGAGTGGGACTGTAAACTAAAGCTGTCAGCTTTTGAGTTTCATCCCTATGATAAACAGGCGGGGCTGTCTACTTGTGCGATGATTTGTCACCTGATTTTTATGCACTGAGACAGCATGGCTAAAATCTCCTCACCCACATCCCGAAGGCACAACTGCAATGTTGGAAATGTGGTTGTAAGCTTCTGCAACTAAGTTATCTAAAGATTCAATGAATATTAGACCATATCAGTTTGACTACACAGTCAAACTACAATATGTGCCTGTCTCTGTCTGCTTCTCTATATTTCTTCTCTCTAATACTGGGAAAGTTATCCTCCTGGATTAAATTTCCAAATTAATTGCAGAAAGTCACCACCCACTGCTCCTGGCATTTTCCAGAAGACACAAGTCTACAACAAGCAGTATGTGCCTGAATGTGTCTACATGTGTGTGTGTGTGTGTGTGTGTGTGCGTGTGTGTGTGTGTGTGGGACTTCAAGTTTCTCCTAATTCCTTCGTTTCAGGAAAAGATTTGCTGTAATCCCCTAACGGAGAACTCTGCTGAGCGAGGGGTCGGAGTTCAGCGCTGAATAGCTCAACACGATTGGCCAAGTTAAAAGCTGTCAGCGCGAGGGGGGACGTGCTCTCATTCTGTGGCCTGCCTGATATTATGCACATACATTTACACACACATTCATACCTACACTTGTGCTGGCACATATTATAAGTACACACTATTACACCCACACACACGTGCAGTTTGAAGTTGTTGGAGCAGTTTGATACTTACCTCTTGAAAGAGCCCATCTGCAGAAGCTTATTCATTACAGCTCTCTCTGCTTCTCCAAAGAATTTTCCTGTCTGAGAAAGAAGAGAAAGATATTTGTTTTATTTAATAAAAGTGTCAAACTAACATCCCCTTAAAACTATGTGTTTATAAGAAGGTACAGGTACAAAAGTGGACACCAATCCAGACCGGATTGAATGCGAGAAACCTTCAATTGCCAAACCCTAAAGCATGCAGACACAACCCATTGCTACGTGGTCTGTGGGATCACTCCTTCTGCTCAGCTCAAAGACCAAAAGGCCATGGCCAAAGAGAAAAATCAGTGATGCAAACACACTTTTTAGGGACATAACCAAGAATAAATCACCCACACATAAAGCTTCCCAAAGCCGGTCAGAACAACCATCTTATCTTTGGACTTAGCTTATTAAAGAGTATCTTTGGAAGTCCACCACCCCCCAACAACCCTCTCCCTGCCTATAATTTCCCTAAACCCAAGGTGACATCTTCAAATGTATTGTTTTGTCTGACATTTATTTAGTCATTTACAATAATATGGATCTTAACATTCAAGAAGATTGATAAATCTAAATTGTTGTCCTTTTTTTGTATTAAGTAATTGTTTCAACAAACAGACCGAGGTGATTCAAGACCCCTGAGATTCATGATTGTTACACAGTCACAGGCCTGACCTACTGCCTGTCCAAAGTGCACCAAGTCAGCTGATGCCACAATAGCAAAGCTATCAAACCATTAGCATCCATTATCCACATCCGACACAGGACTGGGAGGGTGAACTACACCCTCCACCCAACAACATGAAATTGCCTGAAATGACACAGCCTGGTAGATCTTCCAGCTCCAAACCTACTCAAGACCGCTCACACATTTACAGTAATACAACATTTGGACCGATCACATTATTGTAACCTTGCTGGTTGATTACATTTTCTCTACAAAACAACAATGAGATGAAAAAACTTGACAAGTGGAACCCTAAATGCTCCATCACATCTAAATTAAGATCAAATAAAAAATGTGAGCTGGCAAGTGAGAGACACATGAAAAGGACATGCAAAGGAAGAGAAGGGCAGTGACAGCCAGCGGACTGGCTTCTAAATGAGCCAAAGCCAGAGTGACAGCATGTCTGGTGACAGCAAAGCAGAGGGTAGATGCTAGAGCAGCACCATGTCTCCTTGAGAGCAGTCGAAGCAACAATATGCATGGGATTATAGTTGTAAAAGAAAAACAAATGTAAAATTTAGATATGCACAGACTCATTACATACCACATCCACTCTTATGTAATCTTAAGCCTGACCTAATATAAATTGTATACTCACACTTGGCACAAACACAATTGTCTTTATAGCCTATTGCTGCTATCAGAACTAGTTAGTGGGCTAATTGCTTCTCTTGAATTAAAATAACATCAGAATTTCTGCTTGTTATCTGCTCGCATGAAAAACAAAAAAGAATGTGTTTATTCTAACTATAAATATTATGCAATATTTTCCATTAATTGTGCTTGATCTGGCACTGTACGTATGTGTGTCTCTTTGTGTCAATGTCTTACCAGAGTATAGTCCTCCGCTACCAAAACAAAGCCGTTGTTGTCAATGAGGTAGCAGTTAATGTTCTGTTAAATAGAAAACAAAGTGTTAAAGTAGTTGTAGGAAGTAAAAGTGACAGAATCATGCATGGTTGATGGAGAACAGAAGGCTGACAGACCTCATCATCACAGCTTATGGAGCATTTACCATCCAATGCTGCACACTGTAAGATGAAAAAATAATATATCTGCATACTGTATCTGGGTGTTACACCAAATATTAAGGCTGTTTATAGATTCATGAATTCCTTTTGTCAGCTGAAAAACTTAACAGTCCTTTTCAAATAAATACATTGAATGAAACAGAATGATGACATTCATGTGTTAAAAGTTCTACCAAAATATTTAAACAGCTTTTATGGGTCATTGAGTCATTAAATATTCACAACATGTCAATTTATTATTCAAGTAAAACAAATAGCATTAAACAAAGGAAGACTTTATGAAACATATTAGTTTCAAATAGAATTGACTTGCTTTTGTGTTAAATTGTTTTGTATTTTTTTAGGTTTACAAGTGGGTTTGTATTATACATGTGAATGTTTAAGCATGGTTTGTGTTTAAGCATGTGTACCTGTCTGCTGGCTGTCCAGAATTTCTTCTGAAAGAACTCCAGTTTCATCTGGATGCCCACAGCTGAAAGAGAGTCAACAGAGTCACAGAGACGTAGCAACTGGACATGTGTGCGTGTTCTGTGTGTTGATGTGCAAGTGCACTGTGATCTTTATCATTGCAGCAGTCGTCCTACAGGCAAGAAAGATATTATTTAAATGCACACAGAGTAAGAGTGCATCTTTAATGAACCCCAACTGAGGGAAAAGACACACAGACACGTCCACTGCAGTGAACCTCTGCAGGAAGCTAAGTGTGTGTGTTTGTATATAATTCTGTACTGTCTGCACACATGTGCACAGATGTCGCTAACCACACTCAAAATGTGGTTTCACACGATTCTAAACCCAACCTTTCTCTCTGTGCCCACATTAAATCCATCCCATTCCTCACTCCCTGTTGTTACCCCGGTAGGCATTTCCAGAGTTGGTATACAGAGCCTCATCCCAGCAGGTCCCTAAATGCCCAGATATGACTAGAATTCCTTGCCTGGTACAAAACAGTCACTGACATTACATTTTTATGAGATGGCTGAGGAAAGATTCACACAGGCTTTAACTTCCCTCCTCTCCTCCTCCACTCCTTCGACCCCCTAAGACTCAGAGGAGCCTAGCCTGATATCGCTAACACTGTTGTGCTATTGGTATCAAGCCAATACTGGAGTCAGTGTTGTCTACCTGACATATGATTACTGTAATATAATGCAGCTTGCCAATTATACATAATTAAACAATACTTATTCTTATATTGCACAAATGTTGATTTTATCTTGTTATAATATTCGGATTTGAAACACACATGCATACACAAATAGCTAATAGTATTATTAGTCCTTGTCCAGAGGAACAGGTGCAGATTATCCCGTCATAAGCTTTGCCAGATCCTTTCAGCAGCCCACCATTTCTACACCCACATGGAAAACCCAGGAGAAGAGGCTAATTTAAGATGCTGGGCAACAGCAATGGAAACACACATGGTATATAACTAGGGAGAACCTGGATAAGCCAATAAAAGATACAGGATCATCTACTCTAAAAGAAGCTGTAAAAACAAAGGAAATAGTGAGTGACTGAGAAAAAAACAAACAGATAAAGAGCTCAAATAAGTTGTCAGATAGAAAATACTGTGAAACCTTCAAATAATTAAAAGATGTAAGATTTCATGACACAACTCATTTGAAACATGAAATACTCCATGTAGTATATGGTATTGTAAAATTAATAAAACAAAAGTTTAAATATAATTAAATAATATAGGATCGGTTCAGCAAATAAAATAATTCATGGAAACATATCCAAAATGAGCAGTAGAGGATCTTGCTCTGTAAAATTGTATTAGAGGTGAAAAGTGCACATTGATGTTGGCTGCTACCTGAAAGTCGGCTTAGAGCAAAAAGAGAAAAGCCCACATCTATCTCACTAATGCTCGAGACTTTTCTGTACTATAGGGGAACATTTAATTTCCCAAGGTATAATTTAAGGTTATTTATGCCCTGAGCTGGGTTTATGAGTCCAAAGATGAAATCCACTCCAAATCCACCCCATCACCAATCTGCTAGCAGTGCAATCCCAGGCAAGGAGAGATGACAACCGGTTTAAATCCTACGGATATTTCAGGTTCTAATAAGGATTGTATAAACATACATCCATCAGCGCAAGGGTGCATCCGAGTGTGTGCATGAGAGATGAGAGATGTAGTGATTTGTAAATTTTAGTTGTGCATTCCACAGCAGCTACACAGCGCAGGGACGGATCATGTCATGATGCTGAACAACATTTAGAGGATGAGCAGAATGGGAGGCTATTAAGGGTGCCAGAAGTCGGCACCATTTACCTCTCCTTCCTGTGTGTTGTGGTTGAAGCAAAATTAAGACTTAGATAAATTACTTTAAAAATGATCAGGTGGTTCATTGCTTTACATTTGAAAAACATTTGGAAAAATCTGTGCTGAACAAATGTCAAATAGCTCTCTGAACGAACCATAAGATTAAATAGAAAAGATCATATGCAAATCATGCAAACCATCTTTGTAGTTTGCCCTTAAGGCCTTGATGCCACATGCATGAAATGCTTTACAAGAGATGCACATGGTGATAATATATGACAATCTGGTCAGAGGAGGAAAAGTAGGGCATGTTTTCTCTCTTTCCTTTTTGTAACTTGATGCTTAACATTTTTAGATGTTGCAGTCTGTACACATCAACAAAAATGGGCTTTTAGCAAATATAAAGGTGTCATCACACATTTGAGGATGTGTTTGCCTATGTAGGTGCAAATGACCACTCAAGTGTGCATGTGAGTGTGGATGCAAGTGGACATGTTTGCGCAGGGCATGACCCTATACATGCGTTCATGTTTTTTTTAAAGTATCTTCATGTGTGCATTACTTGATCAAGGCTGATTTCTTCACACATTTACCCACAACAAATCAACTAAGTATAAGCTGGTGACACATATTGACTCACTTTTTACTATATGACAGAATGAAAATAATTGCCATGCCCTTCAGCAGAAGTAAGGATATAAATATGGATGGACAGGAGGGCAAATATCAGGGAGGGTACTTCAAGCCAAGGTCAGCTAGTGAGCTTAAGCTTAATCATAAACATCGTTAAAAAATGAATCCATCATTAATCCCTCCCTGTCTCCATCTTTGTTCATTTTTTGCTTCTCCTTCAAGCGACCCATGTGGTCAGATAAGCTTAACAGTCAATCCATTTACATGTAAAAAAAAAAAGAAGAAAAAACTCCATGTGAATTTACTGCAACAGCTTAATATCCTGCTGTGTGCATGTGTGCATGCGTATGTGTGCATTCGTGCGTTCTGTGTTGCTGTGCTGGGGGCGTGTTCTGCCAGCCCTTCTGCCCACGGCTCATGCATAATATCATCAGAGCATGCCACAGCAATGGGCATCCTCCGAATGTGTTCACTCTGTGTTGAAGTGTTTTGAGTATTTGTGTATTTGACATACCGCAATCCAGATCTAATTTTGTCTTGTACAACTCTTGCCAGAGCAATAGGAGATAACGTAAATGTCAACGCACGTGTGTGCGCTGTGATTTAAGAGGAGCAGCTGTCTGCTGGGAGAGGACACGCCATCACTTTCGCCCAATCATGGATTCAATAGAGGAGCAGGAAAAAAAATCAAATCAAGCAATAGAGAAGGGAAAATAGCAACCAACAGCATGAAGAAAAATACAAGAGACAGAAAGAGAGGTTGAGAGGCAGTGAGAGAGCTACAGAGGTATAGAGCGATAGAGAGAGATAGAAAGAGAGAGAAAGAGAGAGAGAGGAAGAGCTCCCTAACTCCAGTGATTCCCAGACTGGCTAGCAGTAAGCTCTGTGCTCTGATCTGCCTGCTCTGATGGGGTTTCATGCCCGTGCAAGCAGTGTTTGGGATCCTGAAGGCAACACAGGTTCCTGCTGCTGATCTCAGCCTCTTATTCCTACCTATTGACCATATCAGCCTACACAGATGAGAGTCTGGACAGCTAATCTTAACCTACTACCGGTGGCTAATGGATCATCAACCAGTGACAGTCACTAGAATCCAAAAAGGGAGTTAAAAGAAGATCAAATGCAAGTGGCCCAAGGACGACTGGCAGATATGAGAGGTAGGAGCTCCATCACTGGGAAGAAAATTAACATTAATGCATTTGTGTATATGTGTGTTGTATGTGTGCATGGCTAGGTGGGCTGCTATCAGCTGCTGAGTCTAGTATTCTGTGTAGACTGTTGTATAACTGAGTGGTAATGAAGCATGGACTGCTCCTGGCTTACAACCACAACACCTAAATTTAAGCAGTTAACACACCAGCACTACATTCACACTTGTATGTTCACAGCTGTACATTAGCATTGCCTTTGAGTGTTTCCCATTACAAATAGGTATTGACATTGTTACCAAGCTGATTTAAAGCAGTACTTGCTGTGTGTTGTGTGTGCACGTCATAAAGCTTCTCTGTGTGTACTTTGGGCTGGAGGGACACATCAGAGCAAAGAGCTATTCTCCTGTGTTGAACTCATTCCAGAGCTGTTGTTACAACGCTCCACTGAGCTGATGCTGTTTATGTGTGTCCATGCATCGTATGTATTTGAGTTTGTTTATGAGTAGGTGCACACATGTGTAAGCACATCCAATTAAATGCATTCTTGCATACACACACACTTTACTAACAAGGATGCAATTAGCACAGGGCTTTGCACTGCAGCATGTTAAATCTCAACCCAGCCATGTTCTGATTGTTATTGTTGACGCAAGCAACATCAAAACAACAACGCTGCCAAGAGCCGCCATACCAAACTAACACCTGAGCTTAGACCTGGGAATGTCTGCGCCTGGGTATTTCTAAAATCCACTGCAAAAAGTCCACCAGCCAGCAAAGACAACATGATGATTACATGCTTGTTAATGGGAAACGGTCACTCTAATTAGTAGACTATGTTACAATAGTGTTTATTCAAAGAATAGGGGAGCAGTGTGCAAAAGGCTTTGGTATTTTCCAAGTAATTCTGCTGCATAACTGCTGAATGCTAAATAGCAGTTGTTCAAGATGAGTGTTGTATGAGCACAGAATTATATTATATTATATTCTTCTATAACAATTATATTGTGCTGTGACATGCAACTCAACGTTCCTCAATGGTTTGATTATTTCAGCTGCACAGTGTTTCCTGAGATGAATCTGAAAGTAAGCTTCAGGTTGATAATATGAAACCCACTGCTGCTTCATCACAAAGGCATAATTTAGGCGAAGATTCTAGTTGAAGATGCTGCATGATACAGGAGAAAACGAGATAATTCCCATTTGAGAAAACATTAAACAAACTCAATTAGGAACATTAATTCATATTTAGAAGAACAACGTATGCATATGGAGATAAACTTGGTGCAGCTAATCAATCTGTTCAGGATCTGTGAGTGCAACTTGTGAGCCAGCTTCATTCCCAGGCTTGGGTCTGAGCTTCATTTCAATGACCCTCAAGCTACTCCAGCCAATGCTATAAATACTGCTGTAATGTTCCAGAAGGAATGGACATGTGAAGTCATCTCAAATGGGAATCAGACACCCAATATCTGCTGTGTATGTTTTTGTGTGTGGGTGAGGGGTTATGAGTCTTTGGTGAAGTCACCCAGGGCCACTGGCTATGGGAGGGTGGGAAGTGGGAGTTGGCATATTAGTAATAAGTTTACATTCTTGTAAACAGTACTATCTGCGCAGACAAAGTGAACTTCATTCTTCTGAAAGACTTTATTTTCAAATGCATTTATTCGCACTTAAATGTCTCTTTTCTGTGACAAAGGTATTTCTTTACTTCAGTGAAGGTGGTCATGATGGCAGTTGAAGACTGTAGTGTGAATGTATGTAGTTATGTAATAGTAGTCCAGGGTCTTGCTGAAAGAGATCACCTCCTTTGTCAACCTAGAAAATAAAATACTTTTTTTGATATTTAGCTGCAAATACACAAGAATATATGTTAAGATGTCTAATCCAATATTTGTCCCCCTTGTTTTCACAGTGGTACTGGTGTGTGCCCTCCTCTCCCTCCTCTCTTTGTCACATGCCTGTCCAAAGGAGTGTAGCTGCAACAGCAATACCAAAGTAGTAGACTGCCAGGGTCGAGGCCTATATGACATCCCCCGACGACTGCATCCGGACACCCAAGAACTTTATCTCCAAGATAACCGTATCAGGGGGCTGGGATCAATGGCTTTCCGAGAAATACCACTTGTCCGAATTCTCGATCTATCTAATAACTCTATAACATCTGTTTCACCAACTGCGCTGCTGGGTCTCAGAACTCTACAGCGCCTCAGCCTGGCCTACAACAGCTTGAGAGAGCTTGACAAGCGGTTGCTTGGGCCTATCCGCTCGCTTTCACACCTGGACCTCTCACACAACAGGTTAAGCAACAACACTGGAACAGATCAAGTTTGTTGTTTGTCCTTGGTTGAACAATACACAGTGTAAACTTGATCACAGATAACTCATTGTATGTATTTCGTTTCCTTGCCTTGTCCTTTACTGCAGCCTGTGGGGTTTGCCTGGAGCCATGGGGGACAGTTTGAGGAACCTTAGCCACCTGGGGCTAGCATACAACAGGCTAACACGATTGGACCGCTCCCTGTTGGAGGTCCTGACCCGCCTGGACAGCCTCACACTACGAAGCAACCCATGGAGGTGTGACTGCCAGCTCATAGGCCTCAAACTCTGGCTGGAGTCCTACCTCTTTAAAGGTTAGACCACTAGTAGCTCCAGGCAGTGGCTAGGGAAATGTCTGTAACGTTGCCAACACCCATCCATCTCAATGCCTTTCCTGCTGGGCATTAAGGTAGAAATGGCTGGCCTATATATTGAAATGACCAGTTTACACAATGAGAGTAGAGTCTATTTTAGTGAATAAAATAGACTGACTGACCTCAAAATGTTTATATATTGACACAGTGGAGTTAAAAACAGGCAAAAAAGTTTTTCCAGTTATTAAACATGGTGGAATAAGTGTGTGTGTGGGAGGAATGCACATTGTTTTGGCTTTTATACTATTATTAACATACGATGAGTACTGTGTTTGGGGAGGTGACGACATGCATGTCAGAGCCATATTGGATAATGTTATGGTGACCATTTACAACATTTAGGGACTGTTCATTATTTATTTATGGGTCCACTGGAGGAGTTTTGGGACCTTTAATCAAAATACACATAACCCTCCCCTTGCCAGTAATAATTTTTCTATGACCCTCCAAAACAATTTGGAAAAAATGCATGATCCTCCCCCAACAATGTATCAATAGCTTCTGCACTGGTTTGCACTTGGCAAAGATATACAAATTACCATTGTTATTTTACAGCAATGACATATGTGATTAAACCTCTGCATTCTCATCTGACGCGTCACACTCCTCTGTTATGGTGTGGTGGCCATTTCAGTAGATTTACTCACTAACGTTGTTGTGGAAATACAATAAGCATGGAAACTAAATGCACACTTCCTGCATTACTGCATTACTTCAAATACTAAGTTACTCCTCTAGTAAACTAGTATTCACATGAAATAAAACAATAAAACATTGAGACCATTCAGCAAGGCACTCTGGGTAACATTCAACACACAAACTGGTTGCTATGACTCGTCACTAAGCTTCCTCCACTTCGCTGTTTAAACAAAGTGGAATAAACGTTAAGTCCAAATCTACACAAAACCCGCAATCAATTAGTAAGCTGACATCAAATGTGACATCAAATGTCTGTGTCCAGACTAGCAACATTCATTTTCGTTTTTTGCGTCCTGCTGCTTGCATCGTCAGCCAGGAAATATTTTTTTTACTAAAGCAGTATATGAAATCAGATGTATTACCTACCACCATTTAGTTGTTTTGTGTTATTTAGCTAAGATATTTATAAAATATCTGGTCATGCCATTATTCCACTCATTTTTTAAACAATACAATTACCCATTTCAGCGACCAGGGTCCCACAGCCAAACTCATGGGTCAGACCCATCTGTTAGCGAAGGAGGGCCGAGACTAAGAGCTACATGGAATAATATGCACCAAATAAGCCACTTTGAAATTTTGCTGTTTCTATAAATACAAAAGTTGGGTAACCCCCCCCCACTCTGGACTAAAAAATGTTGGATGACCCTCCCCTCAACAAAGAATAAAAAGACATGACTCTCCCCTATTTTCCTCCGGTGGTCCATTCCATAAATACCGAACAGTACCTTACAGTAGAGTCTTTATTGTGACTGTTGCTTCACTGGTATTGCCTGACCATAAAGCTTATCAAAACGTACCATGCAGCAATAAGAATAATGTAATGTAAGGAACTCTATGCAGCAGCTCTTATAAGTATGGTAGAGATCTCTACAGCCAGAGATAGAGGGTGTATTAAGAGTTAAATTGCCAACTACATTATTTTCCATGCTAGACCAACCCCAGCATAGATTAGATAACACAAGAAAGAGTGTACACTAAAAGATATAGCTCGCTTGGAGTTGGCTGGCCCGCCTACACGCCTGTGTTACCCTGACACAGCTATCGTCTTAGAGGCTGAAAATTCTAATTACTGCAAAACAGAACAATGGACCCAGATACAGGGATGTATGCTTAATAGAAAGCCAGTGGAGAATCAGGCAGGCGGAAAGGAAGTGTCTGACAGAGCACGCTCGACATGAATACCAAGAGAGATGATTAATGAAATAAAGAGATTTACGGGATAAACAAAGGGCAGCCAATAAAGTCCCAACTCAATGCTTTCTCTGCCTCGATTCCTTCGGCTCCAGTGATTGAGGTGTTAATCATATCACATTTGCTAATATGACCCATTAAAGTAAGCCATTACACCCTACATTAATAAACATCTCAAGTTATGGGCTGGTTCAGGCTCAGCTATGATGATTATGACTGTGGCCTCCTCTGTAGTAAGCTGCCAAAAAGGAAATGGGCAATTAACAGAAGGTAATGTGCTTATACTACACAACTGACTAATGCACGCCTCCCTATTACTTCCTGCCCCTCAGTCTTTAACCATCTCATTGTGTTCTAAACATTTAACTCTGATCCCAAGGTGGAGTGGTGGATGAGGTGCTTTGCTCCCAGCCAGAGGAAATGAGGGATAAAGACCTGCAGAAAGTCCCTTACCAGCTCTTCCACGCCTGCATGACCACAAGCTACCATTACCTGTTCGCTAACATACACCACCTGGAGTCTGAGAGGCTACTGCGAGGCCACACCCATGGCAACCATGCTCATCCCTCTAGCCACGCTATCCATGTCCCCATGGCAATGGGGGAGGGTTATGGTGGCGGGGGAGGAGGTGGAGGAGGAGGAGGAGGGGGTTTGCCAGAGTGTGAACCTAAGCAGAGGCATCGGCCTGTCAACTTGCGCCACGCAATTGCCACAGTGATCATCACCGGCGTAGTGTGTGGGATTGTGTGTCTGATGATGCTGGCTGCAGCCGTGTACGGCTGCGCCTACGCCGCTATCATGGCCAAATATCAGCGGGAGCTTAAGAAGAACGAGGAGTTGGCAGCAGCTAAGGTGGCAGATCATGCCATAGCAGATGAGAAGGAACCACTGGAGAATGCTATCGCCTAGGAGATGATAACATGAACCCTGGACTTAAAACCTGGGCCTCAACCCTTTAACCTAATCCAGAGTGGATTGATGTGTGTGCTAGTGCATGTGTGAGAAAAAAGAAGAGAATGAGATTCTTTATGTGTGGGCGTGTGTGTGCTCACCTCCTACCGAGACTTGGGTAGCTAAACTCCACAGGTATTTGACTATGCACTGATGAGAAGAGTATCTTCTGATGTATGCGTGTTCGAGGGGCAGGCCAAAGAATCCAAAAGGAATCAATTCCATTTTATCTAAAAAATGCATATCACAGATAGGAACAAGTTGCTATATATTTATAATTGTGTATTTGTAGGTATGATAGTAAAGCTCTGGTATTTAAAAACAATGGATTTCAGAATTTGTTGTATTTTAGTTGTTGTTTATAATTTGGAGTCTGATTTTGAGGTAATTTTGCAAAAACTTATAGTAGGCAGCTGCTGTCCGTTAAGATTTGTCCTAAGTTGTTTGTATCGTTAATGTGAGAGTAAGAGAATGAGAGTGTTTGTGTCAGTGTTTTTGCTTGAGTGTGCGTGTGGAGATGTATACTGTAGGCACATATTTATAGAGAATATAAGAGTCTGTGCCTAATAACGTGATATAGTTTTAAGGAAGAAATTTGTTTTCTTAAAGAAAAGATATTTTTCTGACAGCTGAAGTGAACATGGGGAATTCATTGAAGCAATAATGAAACAAACTAAAACGAAAACAACAACAAAACCTGGACTCAGCCATGTTGTTTTTCTATGACCTCAGAGGTTCATGAGTTTGAATTTTTAGATCTACAGTTTTTGAGATCAGTTGAGTCTTGTTTGTGAGTTAATGCTGATCACATAATGGTAGTCATGTCATTTAGTATGTATTATATAAAAAAGGGAAACATTTGACCTGATTACTATTTGTCTACTGGCAAATAATTTAAGAAGGCATGTATCCTTAATTGGAGAAAGTATCTTTACAAAAGGAGTATCTTTACAAAAGGAGTATCTTTGGCGGAGATTCTACTGTTTTCTGTATGTCTCTTTGTTTCACTAATGGTTTTGAAAAATAAAATAACTGAACACAATACTCAATTCTGTAAACCAAGTTAAATTTAAAGATGCAGTAGGTAACTTTCTGTCATATTTGCTGAAACTGACCCTATGTTCCAGTAGAACTATATGAAGCTGGTAATTACAGCCTGTAGTGTGATTTGCCAAAAACCCACCGCTCCCTGCTCAGATGCTCCAATCAGGGCCAGGGGGGGGGGGTGGGGTGGGGGGTATGGGGGGGGGGGTCCTAACTGCGTGTCAATCACTGCTCATGCACATGAATTTATTGTGGGGGGAGGGGCTTAGGAGACCGTTTTGGACTTTAGCAGAAAGGGGGGGAGGGACTGAGAAGTTGTCGATGTTCAAATTCTTTGGCTAAGTCCTGGATCTTCACAATCCTACCTACAGCACCTTTAATGTAGCCATGCAACCTTTGGTGAAAAGAAAATGTCACAGATAGCAATACCAATTTCTTAAAAAAAAAGGAAAATACCCCTCATTTGAAGTGTTACCGTGGTAATATTTAAATTAGTAGTGCATTTGTTGCTTGCACAGTAAAACAAATTCTTTCAGTTTTAGGTTAGTTGAGTTTCTATTGAATTGTTATTATGTCAACTTGACAAGATAAAATGGTGAAACATATATTTCTATGAAAATATTGTGGCTTATACTTGATATAACTTTAATAGTTTGCTATTTATGAGATATGCATTAACATATACAATAGGCTATGTATTCCCAGATTATGCCCAACCCTTTTTTCTGATTGAGTTTACTGGTACCATATCAAGGGAATTCTAAAGTATTATATAACGAAACAGCAGGTCAATCTGATTTCTGTTTCTATTTTATTGTTTGTGAACTGTTACAAACAGGATATTCAGGCAATGTTTTAAGATTATATTAAAAATTTAGTTTATTGTGCACATTACGAGCATCCATTAATATAATCTATATATTAATAATTGTCCATCAGCAGTCATTTTCAGCTTACTCAGTGTAGTGTGGAGGCACATGACTGTACACAGATGCCTTTGGTCTAAACGGCTGACCTGAGTTTTGTGGCTCTGTATATTAAGGCAGCAGACTCGCTGCACGTGGCTCAGGATGTGACCACAAACACTGACACACACACAAACACACACGCTGGAATACACAGGCGTGTATGTACGAACACAGTAACATTGTGATTCAAGCGATGTCTGCAGGGCCCATGGTGTGTGATGTCATCAGCCTGTCCTGTTCAGTTAGTGTATTAGCGTATTTACAAGTCTACAGCTCAGTGAAGCGCAGAGCAGTGAAAACTGGCCCTAACCGGCCCACGCTAAATTTGCATTCTAGCCTACATTTCTCCTCCCATCTGACTCGCTTATATAAAATAATCCTTACAGACATCCCCCGATCTGACAAGCATGATCGTCATAACTGTACATCAGCACCCACTGTAACAATAGGGTATTCATAAAACCTTGTTACTGATTAGTCATTTGGATTGCTGCTGAACAGGATTTGAGTTAATGATATAATCTTAAAAACAATAGTGATCAAGTCAACAATGTCAAATAATACCGTGGGCTGGTGTAAACTGTGGGCTGCTTGTGTACCACTCTGCTAGAAATCTGATGCTCCCTCTATGTGTGTGTGTGTGTGTGTGTGTGTGTGTGTGTGTGTGTGTGTGTGTGTGTGTGTGTGTTCATGTGTATGTGTGTGCGCGCACACGTTGTGGCACTGCACAGACTCTCCCATCTCTGTCCTTCTGCTCCATTGGTTTCCCCCAGGCCAAGAGTACCCACAATGCACTGCTTTCATGTCAACGCATTCAGGCACCGTGAAATAATTTTCTCTTTCTCTGCCCTTTTATTTCTGCTCTTACTTTATCACTGCATTTCTATAGAAAAATTCCTCTTTCTCCTTTCTTTAGTTTGTCTTCCCATTGTCCAGATATTTTTCTGTGATTCCCCTACTGGCATTACTGGCTCTTGTCTATCGACAAGAACTCGCATAGATAATCAGAAGAAGCTTTTTATATGAGGCAAAAGCTGTGCTCCACATTGATCCTTGGCGTGTATGGGCGTTGGAAATAATTGCAATACTGCACACTCTGTACACTGTACACGTTCAAGACAGTTGTAAAGCTATCAATGTAAAATACAGTGGGACAACAGGACTTTCAAAAGGCATGCAGAGGATAAACATAAAGAAAGTTGGATGAACCTTACTTCAAGCATAGCTGCCTGAGGAATAGAATTGAGCCAGAAACACATTGGGCTCTATCTTGCACTCAGCGCAATTGCCGTTGTACACCGACGCATGTATCGTTCCTATTTTGCACCCGACGCACAGCGGACTTTTCCCTCCACAGACGCACGTCGGTAAATTAGGGAATGTATTTGCGCTCCCGGGGGCGGTTCAGCGAAAACAGGAGGCGTGTTCCGGCGCAAACGTTACCTGGTGTTATTTTGCAGTTTCAGAAAACAATTCCGCCACTGACCAGGAAAAACCTAGTCTAAAGTCAGTAGCGCGTTATTCAGATGCTATTTTAGGGGCGCATGCTTGGCCATAATGTAGCGTGTGCACAACGCGCATACACTTCTCTCATCTAAACAGACGCAGCAGTTCCCATTTTTGCAAACCATACATAATTACAAAGAAAAATATTACTGAAAATGCGCTTCAGGTGTTTGGATAGATCAGGAGGCATTTTACAGTACAGTCCTCAATAAGTCCCAGCATTCTTTGTGGCTTGTTGTGTTTTACACAACATTTCCATGAATCATGGATGTGTTGATGACATAAATGAGGAAATATTAGAGGAATTAAGGAGACATGATGTTGAACTACGGTGGGATTGGACACTCCGGAGGAATCTGGTCCGGGAGTAATGCGCGATGCGCTCCTGATGGAGTGGGTGGACGGAGATGGAGTGGGGGGAGGAGGAACGGGCACAACAGAAGCAGGTGGTGCGTTTGGAGGCCCACGCTCCATGGCTGCAGCAATCCTCTCCAGACTTGAGGAGATGCGCCCGAGAGGCCGCAGCAACATCGCCACCCGGCCAAGACGGGCATTTATTACTTTGCCGCATCTCGGACAGCTCCCGCTGGTGTGCGCCAGGCAAATCCGCCGTCATAATAACAATCCGCCATGGAACAAGCGCGCCTGCTTTTAAAGGGAATGTGAGATGACACTCTGATTGGTTATTTTCACGTTACGCCCAAACCACACCTAGCTACTTCAGACCAACCCATTTTGGATTTGCGTCGGGCGCAAGACTCATTTATCCCGCCGGTATAATAGCAACAGCGTCCGAGATCCGCCCACAAAGCTACTTGCGTTTTGCGTTTCATACTTGCGTTTCAGATCGTTAAAATAGGGCCCATTGTCTATCTATCTTTATATTTTAGCAATTTTGTATGTTTGTATTTTGCTCAACATGAGAAGCTGTTAAAAAAAAAAGATTCTAACAAGGTGCTTCCAACTTTCTTTATGTTACTTGCAGACAAAATTATAAAACTATTTTCTAACTTGTCATCGTCATATGTACTGTACAGTACCACAATAAAAATATTGCATTAGCTACATAATACAAGAAACGACGACTGGATGTCATTTGGTGCCTTCGGGGAGGTAGGTGATGAATGATGTAATTTCAAACTGTTCTGAAAGATAATACCATAACTACTGTGAAACCATACGTCTGTATCTCTATCCTCCCCCAGTGTCCCCATTTCTTCCATTTAATCTTTCTCCATGACCAAGTTGATGGGAAACAGAGGGCCGCACTTCATACCATCAACTAGCTGATTGCACCAAGTTGCATTATATGGGCGTGACATTGTGGGGCTTCTGAGTCACCATGACGTGAGATGAGGCAGGCCACAATGAAATCCTCTAGGCCACAATATGCCTTAAATAAGCACAGGGGCAAAAGATGAATGCACAAAAGGCGTTGATGAAACTGGCATCTATTAATATATGTAGGCATAAATACACTTGGATGCAAACGTCTGTACCATGTTGCACTCTCGCCTTCTTCTGACGTTCATGCAGGGGCAAGCGTATGGACAAAAAAAGCAGCACATGTGGGCAGTGAGTGTTTCAACTCAAAAAGAGGAAAAGGAGTAGCGTTAGACAACTGTAGACTGGGAAAACAAAGCCAACATAGCAGTGTAAGGAAAATATATTGCAGCCTCTGTCAATCTAGAAGTGTGTGTGGGAGAGATAAAGAACCACTTGAGTCCACACTTACCCGCAGCTATGGGTGATTTCCTCTCATCCAGAAGCTGAATGGCGGTGCTGGCCAATACAACACTCTTGTTTTCTGATCCTAAGCCACACACATAAAAGCACACACAAGCACACCACGCACAGGCACACACAAAATATAATTCCTTTTATTAGTTCTGAACTGACCACAGGGTCATTGGACAGAGAAACACTGCACATAGTCATGGCTACCACTAACTGCCACAGTCCTGTGAGGAAGAGTGCATCCAAGGCAAGTCCGGCGAGTAAATAAGAGGCTTTCAGATCACTTGTATTAGCTGGCACTAATGGAAAGCCAGAGGCTGAGGACAGATGAGAACATATTCTCCCTTTGGAGGAGAAACCATTTTGTAGAGACATAGTTAAACTGCAAATGTGCGAGGTGCCTGTGTGTGTGTTTTTTGTGAGTGTGTGTCTGTGTGTTCTGGCCAAGTCACTATGGAAAGGGCTGAACCTCTTCCTAACATATCTTATTTCAACCCACAGCAATCAGTCCTGTCCACAAGAACACAGCCCAGAATTAATAAGAGAGAAAGGGGAGGTAGAGATGCAATGGCGAGAGAAAACGGCCAAATATGGGTGAAAAAGGAAAACAGGGGATAGGGGAAATATGAAAAAAGGTCTTTCTAATACAAGTGAGTATAAAGTTTAATAAGTGCATTTCACCAATTGTGAGTTTTTTTTTGATTGACTTTATAGTGTGTCTTATAACTCTTGCCCGCTTCCTTTTCAGTAAAGCTTCAGACAATTGGTGGTGCCAGTCTCACAGTGACTATCAGTTTCATTATAAGGCATGGGCCGGTATGAGATTCTGACGGTATGATAACCTTCAGCAAAAATATCACGGTTTCATGGTATTGCGGTATTGCAATTACAGCTTTAAAATGTATTGTTTTGAAATGCCTGGGAAAAAAACACAATGTATTTTATTTTTAAACACTGCACACTGGCAGGGATTTCTCACTCATAAAAAAACAGCTCGTACCTCAGGAATGGTATGACGGGAAATTTTGGTGGTATTGAAACCAACCTTTATCAAACCACGGTATACCTTGAAACCGGTAACCGGCCCATGCCTATTTATTATATCACACTCGTAAAGGCTAGCGTGTAGTACTGAAAAGAATTTAAAAGTAATAACTGACTTATCACTGAACATTTGACTTTGAGGGGAGAACTGATTCATCATCTTTTGAAAATTTTAATTTACAACTAACCTGAGTTGAAAGGTAGAGAGTAGACAAAGGTACCAGGAACTTGTTCTGCTGCTCTCTTGTACCACAGGGGGAAGTGATCGGCGTTAAACACCCCCTCTTTGTCTTCAGCTGTCAGGAAGTCTCTTGAAGCAGACAGGAAACAGAGGTGATGAAGATACAGAGGATTCACACACGCAAAACAGGATATATACTCGTTGGAATCATAAACAAAGAGCCAATCAAGACGTGCAACTCCTAAGGTTACATCTGTGTATACGCACATATAGACTGAATACATAACTCAGAATACTTACTGGTTTGTAAGCTCGTCAGGCACCACAAACAGGTTAATTCTGGACAGGCCTGTTCTTGTGCCCAGGTAAGCTATCTCAACCCCTTTATCGGAGTTCCTGTGTAGTATGACAAATACATTTAGTAACCTGCATTTGTGCACAATTGTAATTTGCTATCACCATCAACACATCAGCCTTAGATTTCAGCTTGTCTGTAAAAGTAATTTCATGCAATTTTTACAATTTACAAACGTCTGTGGCACTATAACTACCATTAGCATTTCAGAGTAAAATTGATCTTTGACTACAAAATTCAGTTTATGTTGAGTTTATTAAGAATAAAGATTAAGATAGGTTTTAAGATAAGATAAGATAAACTTTATTGTCCCATAGTAAATTTGTCTTGGGCAAGAAGGGCTGACAACAGCTGCATACAAACCTATGCATTAATTATCAATCGTATCATATCAATCATTTGATTAAGAAAATGGGAAAAGAAGAGAAGAGTGGGTCACGCACTCTGATTTATTGAGCACGAGACTCGTCCAATAGGCCTCCAAAGGGGCAGTCACCACTGCGTCAAATAGAACCTCTTGAATCAGCTCCTTGTCACCTAACAAGGCAAACATATAGATTTTTACATAAACCAGCCATAACACATGAAATATATCTACAGTAACTCAATGAGCAGAGAGAGGACTGGAGAGTTTGTAGATGAGTTTAACTAACATTGTAGGTGGGGTTCATGTCCATTGAGGTAAAGTTTGATTGCCTCTATCTGGGACAAGTAGCGGTGCTCTGGGTGCTCGTCTGTGTTGCAGTATGTCCTGCAATATAACAAGAATAGACAACAAGGATATTGATTAAGATAACATGTAACACAGTCATATTTGGAATCAGCTATTTGAAATTATCTGTCTAGGATTGATATCAGAACTCAAGCTGAATCACATAGACCAGTTGATTTCAGTTACTTTTGCATTGCAGGGCATATATGATGAATAAAATGTGAAGTAAAACAAAGAAGGTTTTCCCATTTACAAGCATTAGTTTAAAAAGTGTTTACCGTAATTTACTTGTGTAAATGACAAATTGATGTTGGTTCCTATTCCCGGTGACCACAAGTCATCAAGTGACACAAACCATAAAGTCAAAGTCCTGCAGATCCTCAATCTGTAATATAACTATTGTACTGCAGTTAGATTGTAGATTTTTTTTTATTTTATAAGCAGGAATATAGGAGTATATTTGCAATAAAGTCCAATCAAAATGTGACTTGATGAAGGGAGGAGAATGATATTGTCACAACAGAAACATACAGCATCGTCGCTATACTCTTACCATTCGTCTGCCAGCGCTACATCAGGATGCTCCAAGTCATGAAGTCCTGAAACAAAATAAGAAATATACATATATCTCAAATAAAATAAGCAAAAGCACTCAATGTGAACTCATACAGAAAAAAGTAGCGGTAGGCACCTACACCTCAAATGCACACACTCTTAAACACACACCAGGGGTGAAAAATGTTTTTTTTGAATGGATGTGACAGGTCTGATTAGATCAGGAAGAGCCAAGTCATGCTCAGAGGGCTCTGCATGATGGACATGTTTAAAGAAACACATGGACACACACATACACACACACACACACACACACACACACACACACACACACACACACACACACACACACACACACACACACACACACACACACACACAAACACACTAGAGCCACCACATGAATATTAACAAGATGAAAATAGACACACATACACAGAGGCACACACTGTCAAGACATGGACACACCTAAGGAGCCGCTAAAGAAATATTAACTTCCTGTCCAGTTGTGGCTTTCAAGTTCATTATCACTTCATTATTGCTAAATGTGTGTGTGTGTGTGTGTGTGTGTGTGTGTGTGTGAGAGAGAGAGTACTTTTACTCGCAATGCTTTAGTAAGTTACTCTATTTTTACATACATAATGTTGTTATGCAGGGTAGTATAATACACATTTTTATTTTCATTTTTCCATACCTATATACCTATTTATTACTTCTATTTTTCCATGTATATAATTGATATATATTGTAGTAGAATGTACAGATTTTAACATATTTATTATTTTATTTTCCTATCATTTCTGTTGTTCCATAGAAAATTATACTATGAAATATAACTTATGAAAACAAATATTTCTCTTTTCCACTGTATAAATGGCTCTAATATTATGCTGAAAATGTGTTTGTAAAATTCTGAAAGCAGGATTCATCTGTGGCATTGGTACTCTTTTTCTTCAGTAAAGTATCTGAAAACCACTGCAGCAGAGTAAAATAGTGTTAGCTGAGTGAGAAATGTAGACACAAAGGCTGCAGAACAGAAAGCAGGAGAGCAGAGCATTATAGAGAGAAATGACACAGAAAACAAAAGAGTAAAAGTAGATGAAGAAAAGAGAGGATTTCCTACCTTCCTCAACTGTGACATTCCCTCTGAAGAAATACTTCCCGTGGCCTCTGGAAAGAGCTACACCTAGACTAAAAACAAATATAAATGTTTTTATAATGACAACTCACCAGTTCTTTGTTGTTGTGCAAAGACTAACTGTGATTATTGATGATTCAGTAATTCTACACTTTGTTCACTGCTCACAGAAATGTCTCCAGTTTCCTTACCTGAAAGGAGTCCCCTTGATGTCTGTGTAATAGTAATCATTATGCAACACCAGTACACGCTTCTGAAATCAAAGAGATTCATATATTCCATTATACGCTGCAGTACACATGAGGCAATGTGATAGCAGTTATCTGATGTGATTCCCTGCAGTCTGGCTCCATCTACTGGTGCGGGGGGGTACATGCTGTGGTTGTCGCACGACCTGTTACTCTGCAGATGGATGTGTGTTTTTGCAGTCTGTGAGTAGTTCGATAAGGATTGTGAATCTGAATCTGTGTGTACATTTCAGTGTGTGTATGTGTGTGTGTGTGTGTGTGTGTGTGTGTGTGTGTTATTTACATATTGAATGATTTATAATCAGGCTAATGTATAATGCTCTTAACTAAGCTTTGAATATACAAAGTGCGCGCACACACACACACACACACACACACACACACACACACACACACACACACACACACACACACACACACACACACACCTGAATGTCTCTCACTTTCCCAGAAAGGAAAGTACTAAAAGAGAATAATTTGGGCTGCTGTCTCTCCTGTACTCAGCAACATGTGCTTGGTGGAGATAAGGGGCTCACACTTACAGACAGACACACACACCAATGCATGCATGCAGAGCAAACAAAATCAGAAACAAAATCCCCAAGTCAATCCTGCATATCACTGTGCCAAGTGTGACAACCCCTTGGCAGAGAGGATTCTCCCTGCCAGTATTTTCTCTGGTTCACCATTTGGGTACATTAGAAAAGTGCTTGTTTGTGTGTGTTTGTGGATTTTGTAATTATGGATTACTCACCCCTTTGTCAACACTCTTCTTCACCTCCATGGAGAAAGTCCCTGTCTTCCTGTTGACCATGGCATTTCTCAGCTAGCAGCACAAAGCACATAACAAATCTCAAACATCATATTTGTATTGGGGGCGCCTACTGTGATGGTGCTTAATGTACATTTACTACAAGTGTCTCACCGTGTCATCCTTATCCTCCCATTCCACCTCAGACAGATCCACACTGCTGTAGTTTGGCTTCCTTCGCTTCTTGCCATCTCCATACTGGACACACAGGCCCATGTAAACACACAGGCATGCACAAACAGAGATACTGACAACAATGAAACACAAAGAATATACTGCACCATACCAAGGCAGCAACTACTGATTCTTTTCACAATCATTTAATCTATTTTTATTTATGACACATTCTATTTGTCATTCAAAGCACAATTTCCAAGATCCCAAGCAAATATTTTCATATTGTTAATAAAAAAAAAGTACAATGATATAAACCAAATAAAAGTATAATTTGAGAAACTGAAAGCCTCTAACAAATGACAAAGGATAATGGACATATATGTCAGGACAGGCAACAGTTATTTTAGCTTAGCAAAAAAATGTAATGCATGTTTACTCACTATTAAGACGATATTTCCTGTATCCTTTTTGTTTAATTACTACACAAAAACAACAAGTTGTAGTTTTACGGGAGCAGTGACTTCCTGGAGTTTTGTCATCACCGTAAGATTGCCAGGCAACCAGGCTAAGCTACGCTTTATGTGTTTGTGATGTTGATTTAATTATCTGTCATTTATAAGGTCAAAAGTGTTTTAGCATTTCCAATTCTAACTTTTTAACAGCATACAACTCTTAATGGACATTAAATAATGACGACAGAGGTCAGATTATTGGGCGTATTAATGTGTACTATATATGCGTGTACTTTTGAGTCCCCCTTTCCAGTGAGGACAGCCTCCCACCCCTCATTAGTTGTTAAACACTGTTCATTAACATCTTCAATTAGACCGCAATTAAACCATCTGTCTGTCTGTGTCAGTGTCTGCTCTCTCATCTCCTCCATGTCTGTTCTCCTCTCATACCTCCATATCTCTCAATTTCCTTCCAGTGTTGCACCCTGCTTTGTTACCCTGCACCTATTCTCACATTAAGCAGGTTCCTTGCTCTCTCCAATCTCCCTTCCCTCCCTCTCTGCACTCCTCTTGTGAGAGGAATGAGTGAGTACAATAGAGTTAATCACAGCCATTCAGAAGCTGTATCTCTGTCTATTCACGGCACAGCGGAGCCTTGGAACACACTCTCCTCATCTACATACCACCACACAGCCAATTCACACACAACAAACGGCGCATAGACACAACCATGCACTCATTTTCTATGTCAATCGGCATCTCAATTTGACAACAAAATCAGTAATCGACTTGACATGAACTCAAGAATTAGTATTCCTCAGTCGCTTGTACTAAAATAAATTAATACATTTGAACTTCTATCTATGTGCCCTAAAAGGGATTGTTATGATAATAAGGTTCATACTCAGTTAACAGAGCATTGAAATGATGCTGGAGGTAATACTCACAAGTGGCCGTAGATCTGGATGGGTGAGGATGTAGCCGTTGTTGGTGATTGCAAAGGCGTAGCCGTGAATGCCGAGCTAGGAGGATACACACAATCACACACACACACACACACACACACACACACACACACACACACACACACACACACACACACACACACACACACACACACACACACACACACACACACACACACACACACACACACACACACACACACACACACACACACACACACACACACACACCAAATGAATGCATGACAAATCTGTCCCGATTTGAAAGTCTGGGCTAATCAAGCTCTTTGTAATTTTTTACTGGCAGAATATTTGCCTTTGTGGTGAAACTCACAGAACTGCACAATACAAGGAAGATGGTATAATTCATCCACGTCTCAACAAATAACACACTTTCAAATGTCAAATCACATCCAACCAACCAAGCTTCAGATCTACATGTAAATGAAATCAGCACAAGTGATGTGACGGGGGACACAATCAGAATGTATTAGTATACATAGTGTATAATGTTCCTGTCATTATTGGACTTGAGGAAGGAGCCATGAATTATCAGTGTCAAAACTTCAACAAAACCTTTGATGTATCTGCTACTGGGTTTAGCATTCAATTACTGTGGAGCTGGAGTTGGATTTGCATATGCGTAGTTTTTTTACTGACTTAGCAACCAGATGAATGGTGCATTCATGGTCAGTGTATCTTTTGGTCATTCAATTTTCCTTTCATAAACAGGTATTAAAAAACAAAAAATGAATGGTTGTTTGATTTTCGTTTTAAAATACAAAATTAAAAAATTGAAATACAAGGCATTATTTCCTTTTCCTGGTCAGAAAGGGATAAGAGAAATTTAAACTATGCTTTGATTTTCCTTTTCTATTTCATATAACAAAAAATAAAATCACTAGAAAACAGAAATGAAAAAAGGCCTATTTTTTCATATTCTGAGACCGGGTGTTGTCACAACAGCGCCAGTGTACTAGTGATGCTTTCAGCACAGGCGAAAATTACTTTGGATTCCTACTCTGATGTGATTTTAGACATGGCGGAAAAAAGGCCTGTCATGTGCAGAAATCTCTGTGTGCATATCACAGGGAAGTGGGAATGCAAGAGGATTTTTGAGGTGAAGAAATGTGAGGAGATTTTGCGCTGAAAATGGCTCAAACATGATGTGACCAGACTGCATGGACTCATCTGGCACCACGCTGAAGTTAGCTTCCACTTTGCAGCGTCTGATTCTCCAACTGAGTGAAACTTGTACCCCAACTTCCTGAGTGACTGATCCTCCGTTTTTTTGCACCGCTTTACATAAATATACATAAATATGGCTATGAAATACATCCTGAAATGAATAAATGAGACATACATTAGTCAATATAGTTCAATAGCCTATACATATGTTTTACTTTTATTTATTTCAAGGGACTTTATTTTATATGAATATAACGTTAACATTTATTTCCCTATTTGCATGTTATATTTAAATTAAGTTTGGTTATCTTACAGACTCAGACTAAAAGCAACTAGCTAGCGTCCCTGGCATAGTGCATCAAACCTTATCACTATCTGCCAAAGGAAATAAAACCTTAATACACCCATGAATAAAACACGAGCTCAGCAGATTCGTCTGATGCCCAGCTAATGTTAGCTAGTGCGGGTCACGCTAGCTTCGCACACGGACCAGAATTAGTCAGCACCGGGGCCCTGGGTCACGACCTATGGTCACAACGGACTGATGGCTAGCTGCTAGCTAGCTGCTACTTGAAGAAAACGGCAACAACTAATATTAGACCCAGCACCGAAGGTATGATCCCCATGATCTGATCCCGAACTGCCTGTGACTCTCCGCCAGATCAGTGAACTCAACGGCAGCAACAGAAAGTTTACTGGGATCAGACATTGGTGCTGTAACAGTAATGTTAATGTAACAGTAACGTTACAGCCGTGAACTGAAAGTCTATTATTTCCTGAGCTGGTATTGACTCTTTTCGCGGCGAAGTTGTCTCTCAGTGGGGGGGAGATAGTATAAGCATTTTGTGAATCTCCCACAAATTGCAACAGAAAAGCTGACAAATGTTTATTACTCATAAAAGTAATAGCATAAAAGTTCAATTCCAAGTTGAAAAATACTGAAATACCATTATTTATGCAAATTAGCACATAGGCCTATTTAATTAGGCAATGCCTCAGTCATTTGTATAATTATACAAGTTCAGAATAAGTAATACAAGAGATTATTGTCTTAATGTAAATAATCAACTGGGGAAGTTTAATGGCGATATCTGTTAGTTAAAATGTTTTCCCTATTCACCTGTAGTGTCTCTTTAACATAGGCTGCAATGGGAACCTGGCACTACTTTTTCACATTTCTTAGGACTTTTTATGTTATAGAGGAGACTTTTATGAGACTAGATCATTTGAAAGAGTTTCTGTTGCAATTTGTGTGGGGTCATCTTGCATAATGATAATACTAAGAGACGGAGAGTCGGAGGGAGGCAAGGAGAGGGAAATAAATAAATGTGACATTATGAAATACTGTAAAAGTCTGCTCAAGCATCATCAGAGTAGGGTTCCAAAGCATAGACTGTAAATATTAATATTAACAGTCTATGTTCCAAAGTTATTTTAGCCTGTACTGAAAGCAACACTGGTACACTGGCGCAGTTGCATTGGAAATGACAACATCCGGTCTCTGTTTCTATTTTTGAGTGATTTTATTTTTTGTTATATAAAATAGAAAATGAATATCAAAGAATATTTTTAAATATCTCATCCTGTTTAGACCAGGAAAAGGAAAAAACAGCTTGTATTTCAATTTCAAATTTTTTATTTTAAAACGAAAATCAAATAACCATCCATTTTTTGTTTTTAATACCTGTTTATGAAATGAAAATCGAATGACCAAAAGATACTCTGACCATTCACAAAGTCCAACCGTGGTTCAGAAGATATGATTATAAAAAAGTGTGATGGTCTAGAGGGGTATCTCTAATAGTCGTACCTTATATTTGGGGATGGTCTTGAGCAGCTCAGAGACAGGCACATCTGTCCCAACCACCCCGAGCAGGATGCCACGGTTCCTCTGGAAGCACACACATTACAAATATTCTTAGGCTGCGTTTTAAAGGTTAATTAAACAACACAGTCTCTTATAGATCCACTGTTTATGACATAAACCATTTCAATCTATAATATATATTTAATTAGTGAAGCTCTACTGTGTCCTCATTTACACGCTCCAATCAAACTGAAATTAGTGTCTATCAAAGACAACATTATTTCACAATTTGGGTCTATTGTCTCAAAACCCTAATTCCTTGTGAGTTATGCAATACATAATTGCATAGTTTTTTCAATTATACTAAACTGCTTGTTGTAAACAAGTTGGGGAAACATAATGGTAGTGGCAGTGAATGTGCTATTGGTTGCATTGCACTTTATGTACACTTACAGTCTCATTCTTGGTACTAAACACTGGCATTGCCACTGTGGTCATCAGAACCGGACCTTGACCATCATCCATCTGAGTGATTCATGAGGGAAGAAAAAGTGAAAGATAGCAAATGAGAGGGTAAGAATATGCCTATAGCTAATGATGAAACATTATAGTTACAAAAGAAACGTAACTACATGGAATCATGCACATTATAAGAATCATCTTGCTTAAAGACACTCAATGAGTGATTATCTCAAGCTGCATAACACTGGTTCCTTAACTAGTAAACCTGATAGGAATTCTGCAGCAGACATAGTCATATTATCTTCTTCCATGACATGTTTTATTCATGTTTATTATTTGCCTTAAAATGTGTTCAATCACCAGCCTGCCTTTGATCACTTGCAGAATAAGCTTATCCAAAGGCAAAGCTTCTAGTTTGAATCTGGGTATCTTCCCTCCCTAAAGACTGCTGGAATAATTATGATATTTATCTTTCCAGCGGCTGTCTGTATCTGACGATGATATCCATTAGAGATGAAAGCTTGACACTGTTATGAAGATACTGGGGGAAGGCTTCCCACTCGGTAAAAAGTGATCTGACCTTGTCCACTCAGAAATGTCAAAACGGTCTTTAGGTCAGTCACTCACGCAGTTTATGTAAGTAATTGGTACATTAAGTGCAATATGAAACCCAGAACCCAATCTACAAAATGTGTTAAGTTAGATGGGGTGGCAAAAAACAAAAATCATGTTGCATATGATCTGTTTCGGCTGCCGCAATCAATTGAGTATTAGTCTGTTAGACAGACTTAAATATAAGATACCAGCATAGTACTTTTCTTAGGGAACTACCCCATTTAACCAATCCTCTTAACTGAGCATTACATGCTTCCTGTACACTTTCCTTCCCGCAGCGCTCACCGCCCATTTACCTCCAGTAATAATAGCTAATGACAGGAAACTGCTAGTATCCATTCTGTCTCCCTCAGACATTGGGGAAAGGGGAATTTGTGACCCGAGCCTAGACAGCTGATAATAGCAATCCAAGACGCAAGATTGGACATCAAAGAGAGAACAAAGCACACCTAAGTACAGCTTCTGTAACAATGCACAGCCTTGCTGCTGGAGAACAGGATCGATCAAAGGACAGCAAAAACGAGCAAATCCTCATCTAAAAATACAAAATCTATTTCCAAGCTCAGGTCAATTGGATCAGGTATCACCGGTCAGCGGATGTATGGACTAAGATTTATTGTGTATCCCCATGAGCTGTTGTTGAGCAGTCCCATCAAATGTGTACTGTTTGTACTTCAACACTAATCTATGTTTTTTAGTTTCAATATATGTGCATTTAGCGAAAACCAGGCTTGTCCAGCAGCTCTGGGAAATTACATACTGTAATTAAGAAGATAACAAGAGCTGCATGGAGAAAGGCAGCCAGCAACTGCATCTGTTGGATTCAAAGCTAACGGCACAGCTACAGCTCCTCACCCAGAGGAGTAAAGACCTTTAAACCTGTGCTTCATTATCTAAACACAGGAGAGGAAAGAGGCACCTCCTTGAACCCTAAATGAGTATCCTACAACATGACTGTGCCCCAAGTCTCTAGGGGAGTGCTCTGTATCTAGAATTTGACATATAATACATAACCTGCAACCTCCAATGCAAGGTCAGAACTCAACACACATTTGGGCCGAATTGGCATCATCATTGCCTCCATGGCTTTATCTTTATCAGTCAGAGCAAATGGGGTGTGTAAGTTCTATCCCCTGCTGTGGGTCAGAGAATGAAAAAAGAACCCCTCTGGACTCAAATACACTTGCTCCCCACTGACACAAATACTCACACATACCCACACACTTGCACCCCTCAGAGGGCTCAGATACACACACCCTGCCCTGTGTTTGCTGTCTCATAGAACACCTCGTAATCTAGGTTGCTGTGACAAATTGTGTTCTGGTGGACGAGGTGACCCTTGTTTCCTAGGAGACTGGGTTTAATTATGTTGGTGTGTGTAAGCCCTGGAGCCAAAGCCCCCTGTAGGCTCCAATGGGAAAATGAATACGTACCGAAAGGGGAGCAGAGCTGGCATGGACCTGGCACATCTATGGAAGCTCTCAATTGCCTCAATCACAATTAACATTGTTGTTTTATTCACCTGTCATGACATTTTTACAACAGCCTACTACTTCAATTTGTCATCAAAAGGTAATCAACTGCTCGCAGCTTTCCCATCTGTCTTTGTGTTTTACCAATTATCTTGTTATTTGAACTTCAGTGCAAAAACCCTTTTCGCAACGCCACGTGCTTCTTTACATCCATATATGTTCTCTTGCCAACTTTCTCTTCAAATCTCTTACATTCTTTCTCTCACCCTCCATACACTTGTCCTCAAATATCACCCCCAACACATTCCTCTCACCACCATCTCCCTCCCACCATCTCTGAGCTCCAGTGTCAGTTCATCCGACAGAGTGGGAAACAAAGCCAAATGAGCCAGAGAATGATGGATGAAGCTGGTGCGACGAAGGTGAGGAGGGAGTGAGAGGAGAACAGGAGAGGATGGGAGAGCACAGGTGGGGGGGGATTCAAAGTGAAACAGAGAAAGAAAGGGGAGAGGCTAGATAGATTATTGGGTTGCACTGAGAGGGATAGGGAGAGGAGAGTAAAAAGATAGGATGAAGGGTACATCTGGAAAGATGATACACATCAGCCCTGGAACATAAATACCAGATGCTCATCACTTTCCTAACACACTGAGCCAATCCCAGTTCTGTGAACTTCTTATCAGACACTATCACCATGCAGGGGGAGTGTGTGTGTGTGTGTCTTTCTGTCACTGTCTATTTTACTTTGTGTATGTGCGCTCCTCGCACCCAGGCGAGAGCTGTGCTGGGATGATTACATGCAAAGAAGCAGTGCAGATTCCTTGCTAATCCCAATTATCATGTCTGACAATGTGATATCTATTTCTGTTTTCTGCTGAGCTGCTTCAATGTCAATAAGCTTGGATCTATCACACTATAATAGTACTATGTCAGACATATGGCCTGCCAGCTGTCTAATGGGACTGCTCTGTGCTCAGCTCATGCTGATGGGGGTGGAGGGGGGGTGGAGCACTCTTCTGTTCCATTATCATCATTGTTATGATTATAGGGTTTCTTATCTCAACCCACATATGATTCATAAAATACTGAAAAATAAAACACTGAAAACAATAAAAAGGCATCAGAACAGATCATCCCACCAGTCATTATAGGCTATTGGATTTTCACCCTTAAGATGACAAAACAGCTTATTCTGGAGAATTCTACCAAAACAAATAACACAGGCAATCTTGTTTTCACACCAAAACCACACAGGCAAAAGAGCAAAAACGTAGCCTCACATTTACACATATGGTCACACTGCCAGCCCCGGAGATACCGGCAAAGCACGGCCAACACAGCATCACCAATGATGAATGAGTGTGAGCGTGTGCACAGACGTGTGCGTGTGCATGATCAGACGTGCATAAGAGAGCGATCAACTGAACCTTTGACAACCACGATGCATGGTTTGAATCAGGAGGTTGAGGAGTGACATACGACACTGACACACAAGAAAATGCCATGGGTCAGTATGGTAGTTAGTTCACCCAAATTATGCCGTCATCTCGAAGAGATTGGAGACCAAAACGCACATGCACATGAAATGCACATGAACACACACCAGGCCTCAACACAGCACAACACAGCGATGACCTCAAATCAGATTGTTTTTTACCTTTTGTGCTTGGGGGAGCTAAAGAGAACAGATTAAGGAGGAGGGGAGGAGAGAAAGGGTCAATACGTTTGTGGATAAGTGTCAAAAAAGCCTTTCAGTGCAGTTTCCACTAAATGGAGTGCCAGCATCTATGGGCGCGTAAAATCCACTGACATTGACTGCAACTTGTGCAACAGTGACTGTGTCAAGAGAGGAGAACTTTATGGCTGGGAAGGTCACAGCAGAGGAAGCAACACTTAAGCTGTTAGTGTTGAGTCAGTGTTGGGTGAATGCACTTTGACTGTGATAAATGGACGGGGATAATGAGGGCAAAGATAAGGAAATAAGCAGAGGAAGACAGAAAAAGGTAAAAGGAATATGAAGAGGATCGCAGAGGGAAAGAATCAATTTTCATGCAGTTGCTGTTAATAGCCTGTGCAGAAAACTTGCCTGTCTCCTTACATTTTTTAAGCTCTCTCTCATATTCCATTCAGAAATCCATGTTCATTAAATGTGCATTGTCCTTAAATAAATAAATAAAAAAAAATAAAAAATAAATAGTGGAGGACAAATGTCTGCTATTCACTCTTTATGGCTGGGCGACAAAACGATCTTGAAACGAGATTGTGACAAAATTCAGGTCGATACTGATGATAAGCTTTGGACATAATTAGCCGATAACACAACTGCCGGAGTCTACCTTTTCGTCTTGGATACCGGACATGCCCACTTCTTATTGTGAGCGTTTGAGTTGCCGGTGTTGTGTCCAAGTGCCCACCCCCATTGAATAGTGTTTCCCTCCTGTTAAAAGGCGTAGCGCTCCCATCCATAGTTATGGTTAGAGATAAGGTTTGGTTCAGGTTTAGGTAACGTTAGGGGCAACGTTCAATGGCAAAAGTGGAGCTGAGGGCAGCGAAAGCGATGGTGGACATGAACGTGAACTCGCATTATCCTCTCAAGCTGAAGGCATTTTTGATAAAAAAAAAGGGTTACACGATGTCAGTTGTGTGGAAATGGCTCGGATTACAGTAAATCGACGATGAGCAGATTAAGCCACTCTGCAAAACATGTCCGCGGTTGGGGCCAACCAGGATGGGAAACACAATCTTTTCCATCAGCTGAACAGGTACCGTCTCAGCGACCACACGGAGAGTATGAAAATGCGGACCCACGCTGGCCCAAGTCCACACACACAGCCTGCACGTTTGGTCCAAAGTAGTAGTTTGTCTGCTGTTAACTGTCGTCTTTTGCAGCCATTGCCCCAAAAAAAACTTTCAAAAAGGAGCATAAATATAACATGCGCTATTTCTTATTGCAAAGGCACTTGTTTACACATTGATGGTGGTTTTAGCAGAGGATCCTATACTTTAGGTCAGGCGTTACCCTTTGGGGTGTTTTAGCGATAATAGTATCTGTGCCAGAGAAGTTTAAAGCACTTACAGGGGATTTAGCAATGCATGTGATTATATGAGTTTGCTGAGAAATATTATAGTGAAAATAAGCTGCGTGTGTTTGGCCAGTGTATGAGGATGAGAGATCAGAGACTAACTCACCAATTTGCCCCAGTATGTTCTACTCACGCTACACAACTCCCAAACACACAGGAGGCTCATTGACTTAATGGTTCCATCTGCTGCTCACACACACTTTCACACATTCAGTCTGAGACGTACACAAGGCAAAACACACTGTCAGGCCTCTGCTTGCATTATATCACTACTATTTCCTTTGGATTCTATAAGTCATCGATCCTGAACATGTAAATATACTTTTTGTGCATTATGGATTATGTTTTAGTAGAATAAATTGGAATCTGTGAATTGATCAGAAAATATTCTGGGCCCACAACCCAGTGGGTGGAAAGCGAAGACTATGGGAACTGGAGTCCACTATTATGTGAGAGAAGGTATAGTCAACTCACAGTGTTGTCGATGTAGGCCTCAGTCCACACCGTGTCATGCTCCTGGTCAATCACCTTGGGACGACTCAACACGTGAAGATACTCCATCACATTCTCTTGCACATCTGCCAATGTGGAAATCTGAGTGAAGTAGCCTGTTGAGCAGAGAGAGGAAGAGGAAGAAATAAATGATGATGGATCATTTAACGTAGATGCTTGCGTACAATGGAGAGTGAACAGGTCCAGTCTCCTCACTCACAATGCTGCCCAAAGTGTCTCCAAAACTGTTACACATAGCAGCAAGTGTCACATCCAATATCAGCTTGGATATATCATATTTTCCAAGCCATCACTCCCATTTTATTTACCTTGGTACCAAAGCAGAGAGAAACTACATCTGGAATACAATATTATAGGCAGCAGAAATTTGCATGATAAAGCAGACGGAAACATCTATAACATCTATACATGTATGGAAAATAGCTGAAGAATTCCCTGCAGTGATGTACAAGTGAGAGCAAACCAGCATGGGTTTATGAATGATTAAGTGGTATGTGAATGCGATGGAAAAACTATCTAAGTTAAACCAAATGCAATGCCATTTCCTACGCTGGAAATGCCGCCATTATGAGGCTAATGTGCATGTGCAGGAGGAAATATACTGTTATCTCAGCAGGGGAGCAGATTTGGGGAGAGGAAGAGAGGGATTCAGAATAACAGCAACAGACAGAGGGAGAGAGATGACAAGAAGTGGCATAGAGAATAAGGGAAAAGAGAGAGACCACCACATTTCCACTGATCCGTAACAACAGCAAACTGCCTCCATCACCGTGAGGCAGTCAAGGAGAAAATCATAGCTGGAGGAAATAGATTTTGGGGTCATCGTTCCCGGCAACGACCTTTACTCCAGGGAGAAAAGAGGTAAAATCTAGATATAATACACAGATCCATGAAGGAAGTGATGTATCCCAACAAATAACTAAGGATAGGATCTGTCAATGATAATCTAATTTTAAATCTGCAACCACAGTAAAGAAATTAAAAAGGCTAAAATATCATACCATACACTAACACTGGAAGCATCAAAGCCACATGATTACTGCAATCACTATAGCAACACGAATACACTTGCCCCCAAACTTGACCTGAAAGTGAACGTTGACAGATTCCTCCCTTTCATCCTCACTAAAGTTCAGATCCTGCTATTATTCCAGAAGACAGTAAAATGAGAACACACACATACAGACTTGCATCGCACACAAAGCCAGCTGCCTCCGTCTAACTGCGTCGTTCATCACAGTGGTGAGTTTAGAATGACTGCTCCCTTTGGAAGGCTGAGGGTGTCCTTTGGGCTAAGCCACTGGAGCCAGTGGAGATGAGCTGGAGAGTGAAAATATGACCGCTCACTGCATTCAGTGACATGGTACATCTGTCGTACATACAGGACAGGACACTCACAGCATGGTCTGGGCAGGATAGGGCCACTAATATATTGTTAAAGGACCTTGGTTTGGGTAATATGTAGGCAAAAAGACACAACAAGGTGTCCTGATGCATGAAAATAGTGGACAGGGTGGAGGTGAAAGATGTCATGATGTGAGGCAAAGCTACATTACAAATATGTGGATTCCCTAACATACACCTATATGTGAATGTTGAACATCAAATTCCAAAACCATGAGCATTAAAGATGAACTCCACACTATTTCTTTTCACACATAATCTAATAAGCGATTCTTGTTGTGTTAATATGGGTGATTTTTCCTTGGATTTGAAAGTACAGTTGAGCTGAAATCTGTGGCCCGTCCTCAACCGTGATGTAAAACTCTGAGGTATATTTGTACATTGAGTATAAAAGTGGGACCCTGGCTTAACATAGTCCCAGTTATTTAGTGCCTCTCACACTTGGCTGCTGGTAACATTAGCAAGCAGTTAGTGTGGCAGTGAAGACAAAACATGGGCTCTGTGATAACTGTGCTATATTCAGGGCTTAAAAAGAAATACTGTATAGGGCTTGCAAACAGTACGTTAGTTTCCCAAAGACAGACCCATACAGCAGGAGAGCCTCTCATAGTAAACTGTATCCAAATTTGGAACTTATTATCTAAAATATCATGTAGCATTAAGTTTTTTTTTCTTAACTGAATCTAGCCCAAACAAAATGTACATAAAAGTACAGCCCAGTCCACATATCTTTGGCCATATACAGTATTGTATGATATGTTTGGAGGGCATAGGGCCTAGTCATCTCTATATTAGTGTCACAGTCACAGGGTGTCAAATGTCATTTTTGGAGTGGTTACAAGTCCCCACACTGTTAAAAATATTCTTTGCTCCAATCAAAGGCCATAGGGAGAGATTTTGTCATCACAGCCTTCAGTGACAGGGCAGACAGCGCAACACTTTACCTTACTTTCACCAGCAAAATTACTTAAAGTAAAACAGTGAAGAAGTAAACCCAAATTTTCCGCTGTAGAGATGTTGTTGTTCAAATTTGTATCATCTCGTTTTCGAGGGCATCCCAACATATAACACAGTAATTACATAACAACAGAGAAGTATAAAATCTAAAACAAAACAAGAAAAACACCACCTGCATATGTTCATTAATACATTACAACCACCACAAGGCCAACATGGTCAATAAAAAGTAAATAAGTAAACAAGTAAACAGTAGCGTATGAGTGAATTTCTAACTACAGTCAAATATAAACATTAGGTATGGACAGTAGATATAAGGATTGCATGAATCTTTAATAACAAAGGCAGTTTATCTTAAAGTGAGCAGACAGGGCATGTTTAAACAAACCAAGTAAAGAAATTGATCTTATTTCCACAGATAGATTATTCTAATCTGCTGGAGCCTTAAACTTAAAAGCTCTTTTGTCAATTGTTTTTTTAACTCGCGGGACAAAGAAGTAGAGTTGAGTAGAGTGCCGAACTTCATAGTTTGATGTATAAGATACAATATACAGTTTTAAATAAGGAGGATAATTGAAATAAATACATTTAAATATAAGTTGAAGCCAGTGAGTGTGTCTTCTACTACTTAGAGATGACCAATTAAGTGCATTATACATTATACAGTGATGAGTGAGATAAGGACATTCAAGGACAAATCTGCAAAGTCTATTATATACTGTGTTAAGTGGAACAATGTCTGAGCTAAATGCATTTTGATATACAACATCACAATAGTCAATAATTGGAAGTATAAGTTGAGAGGCAAGTTTTATACGAATACTGTGCGTAAAGCAATTCCGAGCTCGATATAAAACATTGACTCCAAAGTTCACTTTACGTAACACTTGCTCAATATGTAACTTGAATGAGAGTTCAGTATCAAGCCATACACCAAGATATTTAATCTTATCAACTTTATGCAGAGAAGAGCCAAGTTGTGCATCGGGAGCAGAGCGAAGACTGTTCTGCACAGCTGCTGCAGGCTGGAGAGGATGTCACTGTCACAAGTCTGAATCATCATGCGACATAAAAACACACGCACTTGTGTTGTGTTACACGACACCCAGGCAGGTCTCATCATCACCCTCAAAATGACTGGATGGGTTCTCGGATATCTTTACTTCCAAGCAAAACTGCCCTTGTCCTCTTATCTACACACATATACACACATGCACACCCTTTGTGTGACCTATGGCTTGCCTGTCTTATCTACAGCAGCCTGAGGAAATGGAGCCAGACTGTCTCTGTTACCCACCGCCCAGCTAAATATAGAACCTGAAGTAAAGTGCTCTACACACCGAGACAACCATTGCCACACACAAAGCAACTGGAAAGTGGTGTATCACCAAGATAGTTTGAACTTTAGGCTTAAATGAAGATGTAATGTGGCATATCTGGTCTGTGTAACTGGAACCATCTGCCTGTTGTCACATACACATGCTTATACTGATGAGCACTGACAAACACATGTCTGTGCAACTACATGCACACACACACAGACACATATGCCAAAAAATTTAAAAATAAAAACCTAATCCTAACCCAAATTCAGAGCTCCTAATGTATTCATTTTCGGCTGACAGCAGCATTCAGAAACTTTATTCTGCTAATACAGATTAGAAGTAGAAAAAAAGCACAGAGGTCTATGCATGTGTTTTAAGATCCCACCTTTGTTAGCACATGCCATCCATTTCAGATTATCTGCGAAGGCTGACTCTCGACCAATCAGGTAAGGGAATATGCGGACCTGCGGAGAAAAAGCAGATAGCCTCCGTCATTCATTTTAATCGCTTTTTGATAGGGCCCACCATGCACCATTTAGAAGATAACACTGTCAAAGCCAGGGAGAAGACTCATTTTTATCTGCCAGTGATTAGCAGGCTCTTTCTCCTTGTTTAATAGAGTCAATTATGGACCCATGGAAGACATTTTTCTTTTAGATTTTATTTAAAGTTGAATTAAATAATTCTAATCAGATTTTATCAACTTAAAAAACTAACAGATCTGGGTTTCAAAATAAGATAAGTGTATTAAGAATCTGCAATTAGAATGAATGTAAACCATTAACCATGAAGTAAATATTTTGAGTTGAAAAACTTGATGTGCTCAATCCAGTGTCATCTAAACGCTCGATGGTGTTTTAAGCCCCCAATGTCTCCTTCCAGGCAGCGCTGCCACCATTGACTTCAAGGCACCTAACCCTAACCATAACCATAACCATTGCCTAATCGACTTCAAGGCAGCGCTGCGACCATTTACTTCAAGGCATCTAACGCTAAACTTAACCCTAACCATAACCATAACCATTGCCTAATCCTAGTGCCTTCCAGGCAGCGTTGCCTGGACGGAGACAGGGGCTTAAAACACAGATAAACCATCTAAACTATCTGCTGCCAAACCCATTTTTTAACGGCAGTGCTCAGTTGGCTCAAGCAGCAGGTGTAGTTGGCAGGTGTGTGTGTGTGTGTGTGTGTGTGTGTGTGTGTGTGTGTGTGTGTGTGTGTGTGCAGCATGCTGGAGGAGGAACATGTTGCCAGATTGGACCAGATGCAAGCCTCTGGGGGCACAGCTGCCATAGCTCCCATGCCTGCATTTTTCACTGCCTCCCTTCACCCTGACAGCATGTGTCTGTTTGTGTTTGTGTGTGTATGCATGTATGTGCAGCCACATGTGTATCTTTATGTGATTTTTAGATGACTGCTCCCAACAGAAGGGTCTGGAAATTGGAAAAACATAATGATAAAAAAATAATAATAACACAACACAGATGATATGATCATACCGCCATAACCGCTTAATGTACTGTAGAGCTACGGATAAGATGTGTCACATTTTCTCTTTCTGTGTTTTCCTTTGCTGGTAGCCAAGACGAAGGTCAAATTATGGCAGGCAGGTTATTAAATATGGACGAGTTGTACAGCTGAGTTAAGTACAGTGCAGATAAAAACTAGCAGGGGCTCGAGCCACAGCATGCAATTTTCAACCTACTTCACTGCACAAATTTTGCATAGGCAGGAATAAAAGTACACATGCATGCAAGAATACAAATGCACAGACATACTGTACAAGTATACACATCTGTATGTATCCATGCATGCACAGATGCACAGACACTATGCAAAAGCTATATTTGTTCACGCTCCTACAGTACATTATCTATTCAGCACATAATAATTTATTCTCCAGTGTAACATTCACATAAACGTTTGCAAACATTCCAAGACCGTAAGTACTTCTGTAAGGTGTGTCCAGAACACACAGTTACAACTCGTACTGTTACAAAGTAATAGCAGGTTAATTTTTCTGATGTTAATGGTCTCATGCAATATGTAGCATAATCTGGGACCAGACATGCCTACTGTTGGTTATAAAATCTAAATTCAAATCTAGGTCAGCTTGAAGTTTCAACCTGAAACCAAAACCACATCCATGAAAATGATGATTCCTAAAATGTATTGGGTGTGTACATGGGCACTGTCTGCTGATGCTGATGATTGTTTTATTTGAGTCATGGTGAAAGATCCCTGTTTTGGATAAACAGATCTAAAGGTTGTTGCAGCTTTCTAAAAAATAAAATCTAAAATGAAGCTTATAAAGTGAAATATGTCGTGAAGTGTGGTGTTAGTTTGGAGATCTTGATTTGAAGGAAATACAGATCATTCCTAACAAGGAAAGAGAAGGTAAATTCATGTTAAAACTGACAACTTTTGTATCATTAACTCTTAGCAAGCCTTTTCATTTTCATTGTTACTACCCAGTGATGCCATGTAACGCGTTACTAGTAACACGTTACTCTAATCTGAGCACTTTTTTCAGTAACGAGTAATCTAACACATTACTATTTCCAAACCAGTAATCAGATTAAAGTTACGTATCCAAGTCACTGTGCGTTACTATTTGTCATTTTCCTTAGTAAAAATATATATTTTTGCTTTCTTCTTGCGTCTCGGGGAGTGAAGTCACGTATGCGACAAGTCACGTTTTCAGCATGTGGACAGTTGACGTGTACCACGCAGCGACACTAACGTAAACAACAATGGAGGGAGGAGAGAGATGCGCGCTTCTAGCTGGAAATACAGTCACTATTTAGAGTTTGTGTCAGCTACAGACGGCAATATTAAGGTTCGTTGTACACTCTGTGCTGGTGGCGACTACGTCAAATTTGAAGAAACATTTGGAGTCGCAGCGCTGCGGTCAAACCTACAGAGCAAGTCCCACTAGGTGGAGCGAAGCAGAGAGGAGGTCCTCCACCACCCAAACAACAAAAGCTGGACTTGCTGGTTGGTGCAAAACCAGTAAGTGGGGGAGAGTTGAAGAAGTTGGTCGGGCAGTAGGCCTATGTTGTAGCAGAAATGCTGCCCTTAAACACATTTGACTCGCTCTCTTTCGTGCCATAATAAACCAGATCCTACTACTGGCAACGCTGAGCTGCGTCACAGTAAACCGGCTGTCATTTTTATGTTGAGGCTGTAGGGGTGTTGTCGGCAAGTGCTGCATGTAACTAATAAAGTAACTTGTAATCTAACTTCGTTACTTTTAAAATCAAGTAATCTTTAAAGTAACTAAACTACTTTTAAAATCAAGTAATCTGTAAAGTAACTAAATTACTTTTTCAAAGTAACTGTGGCAACACTGTTACTACCACTGTGGTACACAAGGCATTCATGTTTTTGGACATTCACAAATCAGAAGACCCTGATGACCTAGTGCCACACTTTCTATAGAGAGCAGCTGAATTTATTTCTTGTTCACTAACACATCTTTTTAATCTACCTTTTACCTTTAATGAAATTCCTTATCTCAAAGTCCACTTTTGTTCTACTATTACTAAAAGCAGGTGACACAACACTTCAAAATAATTACAGGCCCAACTTTAATCGGTCTTGGCAAAGATTCAGGAGTTGCTCAATATTAATCACTTTCCAAGCTTTTACTTTAATAACATTTTATCTGAAAATCAATCCAGTATTTAGACAGATTTTAGGAGACCAGTTTGAGCTGGGTGTTAGGTAATATTAGGGGTGGGAATCACCAGAGGCCTCACAATACAATATCATCACGATACTAATGTGATTCTACAATATTATTGCGAATTTAAACATATTGCAATATTCTGCAATATATTACAATTTATTACCATTTTTCTCAATTTCAAACGATGTCCCCAAAAGGAAACTTTGTCAACATCTGTTTTATCTAAAAAGAGCAATTTCTCTGTTTGTTCATCTCATTTCAATTTTAGTGCTGCATAATGGGATTGTCAAGCAGGCAAACTGACCAACACGTATATATATACGTACAACACGTATCCCTGAGATAAAGCATCATATTGGGGACTTAGGCTCGTCTGTCCAGCCGAGTCTCAGGAGCTTAGGTGTGGTTTTTGACTCAGCTATGTCGTTGGATCACCACTCTAAATTATTAGTTAGGAACTGTTTCTTCCACCTGAGAAATATCTCTAAGTTAAGAACACTTGTCACTAAGGATGAATTAGAGATGATCATTCATGCTTTCATATCTTCAAGCTTAGATTACTGTAACAGTCTTTGTACTTGTCTAAGTAAGAATCAGCTTTATCGTCTCCAGACTGTTCGGAACTCTGCTGCAAGGCTTTTAATGCACATTAACAAAAGAGCACACATCACCCCTGTTTTAGCAGCACTTCACTGGTTACCAGTCCAGTATAGAATTCAATTTAAAATCCTGGTCATTACTTTTAGAGCCTTGCACGGTCAAGTTCCTTTCTACATCTCTGACTTGATACAGCTACATACCCCCACCCGTAGTCTGAAATCATTAGGTCAGATGCTTTTAGTGGTTCCCCGCACTAATTTTAAAACTAGAGGGGATCGGTCATGCCAAGCAGTGGCTCCTAGGCTGTGGAATGACTTGCCTCTCTCGCTACGTTGTGTGGATTCTGTTGAATCTTTTAAAAAGCAGCTGAAGACTCTGCTGTTCAAGCAGGCTTTTACTTAGTCGAGGGGTTTTTATGGTTGTTTGTTACGTTTTCTATTTGTATTTCAATTTGCTTGTATTGTGACTTCTTGTGTTGTATTACATTTTATTGTGAAGCACTTTGTGATTTTTATCTGTGAAAGGTGCTATACAAATAAATTGTACTTACTTTACTTTACTTACTTATATAATAAAAGATCAATACTTGGCGTCTGTGTATCGATACAGTATTGCCACGGAAAAGTAAATATAGTGTGTGTGTGGAGTTGCCTGTTCTTGAAGGGGGCTGGAGCCCTCCCAGAGGACATGGTTTCTGGGCCTAGCGGTGGATTTTAAAGTTGCACTATTGACTCTCACATGGAAGAGGCAGACTCTACTCAAGGAGTTTCTCTCACAATTCAGGTTGAGAGCCAAGGTCACATGGAGACTGTGTCTCTGTCTCCTATGGCTCATGGTATCACCATTCTACGCCGGTCTGCTGGCCCTATTACACATGCCGACTACACTATGGAGTCCCTTTTACATGTTGCAGAGTAGTCTCCAGGCAGTTATGGTTAGCCCTTCGCTATTGGGACAACAGAAACAATGTTGGCAAAGGACAGGCACTGGGTGGGGCTTCATGATGCACTGCCAAATAGTGGAGACAAATAAGGTATGGGCAGTGCACAAAGGACAGGGCACAAGCAAGCATGGGCAAGGTTGTTTGTAGCCCAGCATATTAATCTCCTGAAACTGAGGGAAGTACATGAGTCCCACTTCCATGTTTTTCTATAACTTCACCTTCAAGGTCAGTCCACACTGGCAAAGAAAGCCAGCATGCTGCCTCTTTCATCAGTTGACTGCGTTGTCTAGTGTCCCTTTGCCTCTGCAAGATTGCCCACAGTTGTGGCTAAGAGTACACCACAAGTCCCCATAAACAGTGCTGGCCTTTGCATTGATTTTGGCACAGTGGCTGCTGTCTAAATTGCAAATGATGTGACTCACTCTGGCCCAAAAATACTTTTTTTTATCTTTTTTATGTTTCAAAGAAAATGGCCGGAAAATGAGGAAGAAAATTTGGCCTAGTGCCATACCAACCATTTCATTTTATGGCATTTGTGTGGCCAACTCAGCCAGAGAAAAGATACAAATGTGCTATGGAGCAAAAAATGGCTGAAGAGCTTTTACAGTGTATGCGCCTAGTGATCAACTTTAATTGGTATGAATCTGTGCCATCTTGGAACACCCTTTCCTGTTTTTCATAATCCATTGATGGCGCAACCCAGGTTTTTATCCTAAGGGGGGTTTATTGTGCCAAACACAGAAAATCTGTCAGAGGATCAGGTGTCTGGGGATGTGGATGCTACACTCTCAGGTGGTTGTAGGAATTTGGCGGCACTACAGACAGGAAATGGTCAACCTTTTTGGTGTCAAGTAGGACTGCCACTGCTGTTCCAATCAATGCTGTCCCTTTAAAACGTGGTGAGATTCCCAATTCACCATCAATCATTGCCTTTTTTTAGGGAGGGGCACCACATGAGGGTGCTGCTCTGTCAAAATTCTACTTAGATTTTCCTGTGTTCCTAACCCACATTGCAAGCTGTAAACATTCTGATCCCCTTTCCCATTTGCTTGATTAAGGAGGTAGTTTAAGTAATAATATACATTTTATTTGCAAGAAATTCTTGCGGGGTTTGATTGTATCTGGCTCCTGTTTTAGGATGTGGATGAACTTCATCTGTAGATGCAGAGTACAACGCATAATATTAAAATAGTATCTGGTCACCCACATGTACTGTACTGTAATTGGTGCTCTGATTCATTACTCTCTACATGTGTTTGTAGCACTGGCCTTGTTTTTGTATTGCCCTTTGTTGTATGTGTTGCACTCTGATTAATTGTTCTGTATTGTTCCAAAACGACAACTGAAATATAATGTGAGTCTCGTGAGACCAAGTATAACTGGAAAATAAAGCTTTGTGTGTGTATGATTATCTCTTGTTTTAACTCAGTTATTGAGATTGGTAATACACACAAGCCTTCATTAAGCCATCATTAAAAGTCTGGGAGACCTTTGCTCTTAAATAAACCACCACAATGGTCTTTGTGAGAACAAAACATATGTAAGTTTCAAAGACATTCTTTATCTACAAACGGCAGTTATCTGAAAACTGTGACAGTATCTCTCTGAAAATAATCATGGTGTAACATGAAAGAAACACTCATTATAGAATGTATTTGAAGTTGTTCAGTGTTTCCTTACAGTAGATATTGTTTTTCACAGCAATGCTTTCTTTATGATCTTACGATCTTTCCTTTCTAGCTTTTTTGGAATAAATGCCATCTGTATACAGATATTCCAAAACATGCCCATATTCTCAGTGTGATGCTTTACAGTGGTGGTGAAGCTATAAGGCTGGTTGGAAGGAAGCCATTAAAAACCAGAAGCGGGGAGAGAGGGACACTGGAGAGAGTGACAGAGATGGAAGACTTCTATTATCAGCAGGGCTTCTTCTAAATGGAACTATCTAGCAGCCTTGTTCGCGTGCCGCTCACTGCTGTTCAGCCTTGAGGCAGGAGTGAGGGTGGAGGAGGTGTTGCGAGCATTTTCAACCAACAGACACACACAAATACATGAAGTGCAGCATTTATGGTAACAAATAGGCACCTATGTGCATGGAACATATACTCACAGGTTCAAGATTAAAATTATGTGTGTAATAATGTGTGTTAAAAGACTTACCTGAGATAATGAGAGTTTGCACTGTACGTGAACTCTTTCACATTCATATGCATGTATATACTGACTATTATTGCCACTGTTCATCACACCCCCAACCGGCCCCGTCAGACACCGGCACCACCTACCAAAAGTCTGCGTCTGCCGAGGTATCTTCCTAAAAGGGAGTTTTTCCTCGCCATTGTCGCAACAGCCACTGCTAATGCTTGCTCTTGGGGGTATTACTGGAATTGTTGGGGCTTTGTAAATTATAGAGTGTGGTCTAGACCTACTCTATCTGTAAAGTGTCTCGAGATAACTCTTGTTATGATTTGATACTATAAATAAAATTGAATTGAATTGAATTGAATATACACTGTGTGTTAAGGGTGTATGCCTCTACCATTGCCTTTAGAATGGTACTTCAATTCTCAACCTTTTAAGGGTGAAGACACCATGGGCATTCTTTTACAACAGAAAATGACCTAAGAATAACCCTTTTTCTTCCCCTCCGTCTCCTTACTCTCTCTCTCCTCCCGTTTCATTTCACGGCCTGTCAGAAGAGCACCACAATTACCTTGCAGGACAGCAGACAGACAGCTCTGTCCTCAGAGTAAGGGCCATACTTAACTCTGTCTTAAAAGCCTCTGAAAGGAACTCGTACTGGGTCCAGTCACTACCTTCTGCTTGTCAAAAACGTTCTATAATAAACTCGGACAAATACTAATACTGCTTGCCTTTCTTTTTCAGTCCTCTTGGTCAGCAAGTTGATGTTAGAATAATTATATATAATTTGTAATCAATACCCTAACCGTATAAAACATAATTCTACTCACTCTTTCTGTTTATTGATGTATTTGAGAGATAATGTTACCTTTGGTATTTCCTTAAAATTCTGTGAAATGGATCAACTTCCACATTTTCTGATGGCCAATTCTCAACAGCAAGTTTAAAAAGTCATTCACAGCCACAGGAGGGCATTAGTCCACTGCTCTCCATTAGAATACTAGGTTGCAGGTTCATGAAGATGCGAACAAGGCATAATGGGAAATTGAGCTCAGCTGACCTCATTTTACAACGGTAGTGGAAATACAATTGCTCAATAGTGTGATGTGTGTGCTTGTGTGTTTAATACACTACCTTCCTGTCTGGCCAGTTGTACTTGGCAAAGATGGCATCATATGTGTCCACTGCCCCATCTGTCACCAACATAATGGCCTGGCTACACTCACTGCCCCTCCCAGTCTCGTTGAACTGGAGAGAGAGAGAGAGAGAGAGAGAGAGAGAGTGTGTGAGAGAGAGAGAGAGAGAGAGAGAGAGAGAGGGGGGTTAAGGTAGGTGAACAAAAACAATGCAAAATCCCCTCCAATCTGAATAAAACCAGTTAAAAATCTACTTCTTTCAAACACTTACCAAACATATCATCTAGTTACTTCCCATTAGAGAATGTAATGTGTCTTCACATGACTTACCTTCACAGCATGGAAGTTAACTGTTTTATAAAAGCTAATGGAATAATAACATTCCTTTCCCATGCATAAAGCAACAAGAATATCTACCTTAAGATGACATGTACCTCAAAAGATTACAGAGAGGAAAACGGAGACATTTAGTATACACTTTGATACATGTTTTCGAAATAAGAGCATTGAGAAAGGAAAGGTAAATGAGTGTGTCTGCGTGCATGATTAATTGCCTGTTGATAATGAGATGTCAAACTAGTAACCTGAGTCATTAAGTGCCTTGTTTACTTGGTTTTTGCATTATTTTGTTGATTTAGCTATTAATTACAGTGTGCTAATTAATTTTGTCCATGACACTTTCTTTTCTGTGTGTATGTGTGTACATGTGAGTGTGTCTACGCGTGTGTGTGTGTGTGTGTGTGTGTGTGTGTGTGTGTGTGTGTGTGTGTGTGTGTGTAGGGGGGGTGATCATGCATTAGTGTGTAACTTACGTCACCAAGAAGATTGAAGGCCTCAGTCAGAGCTATGTCTAACATACCAATGCCTTGAGCAAACAGCTTGTCGAGGTGCTCCCGGAAATGCTGAGAAAATAACGTTTGGGAAGGAAACATTACGATCACGGCGACAAGAAGACCAAACAAGAATGAAAAAACACAGAGGGTGAAGGAATTAGAGGAGAGAAAAGAAAAAAATAGAGAGACAAAGATGGGATAACAACAGTAAAAACATTTTTAAAAACGTTATTTTATTTACTCATAACACAGAGAGAAACAACATATTTCACTGAGCTTAATTCACCAACATTTGTGTGTGAACAGAGATTGCACCAATGGTCTAATGGGCTCTTTAACTGAGCGCTGAGCCGTTTTTTTGTGAAAAACGGCCACATTGTGTTGAAGTGAAATGTCACATACTGACTGAAAGAACTAAAATCACCTGTTTTCCTTCCACCTCTTTTAAGCTGACGAAGGGTCAGTCTAGTGTGTTTGCAAGTGTCTGAGTCTGTTCATAGGTGTGATCGTGCCACAAAGGGTGCATTATCTCTCTGGCAATTACAGTAATGATGAGTTTAATGTTGTCAGCAACCTAACAGGTCTCATGTTGCATGTCTCATTATTTGCAACAGCCTGGAGGCAAATCCCACACCCACACCTACACACACACACACACCCAATTGGCCCATGGTTGGTATTTCAAACATTTCCTGTTGCCTCTGACTGGCTCTGTCCAATTACCTGCAAACAACCTATGGAGGTGAGCAACCCTCTTCTTCCCTCTACACTTCTATTTTATCAATGGCAACCAAAGTATTACATACAAGATATGATTATTTCAGGGTCTAGGTTATTTTACTACACTTTTCCTTTCACTCACTTTACATTAATCTCCTCCATTCTGCTCCTTCCGGATTGGAGGAGAAATGTCTCTCAACACACAGTAGGGGGCCCAAGCAGCATAAAGGCCATATTAGAGCCTGCTCACTTGGGAGCAAACATACACACACACACACACACACACACACACACACACACACACACACACACACACACACACACACACACACACACACACAAAACACACACACACACATGCAGGCGTAAGCTTCAGCAACACACATATACACAATACATATGTGCACAAAAACAACTTCCAGCGTCCCTGACAACATCCCCATATGGCAAAAAGACACAACCTTTTCTTTGACGTGGATAAAAAGGTTAATCGGTTTCAACAAAAGGCTGTACCCTGGAGCACGGTAAAGTTAACCTGCTGTGTGTGTGTGTGTGTGTGTGTGTGTGTGTGTGTGTGTGTGTGTGTGTGTGTGTGTGTGTGTGTGTGTGTGTGTGTGTGTGAAAATTAAGATTGAAGTGATTTGTCTCAGCACAGTGGGCTATGTTCAATCCCTGGCGCAGCAGTGAACTAAAGTGGCAGATTCAGAAAGTCTGTTTGTGTGTGTGTGTGCACGTGCACGCACGCAATCTTAATGTGCCAAACCTTTTGTGCTGCACCACAAGGCTCTTAAAAATGTACACTGGACATCAAACTCTTCAATGGTCCAGAGACCTTTTATACTCCAAAAGGATCACAGCAGTCAGCTTAATGAAGCCTTGCTACAGGCAGTTTAGGCTATGCTGTTTGCTATAGCCTAACGTTTGGATTTTTATGGCACGTTATTGATCCCAACATGGGGGCAGGTGCAATTCTGATAAATGGAAAAGAGAGGCAGAAAATTAGTTGGACAGATATTGCAGTAAAGTATTGCATCCATATAAAAACGTTCCTTCCCATTAAGAAAGGATTTGGACATGCAGGACATAACAGCTGAAAAGATGTCTATGTTAAAGCTGCAGTGGGTAGAACGCAAAAAAACGGCAGTAAAAGACATTAACTGTATCTACCAGTGCAGACTGCTTCCACACACACACACGCGCACGCACACACACACACACACACACACACACACACACACACACACACACACACACACACACACACACACACACACACACACACACACACACACACACACACACACACACACACACACAGAATTCTACAGTACATACACACGATGCATAGAAAGTAGTCCATGCACAAACAGCTGCGCCTCAAAGATTAGGCCTGGACTAGAGGTAATAGAGGTCATTGAATTTAATTCCATTTAGAAATGGCATTTTAATATGGAATTTTAAAAAAATTGGGAAGAGATGTACATTTTAGTGGGCACCTGGAGAGAGTACAGTAAACTGTAGACAATAAAGAAGAGATTCAGATATGAAGAAGAGGGTCATTCCACAGTAAATGCAAGGATTCTCATGTGCCATCTTAATGAAAATGTCTTGTATGCACAGCTCAATCAGTTTACTGTACATAAACATAAACACAGTTAGACATACAAGCATTCACCATAACATTTATGCTACTCACTGCCTCAGGAAATGTCAAACCATAATTAAAAGAGTACTCCACCAATTTAGCAATGCACAGCTATAACACTGTCGAAAAAAAAGTATTAAAAACATGCAGCAGAACTAGTAATATATATTGTTTTAATTCCACACATTCTTCTTCCTTCTTGTCAAAACCTACAATACCAGCAATGCACAATTCGGTCAGAGGATCAGGTGCGTTATGCTAGTAGCGGCTAATGTAGCCTTGAGCTAGCTTCAAGCAGAGAAGGAGTGAGCTACAGATGTCTGGTATGCTCATTTCTTTCTGACTACACAGATCCAGATTTTCTATTTCATTTTTAAACTTCAAGTGATCATTTATGGCAATTTATCAAATTTTGCACAGCCCCCTCAGGAGCCGCACAAGGCTTTATACAACTTTGTTTCACTGCCCAAGACCTGTAAACAGACTTTGATGTGTAAAATCAGTGGAGTTCTCTCTTAAGGACATGTCACCCAGCTCAGTCTCTACTCTCTCTCTCTCTCTCTCTCTCTCTCTCTCTCTCTCTCTCTCCTGCCATCTGGTAATCACTATCAGAGCATTACCACTCGCACCAGAGTCACTGTCTTTCCACAAGCAGGCTGATTAACAGGTCACACATACACAAACAGACACACACATACACACAAACATGCTCAATGTAGATTCATGTGATTACATACCATAGGCAATGTGCAATACTCATACTGCATACTGTCTTAAGCCTATACCAATATCAGTCAGTTAAATCTTTTCATAATGTGTATTGTGTGTAATATACAAAAAACCATGAATGACTTCTAACTGACTGTAACAGGAAAAAACAACAAGGAGACAAGGAGAGAAAGACTTACATCTTTGTTGGTGACATCTGCTTGGACCAGAGTTCCATTTAGGCACGGCTCTACATAATGCAATTCCTCATTGTACTAAAAGAATACAAAAGGAATAATTAAAGTAATAATTTTTTGTCACTTTTAATTGTGCTGTATATACAGAAATGTTTAAAAATGCAAAATGTTAAGATGTTAGAAACTTCACTCATCTTGATGATAAGCATACACACATGCACACAATGTATCCAGTGCCTGCCATTCTGTGATAATACTCATAATTTAATGCATGTATGAATTAGACATCAAAGTCCAAGAAAGGGAATGGAAGTATGTTTCTCCACAGCCAGCAATTTTGTGTCTATATGCATATGCATCTGTGTGTCTGTCTATGTGTGTACTGTATGTATACATTGCAGCTTGAAACAAACTCTCACTGCAGATACTTTAAACAAAACCCATAACAACTTTAACACAACTGTCTTCTATGGGAAAATTTCCTTCATATAGAAGGTAACACAGTTAATGAAGCACAAATAAAAAGAAGAAAGAAGAAACAGATGAGTCAAAATCACACATCCTTTTAAAGAGTGTTAGGGGAAAAAATGTGTTTCTGCCAGATTGTCTAAATCCTCTTTTCCTTTATTTTTCAAAAGAATAATTTTCAAAATAACATGATTAGGATAACAAATGATAATGAAGACTTTGTTCTTTGGAGAAAGACAATGGAGGCTGGCAAAGTGACTAGATACGTTCTAATTGTGCATCAGACACACTTGCAAGTGCGTAGTCACGTACACACACACACACACTCACTCACGCACACACACACACACACACACACACACACACACACACACACACACACACACACACACTCAGTCAGTCAGGCAGGCACACAGGCACGCACACACAAACACACACACACACACACACACACACACACACACACACACACACACACACACACACACACACACACACTTATGGAGTTTCATCAGACTGAGATGCGATAACAATGGTTTGGGTGCCTGAGGCAGGATCCAATCACAACTGTCTCTTTTGCAATTCAAATCTTCATTCAACTGACTGCTAATTGGTTGTGAGCGTGACAGGAGAGAAAGCTGATTTGTTCCAGCATTTCCTCTCATCTGAGGAGGAGAGGATGTGAGCTTGTGTTTGTGTATGTGTGTGTATCTATAAAAAATGTAGAGTTTAAGTAGTATATGTATCCCCCTCATAGCTGTGTGCATATCTGCGTGGACTTACAGCGATGATGTTAAAAAAGTCATCGTCCCCAAGAGTGTCCAGTATGGAGGAGACAGTCTGCCTTGCGATGGTGAGCCTGAGACCTTTCATGCTACCACTGACATCCACCAGGATGACCACATCCTTTGGAGAGGTGGCAGCCTGGATGTACCACTTCCGGTTACGACAGTCAAAAGCTATGACCCCGTGTTCATCCGGCTTCCACTTGATCCCTTGAAGAGACAGAGTCAGCATCACAACTCAAAAGATAAACGATAAACTGCAATAGTGCTAGAGTTAGAAAACATTCTGTTACCTTGGCTGAAAGAGATAAAAGGTGGCCTGGTTCTTTGAGCCCTAAAGGGCTAAGTTCGGCTGGCATCCAGGCTAGGCTTTTTGTCCAAGCACACTGCTTTTTCTGTCATTTTTCTAAAACATTCATCTATTTTTAAGACTTCTTCTGCCCCTACTACAGTCTGCTAATTTTAGGCATTCAGTTCAGCCGAATTACAAAAATACATATTATCTCACTCACTTCTATTGGTATTTGGCCATGCAGATATGTGAGATTTTTGCTGACACTCCAGTACAATGGAGGTGAATGTACTGTAGTGCTCAGAGCAATCAACACATCCCTATCTAGAAACTAACTAACAAATTACACACATGCAATGCAAAAAATGATCTAGGTATTACATGGAGGAGCTATATGTGAGAATGCGAATGTCCGAATCAGTTGGACTGGACATTAAATGGACTTTACCCTGCCAGTTCCCTAGAACAAAGTCTGTGTAATGTCCGATTGAGCCCATGTGTGAATAGAGCAGCTTATTTTCTGGAAAATTCACACCGTGAAAATGGGCGTGCTAATGATGTTTCTATTATGCGGCTGGAACAAAACCGGAAGAAAACAAACACCCTAGGGTGAAGAAGAAGGGTGATTTAAATGAAGGCGGCAACCAACATTCATTCATCCAATTACATTCAACAGGCTTCTTTTCTTTATTATTCTACTCCTGTTCTTATTCACTCCACTTCACCTGAAAAAGTTAATTTTATCCATCTTCTTCACCCACTCTCTAATCTCAACAAACTCTCTCACCTGTCTCCCCCTCACCCCCCCCCCCCCCCCACACACACACACACACACACACACACTCTCTTCTTCTATCTACTCTCCCCCTCCTCCTCTCTCACACCCTGCTAGCTGTCAGTCACTGAAGATTCCCATACACCACTCGTTCTGCTTTAGGGAGAAAGCAACTTAATTACAAACACACAAACACACACAGCCACTACCTAACACTGCTCCACACTCACAAGCAAAACACAGACACACACACACTTACCAGGGTACTGCCTGAAAAAGCCCTTGGCACTGCCAAAGTACTGCCATATGAGTGATGGGTCTCTCTCAAAGTTATCTACAAACACTTTATTCAAGGCCTCAGACCAGTACACTCCGTTGACGATTGCAGAGTCTAAGGATTAAAGGGAAAAAGAAAGAGAGACGAAGAGAAGCATGGAGAGGAAAGAAACAGCACCATTTGAGTAAAAAGATTAACATTGTTTTACAGGCGAGGAGGTTGGAACAGGTATTCTCTAGTGCCTGCTCATCCACTTATATCGTATTATATACTGCACCTCCACAGATCACTATCAGGACCTATTCGTTACACAGGGAAAGTGTTGGCAGTAAAACGATGAAAGTAAAGAAAAAGAAAGTCTATTGTGCTATTGTGTATACTTTCTGTGAAAACTCTACTGCATTCTGGCTTTGTATTTGCTGCTCAGGCTGCACCAACTGCACTGTGGCTTAGTATCTCTTTCACCCACCATTTCACATTGTGCACTATCTGCCAACTAGACAGCTAAAACCATGAGATGGGTAGACTTTACTAAAACTAAATTTCCTTATTAATTTTTCCTCAGTTGTTGTCTGCAAAGGAAAAATATCGATTTTGATAAACTGTTATCTTGGTAACTCAGTTTCTTTATTCCACACAACTTGATGAGGAAGCAGCTACATCCAATCATGATAGGGGAAAACACTCCTACTACAGTTAACTAGGTTAGCAGATCACAGTGGCTGGCATCTGAGCTTTTGACTCCGGTGGCTCATGTGTATCTACTAATATTTCTATCCAAACTGATTGTGATATATTGTAGGGCATATCCAATCATTAAAACTTATTTTCAATTAACAGGCTGCTAGAGTCAAGAATGTAACCAATTTGCGACTAGACAGCCAAGCTTATTACAGCTGCTTACAGTACTACCACAATTCTGCTTGGTTCAGAAGCAGGATGGGGAAGATGGAAGCAGAAAAGAATGAGCAGACAGACAGACAGAATCATACAGTAGGGCATACACACAAAAGCCTTTAAGAGAGAGATAAAAAAAAAGAAAGCCGGGAAGGCAGACAGAAAGGCAGGTAGAAAGGAGGCAGTCAGACAGACAAGGACCTAATGGACTGAGAGACAGAGAGAGAGAGAGAGAGAGAGAGAGAGAGAGAGAGAGAGAGAGAGAGAGAGAGAGAGAGAGTAGATAACAGGTTTCCCATCATCGCCTACGTATGCTGGCAACATTGTTCTGCTGTCAACAGTCATGCCAATAAGCCATGATCAAATTAGCCCTCTGGAAGCTAGCACACTAAAACCCTCTCTTGATAGTAAACACCCAACCACCTCTATAGAGTGAAGTGGAGAGGAGGCTGGATTTGATCCAGGCCCCATTTACACAACAATACAGTCACTTCTGGTGCAGTTTGAGTGTCTATTAACTCATCATGATGAGGGAGAGAGTATGGGCTGTACTTTTTCCCCTAAGCTGTCATTTAAATTCATCTCAACTAATGCACTTCATTTAATCTGATCAAAGAAGCTCCCATGATTTTGTATAATCACACTTGTACTCAAGATTGAAAAGTAGAACTGTGTAGGTTACCCACTGCCGCACCAGTCATAGCGATCTGAGCTGAAATCAACTTCACTTTCATAGGTTACTTATGATGATGATTAGGGAGGATGGTATTAACAAGAGGAGCAAGGAAGCATGAGTAGAAACGGGAAAGAAGTGGGAAGCAATGTGTTTTTTTAGTGCATGTGCTCACGTGAATGTGAACACCTCGCCATCTTAAGAGTATAAAGGTTAGTGCATGGACATTAGAGTGTATTGACCTGCTACAAATGTGTATATGGCTTCGCTGCGTGCATGTTACATGTTCCTGTCGTGTAGCCTCATAAAGTATGATGGTGTAGGTTGTGTTTTGGTCGTGATGTTTGGAAGATGGATGTTTGATGTGGTGTGTTCCTCCTGCGATTAATCTCCGGGGGCGTACAGCTCTCTGCTATCATGGACTTAACCTCTAATTCATTTTCGTTGCCACCAAACCATTTATGATGTGCACAGGCTGCTCTTCAGCAACATAAAAAAAAGGTTCAGAAGACAGTGTCTTGCTACTACGCGTGGGGAGGGTTTCCAAAGCACGGACATAATTAGACAAAGATTAGCAAAATTAGTAAAAGAACTTAGCCTCTTCCGTGATTTCAGCAAGAACCTTGCGCCAATTTGGATGCAATGAAATGCAGCAGCAAATCTTGTCTTATATTATTATAATTCACTGTGCAGTGTTTAGGTATCTGACAAGTATGTATTGCTAAAACTGGATATCCTGGATCATATTTCATCTTCTCACCTGCACCTGTAGCAAATGCAAACCAACAAAACCTCTTTTTTTTTTAAACGCAGTGCTGCTAACTTAACCTGCTAAAAAATGTCTGCTTGAGCAAGCAGTAAAGAAACATTAAAATTCCTTGCTAAAAATACTGATAATGCTGCATACTGCATGAATGTTTTTGCAAATTCATTCAAAAGGAGAACATTTTAACAATATTTCCAAAAATTTTGAAGAAACATTAGCAAATTGTTTCCTTCCCCCGAGTCACTTAATCTCCTTTTGCAGAACTGTGAAACTTTGCCCACCAATGAGCTCCCTGCAGTCCCAGCCAATACATCGACGCTATCACAACCAGTGAGCAAAACCTGCAGATTTAAAACTCTAAAGCTCTCTCGCTCTGTGCGTGTGTGTGTGTGTGTGTGTGTGTGTGTGTGTGTGTGTGTGTGTGTTTGCGTGCAATTTTAATCATCTGCCCGTGAATCAAATCAAAATTACTCTTCCTCTCCTTGTATCGGCCTGCCAGCCTCACTCTCCTAGCCCTTTCATTCAATTCCTTTTCCATTTCATTCCCTCTTCTCCTGTCACTCTCACTTGCTTTTTCTCTTTTTTTTCACCTAGCTGTAATTAATCTGTTGCTCAAACCTTCCATCAGTCTGACTTAACCTACTTTCTTTCTCATTTGCTTTCTCCCTCTGTTCCTCTCTCTCTCGCTCTCTCCATATAATTTCTTTGCCTCTGGTAGCTGGGTTAAGCCGACATGACATTCACTCTGTCCACTGAGCATGGTACGAGGCCATGACTTCATGGGTTGGACTTGAGTGGATTGTAAATTAGCAGAAAGTCTGATTATTTAACAGCTAATTAATTTAGTGTGTGGTAGGGATAATCCAAAGAGTTACAGTTAATGAACTCAAATCCTCCTCCGCACACAGGCGTACATCCACGTGCACCAGCACACATACTAACTGTTGTACTGATTGTTGGGGCTTCAATTATCTAAATAATTGAACAATTCAGCAAAAAAGTCTGTTCATGATAGGCTTAGACATATCGTATTTTATAATGATGGCGTTAAACTTATTTGCACACATGTATTTTTGAGACCATTGTAATACATTGCAGGAGGTAAACATACCTTTGTTGTACATGTTGGTGGGCACCTGGACCACGCTGAGACTGAGGTTGACTGACAGGTTGTTAAAGTGGTCATTGGGTTGCAGGATGAATTCTCCTCCCAGCTCTACGCTGTTCCCCACATCATCCACCTCATTGATCAACACCGCATTGAAGTATTCATACTGGAGACATGAAGAAATAGATATAGACATTTCACAAACAATTAAATACACCTAAATACTGGAGGATCTGTCAATCAGAATCATGTATCTTAGTTTCGAAATGTTCGATTGTTGAATCGTGTTATCACTGTTTAGAATGACTGGGTCACTGAAATGCTGAGTCAGAGAGTAATTTGCGTACTGAGGTAACCTGAAGCCCTGGATCATCCCAGACATGCACAATGTTACAGCGGAAAGCTGCTGAGTTAACAAATCTCTCCTGAGCTCGCACACTCCCTTCTTAGCCAGATGCTGCATGTGGTGCTCTGCCTGCACTGTATTTTAGTACTGCGCATACTGGGGAGACTGTTAATAAATCATAGAGAAAGACAAATATAGAGCACATGGCTCCCTGCATCCCAAAGGCTCTGAAGTCTGAGGTACCAAACAGGGAGCTATAGCCAAGGCAGAAAAAAAGAACAAAGAGATAAAGATCCTCAAGCGATTACATTTTTTTAGAATACATTTTAGTAGAACCCCAAAAGCATACATATTTGTGTATGTTTACATGTCAATGATCTACACATACACCAACAGAGGGAGTAAAACTAAATGTTAATGTAAATTCAAGCTGAACCCGGCAAACTTGTCATTAATCTTTTAAGGTGGTATCTTGATTTGTGTATTCCTGTTTTTACCTCTTATGAGTTTCTCCTAATGTCAGCAATTGCTTTTTTAATCACCCTAGTGTAAAATTGTTAAAGGTCCTATGACATGCTGCTTTTTGGATGCTTTTATATAGACCTTAACGGTCCCCTAATACTGTATCTGAAGTCTCTTTCCCGAAATTCAGCCTTGGTGCAGAATTACAGCCACAAGAGCCAGTCCCACAATGAGCTTTCCTTATGATGTGCCATTTCTGTGTCTGTAGCTTTAAATGCTAATGAGGAGGAGAGAAACGGGCAAGGTGGAGGGTGGGGGTGTGGCCCTGACCAAAAAAAGCAGAGAAAGGGGAGGTAACTTTTCCCCTTATGACGACATATAGGCAAGATTCCAGATCGGCCCATCTGAGCTTTCATTTTCTCAAAGGCAGAGCAGGATACCCAGGGTTTGGTTTATACCTATTGTCATTTCTAGCCACTAGGGGACCATAGGCAGGCTGGGGGAACGCATATTAATGTTAAAAAACCTCATAAAATGAAATTTTCATGCCATGAGACCTTGAACTGACCTATGGAACTGTGTGTGTCCATGTTCAACATATTTAGAAGTACTGTTTTCTCATTTTAAACTAATTTCACTTGATGATTATTCAATTCACTAAACTGAAATTTTCTTCCAACTGATCATTAATACATAATTTAGGATAGCAAGTGCCATCAGAAGAACAAGATTTATTTTTTATTTGTTTATATTAATATATTTTACTGTTCTTACTGTCAATATCAATGGCAGCGGCAGCAATTCAATCCATTCAATGTGCAGGTGAACGGTGGTGATTACATGGCTTAAGGCCACATTGATTTATCTTGTAATGACCAAGAGAATATAATTTGAAAAGGGCCTCTGAGGAGAATAATTTGCCATTCTCAAGAGTACAATACAAAGCCCCAGTACATGTGCTATCATTCAAAGGGGGACAGACGCTCCCTGGACTTGATTTTTCAGAGACTGACAAGTAAATGGTGATTCGGTGCAGAGAAAACAGCATAGAGCACACATTTAAAAGTAACCATACCTTATCTATTCATCACCAAACCCTGACACAAGCCCTTGAACAAATTGTATTGTCCTACCACCCACTTTCGTGGACTCTTTCCTCTGTATGCCCCGAGAATTACTCATCCCACCACATACTTTCTTTTTTCTAGCACCAGTAACCTTCACTTGGGCTAAATCTTTCCAGCTCCTCCTGAGGAACGCCATCATCCCCTCAGCCCGGTGCAAAACACAGATAAAGTCATCAAATAGGCTGTGCCTATCAGTGTAATTAATCAAGCCTGATTAGGCTTATTAGCCTTTTATCAAGGGGAACACTGCAATTTCAAGGTGAGGGAGCACAGTGTTGCATACTTCTGCCTATATTTTCTCTCCTTCTTTTCTTTCTGGTTTACCTGCCTCTTTCTACCCCTGTGTAGACACAAAACCTAAAATATGTTTTCAAAAGAACAAGAATTTTTTGTGGTGAGTGACAAACCAAAATATTAGATTAAAAATTAGTGGGTTGGGCAGGCCAGAGACCTAGTAAGATTCAATAGACATCAGAGTTGAGGACTCAAGTCGGAGACTCGGACTCGAGTTGCACTTAAGTCGCAGCTGACTTCAGACTTGACTTGCGACTCGACCCAAAAGACTTCAGACTTGACTCGGACTCGAGCTTCAAGACTTGTCAACAACCTGTTTTCATGCATATTACTGCTTTATAAATCTAAATTTATTCATGAATTTCTATTTTCTTTAATTGGCATATATATGTTGGGGAAACACATGACGAGCTGCATGTCCCCTGCCCTTTGCCATAATGTGCAATGTAATACATATCAAAAAATGCAATTTAAAAAATAGACAATGGCGACACCAAGTCCTCCCGGAGTTGTGCCTTTTGTCATTAGTTTTGCTTTCAATAACTTCGTAAACAGTGGCCGTAAGTGAACAGCTACATGCAAGGTGTGTGGCACCAAGATAAATGATGCTGGATCAACAAGGTCGAACTTCCTCAGGCATCTCAAAACGCACCCAGATGGGTCAGTTACTAAAGTGAAAGAGACGTTACATTTAGCATATATCGTCACAGGTAATAAACTAACAATCGTAAAGTATTGTGCTAATGTTGAGAACAGGCAAATTGTATCTTTATGTGACAGACTTAGGTTAATATTTCACCAGGTCCGAGGGCTAGAGGGATGTGTTAAGTAGCCGAAGATTAGACTATACAATGTCCTAAATTGGAGACCCAATGAAAGTTCTATTTCATATAGGCTTCGCCCTCTAAGGCTACGCTATTGGGTTTATCCCTTCGTGCATGCGCAGTCGTGAAGATTTTCTTTCCCGCCCTTGCGTCCAGCACGGGCTTTCAACTACATCTACAGATACTGTATATAAACAGAACGGACCTGTTGTTCATCTCCCAGTTTTTCTTCAAGCTAGCAGTATGAAGACCTATACCTCCAAAGGTGTTCGCTTCTGTACCGGCAGCCGGACCGGCTACACCCCAGTTGTAGCGGGGAGACACGTCATTGTGTGGACAGACAACGTTACAGCAGCAGCGTTCATAAACCGTCAAGAGAGAACAAACAATGCGCACTGTGGTTTTCCTTGAGCACAAAGGACAATCCTCCCCTCGGCGTAGACGTCTTCTCCCACCATCCTTGGCCCAGAGCCCTCCTATACACTTTTCCCCCGGTCCCTCTGATCCCTCGCCTCCTGGAACGCATCCAGGAGGAGAATAATTGTAGTGGCACTGGAGTGCATGAGCGCATCCTGATTCCCGACTCTGGTTGAGCTGCTGGTGGTCTGAGCCCTCTATGACCCACTCGGTCCTATCCACACTCAACGACGAATGATGCGCCTGTCCTCACACCTCCTGCACTGGGTCTGGGTGGAACGCGGGTGTCCCATAAATTATCAATCATGATACAATTTCTCACTAATCATGCACGCCTACAAACATGGAATGATGCGCCGCTGCATGTGTATTCGCCTGCGGTCCTCACCCTCCCTACTCAGGCCAAGTCATTACCATGGCAGGCTTTTTCTTATCAGAGTAACGGTTTATCTGATACAATCTCCTGTCAGTGCATTGGGGGAAGAGTTAGTCTATGTTCTGCTTGTGGGCTCTGTGTCGCAGTTGGCACTGACTACATCAGCTTCGCCCTAACCCAATAGCGTAGCCTTAGAGGGCGAAGCCTATACGAAATAGAACAATAGTTACGTATTGTAACTCCAGATTCCATGAGTATAGGCGCAGCCCTCTAAGATTCGGGCCACCTGCTCCAATAACATTAGCTGAAGAAAAAGCTGATGTTGGGAGATGAACAACGGGTCCACTCTGTTTATATACAGTATCTGCGGACGTAGTTGAAAGCCTGTGTTGGACGCAAGGGCGGGAAAGAAAATCTTCAAGACTGTGCATGCGCAAAGGGATAAACCCATCACAAAGCCTTAGAGGGCTGCGCCTATCCTCATAGAATCAGGAGTTACAATATGTAACTATCGTTCTGGATGTAACAAAATTAAGTTCACATCCATTCTTGGTTGCAGTGCCCACATTTTATTTCAGAAAAAAATAATACATGATAGAAACGTTTAGTATTACTTTAGCTATTTCCCCCACAGAACACTACACATATGTCAGTTTTATGCAGATTTGCATTAGTGGCAAGAAAAATTATTTCCCATGTCCATCTACAGGTTTACAGAATTCATCAATGCTAAAAAAGATACTATTGGAGAGGGACAGAGCAGCATTGAGTCATTCATTATAAAAATGTAATGCATGATGAGGTTGGGCTTTACAGACAGTTAGTAACACAGACAAACATGTATTCTTTGGTGCAGATACCAAAATGTTGAAAAATAGAGTTATGAAATTGAAACAGAGTTCTTAATTTGTGTTTCTTCAGATTGCATTGCAGTAGACCCCATAAAGTTATCCTACAACTGATTTTGATACTGTACTGTATGGATGGTAGCTACAGGACATGCTTTGAATTCATAAGATTTAACAATACAGTGTTAGGGACAGGTCAGATGGCCAGAGACTTGAGACATGACTTGGACTCAAGCTCAAAGACTTGAGACTTGTCTTGGACTTCCAAACAATGACTTGTGAACATCTCTGATAGACACACACATGGCAAAATGCAGTGCCAGTCAGTGTAGGACGGGGGTTTCTCCAGTCAGTACAATAGATTAGTATGCAAGTCACTTTAGGGTCTTGAACCACCATTTGTAAAAATCTGATCTACACTGACCTTTACAAGGTTTGGGATACCATTTTCTACCACCAGTATGGTACATATTTTTTTAGTGCAACAGGGTAAATACAATCCAGATGAGTCAACTTTGACTATAACTGCTTCAACCTTGTGTTTTTAAGAACAGACAAAAAAAAATCAACAGTTAAAACATTTTAAAAATGTCCACTTTAAACCTGAAATGTCAGCTCTGACAGTGCGCCTTCAAGCAAGTATGTAACTAAGGATTTATTTAGAAGACTTTTCAAAACAAAATTTTAAGTGCTTCACAATAATGGCATTCAATATATGAAACAGTCAGGAGAGTAACAAACATTTTACAGAACAAAAAACATAAAAGCAAAAACATCAGTCTCCATATTATCTTTAATTACACCATACAAAAGTAATGAAGAGGAGAGGAAGTCATTGACATGGAAAAGAGGCAAAGACATGAGACCAAGAGTAGAAAGAAAAAAGGACAAAGATAGACAGGACAGATGAGGCAAAAAGACAGAATAAGAAATGATAGAATACGATAGGACACAATAGTACTGGACAAAAAGGAAGGACATGATAGGATACAAAGAGGCAAGAAAAGGGTCACGCTGCTGCATAGGTGACTTATCTGGTTACTTTAAAGCAACTATGATAAATATTTGTATACAAAAATGGATCACATTACTACTTGTGTGTGAAAAGGGTATGCTGCTCATAATGACAAACCCACAGATAATCATCACCGACTCTGCAGTTCTCCTCAGTTACAGAGCATTATAGCATCTTTCTGCTCACTGTTTTATTCTCACTGCGCTCATTGTTTTTGCAGCCATTTCTAAAAAAAAAAAACAATGTAAGCTTCTTGCCAGCACGAAATACACAAGAGTTAGTTGAGTAAAAAAACAGAGCAAAAAGGAGACTGAGTATCAGATTTATAGTCGCCAGTTGACCAGAAACACAACTTCAAATAAATGTATGTGTGTGTGTGTGTGTGTGTGTGTGTGTGTGTGTGTGTGTGTGTGTGTGTGTTAGAAGGGGTGGGATTAAATAAGTGTATACTTCTTCCCAATCCTTTTCAGACATGTCAAAAAACTAACAAACAAGTGTTTGGTATTATGTATCCATGCTATGCTATCTATATTATTATTTTCTGTATGACCTGATTTTCTGTTTTCTTTCATCAATCAATTCAATGTGTAAATAGACAAAGTTTGCATATCAACTCTGAAGGGAATAATATGTTTCATGGGCCTAATAGCTTCTGCAACTTTTGTAATGTTCTTGTCAGGTCAAACAACTTCTTTGAAACAAGCACCTTGCAACTGTTATCAAAAAATTGTTTCCTCTGGCATGAGAGAGAGTTTTGTGAAATAAAATGTGGTGAGGTTGCAGGAATGACGACCTTTGAGTGGTGGGAAACTCTGGCACAGAGAATGGCTTACGTCTATTATTCACCCATCTCTTGCTTCCTCTTCACCTGACCTCTCTGCATCTGGCAACTGTATCTTTGTTCCCTGCCAAAGAGGGCCATAGTGTCCAGAGCCAGCCTTTATTACTGTACACCTGATTATCACCTTCACCCCCTTTCCAGGTCTGTCTCAGTATATTGTTCTCCAGTCTAAAGAAATCCATAAAATACATGTAGAGAATACAATGCAAATCCCACACAACCAGTACTTCACCTTTATTTAAAAATGTGCCTTTTAGTACTTCTTACCTTTGCGATTGCTCAATTGGTTTTAATATTTTATTCATTCTTCGTTTCTTTGGCTAATTTTGAGCCTTTCATTTTTTTCAAATCATTCAACAGAAAGAGTCATGAGTCAGATGTAGTCAGACTTTCTTTTTGGCAAACAAATAACGTTCAATGCAAAAGGACCAATGACATATACTTCATTTGACCCCAACCTAACACCGTGAGGGAAAATTAGGATACTTAGGGGCCATCCACATGGAGACGCTGTTTGCATTCATTGATTCAGAAAAAGGTAGAAATAGGTGCATACAAATTCACCAGAATGCAGGAAATGAAGTGTTTAATGCTCAACATTTTCAATAAATCATTTTAATTACTTTGGTGTTATTGAAATAAATAACACTTCAAAAAATATTTTTTAGAAAAAATCTCAACATAAATCTCACTCTAAACTGAAAAAGGCTGTTGCTGCAATTTTGTTAATTTTACAGGAAAAAATACTGTTATTATTAGATGAGGAGCCTACGATCAAAATAATGAAGTTACTGTCTGTGGCTGACATGGGCTGGCAAATGATCACGTTAAAAAGCGTGTGCGTGCACGAGCACTACGGTCATGCGCAAAGTGTCCCGGTTTTAGCTCCGGGAAATCTGGTCACCCTAAGCTAACCATATCCCATCTCCATGGTCAAACCAGCTCACAACGATACACATACCACGCATGGCACACAGAGGCAGAGTCAACTGTACCTGCAGCTGACAAGACCCCATTGTGTCTTCATCCTGTTCTCTTTCTGCCATTGTCTCATTAATACCATTTCTATCATTCTCTATCACTTCCTCTATCTCTCCCTCCCAACCTGATTTATCCCTTTCCTTTTCTGGCTTAGCCTGATTCCTTCTAACCATTGTTCACTGGCTGTATGCAATCCTCATCAAGCTCCTCACCACCCCTCCGACTCTTCCAGGCATTCAACTCCAATGTGCTCTCTCATGCATACAGCTCTCAATGGCAATGTTTGGCTACAATCAGCTCTATCTGTGAGACCACTGTTGCCAGGTTGTCACTGTCTAGTCAACCCTTTCTATCTGTTTTTCTCTTCCATCTCACAGGCACTTTCTCCATTTTTTCTCTCTTTCTGTACGATAGATGGAGTAGGAAAATTACATACATCTCATTCCTAAAAACAAAGCAATTTACAATAAATGTGGCTCTTTTTTGTTCAAATGCAGACAGTAGAATAACAAAGTTGATTTGTAAAAAAAAAAAACACATGGATACATATAGATTGGGCAGATATTGGGCAGAAACAATAGACAGAAACACACACACACACACACACACAGCAACGGCAGTGACTATCTCAAGATCCAAGACAGAAAACAATAGTTACTAATGACTCAATTCAAAGAAACAAGCTGTGCAGATGTTCTGGCTTTATACCTTAGGGAAGTGTCTTGAAAGACAGTGAGAGAAAAGGCAAAGACAAGTGGAAATGCCACCAGAAACATTAGCTCTTAAAAGCATAGAGAAATCAAAGTCAAGGGGAAAAGAGTAAAACAAACAACTGTTAATGAATCTGCTAATAGACTTATTTAAATTCACAGCATGTGGACTTTAATTTCGATTAAAATTGCACCCATCAGCTTTTGAGTTTCAAGAGTGTGGGAGTGAGTGTGGGTGTGAGAATGGAGGCCGGGGCAAATCATGGTGTGTGTGTGTGTGTGTGTGTGTGTGTGTGTGTGTGTGTGTGTGTGTGTGTGTGTGCTCACCAGCATCAGTTGAAGCTGTGTGTGAACAGTTTGTGTGGAAATGTGTGTGTCCAGTCCAAGTGTGGGTGTACGTGTTGAGTAAGTCAATTATGCCATTCCAGCATTACAGTGAAGGAGTGCTCAGTGCCACTAATGCAGTCCCTGATCATGGTGTTAACAACCTGATCTTTAACGTTGCAGTGCATTACGCTGAGGGATTGTACATGTCCCATCAGCACCCACTCACTCAGTGCGGTACAGACAGAGAGGGAGAGGATGAGGACGGGCAACTGGTGGTAAACAGTGGAGCACATTTCAGTTACCTGCTTCAAAACATAAGCCCAAAGAATGGGTAGGTTTAAGGTGTTCTGTGCACCATTTTAACATCAAAATGTCATTGCTGCATTGATTGGTTTTTGTAATTTTTACACATAAACAAAGTACTTCTTGAGAGCAAAAAAAGGAAGTACAGTAATACATAATAATTTGCAAAGTAATTTTATGAAAGAATTAAAAACGCATAATTCAAAGAAGACGCTTCTTTAGCGTTCATATGTTTTGCTTCATCAGGCAGGGGCGTCGGACTGGGGGTGAAACCAAGGTGGTAAGCTTAGCTTCAGAACGCGAACCTCCGATGGCGCCATTTTGTTGCTACGAAGCGATCACCTCTTGTTAGTATTCCACCGACCGCCATTTTTTTTTTACGTCACTTGACTGCGAATAACTTTACATCTTTGTCCATTGTTTATTTCTAAAGAAACACGACAATGTATAAAAAGCTCCATTACCTTGTACCTCACGTTATAGCTCCATAGCAGACGTTTTTGTAAAAATAAGCTAACGATTGTGTCATAACCAAGTGACTTACTGTCGCACAGTAGAGGAATTACCGTATAGTACAGGAGAAGCTCGCAGGCAGTTTCGACTTACATTAGCTGTTTAGGTTAAATTACTAATGTTAACTAGCATGTTAGTTAGCAATAATTAGCCTGTTCTTATGTTATCTCCTTACATATACCTACGCTCTCAGTCTCTGTAAGATTGGAAATGATTGAGATTTCTCTTGTCACAGCTACCAGAAGACTTACAACTTTCAGACACGTTGCTCACGTCACATTTACGTTGTCTCTGTCAGTTGGAGGCGGTGCAGTAAAGCAAGAGATCACCGGAAAAGTGCTTCTAATTGCCTTCACTGGTCTCCGTCCAGAGCAACGGGGTCTATTGGTCCATTATATACTGTCTATGGGTAAATCGATACTGATTACTAGGGCCCAAGGAGGGAGAGGGCCCTTGAAAAGTCTGTAATATATTTTATTTCACCTGGATATTTTCATTTCCTAATTAAATTTCATAATGCATGTCAGATGAAATGTAAAGTTAGTGTATTGGCTGAATAACTTGGTTGACTGACTGACTACATTTTGTATACAAAAAAAGACTATGGTCTCACCCACCCCTTGCTAATGCGCCAAATGGTTTAGTCCATCTGCACGCATTTTGTTTACGTTAGCTAGTTCAGTTGAGCGTCTGATGGAGCGCAAGCTTCTGCTGTAGAAATGTCTTTCTCAAAGAAAGTCAAATCAGGCTACCAAAAAAGAAAGGAAAGACAGGAGAAGGAGAGAAAACTAAATGAGGGAAAATAATATTGGTAACTGACTTCTTTTCAAAGAAAGGTGAGCACAAACTAAAAAACGAAATCCATGGTGCTAAACTGCTTGAATATCTCCATGACTGTTAGTACTAAAAACAAACTGAGACAACCCATGTAATGAGCAGAACATACACTTTCAAATGCTAATTTGGTTATACTTGTAATCTGAGGTAAAGGCTAAATAAATAAACTACACTAGCAATGCTGTTTGCATATAACACACCATTGTAATAGCCTAATTTAAAACATGTTTAATTTTAAATTAATAGGCTATAATGTCTATAATTAGCAATAATAGGCTAATCAGTGTCATAGGCTTGGTAGCTCATCGGTAGATACATATCATGTCAACATTATAGTTATGTCAGATTCAGTAGATGTTAACATTGTGAAACGCGTGGCCCTCAGTTTCAGAAACTGTCACAGCAGGGAGCAACAGACCCCTCAGCCTCCTTTTTGGATTTGAAACAAGGGAAGCTTATATCAAAATTAAAGCAAACCATGTTTAGCCATTTTGACTGAAAGGTGTTAACAGAGGTGTCAAGTAACGAAGTACAAATACTTCGTTACCTTACTTAAGTAAAAATTTTGGGTATCTATACTTTACTGGAGTAATTATTTTACAGCATACTTTTTACTTCTACTCCTTACATTTTCACGGAATTATCTGTACTTTCTACTACTCACATTTTAAAAATAGCCTTGTTACTCATATTTCAGTTCGGCTTGTTTTCATTCCGGCTCGTCATCGTTCAAAAAAAACACACACAAAAAAACCCTATCCAAATCGCTCCATCCGGAGAGAGTGAATGTGATTGTGGTTGGATGAGAAGTGTGTCATTCCGACACCCTATTGGTTTGTACGCGATCCATCAAACCTGCACAGACCCGGTGCTAATACGCCACCGGTGCCTTAACGACCGTTATCTACCGGACCGAATAGCAACGTGGATTTCGGTGCCTTATTTAGGTGCCACTTAAATGCCTGCGCTTCTCTCTGATGCTCCGAAAACGGACGTTAGAGGGAACTGAAACATCACCACACGGGACGCTAGTTAACACTACAGTTGGCAGCAGCTAACGCTAGCCTACCGTTAGCTAGCAGCTGGAGTAAACACGGTTAAAATGCTGAGAGCTAAGCGATGTAAAGTGTGTCTGTATTTCACTGGAGAGGATTGTAACACCAGACTGTAGCTGCCATTGTCTGAAAAACACAGACACAGAGATGTGTCACCTTTCTCAGCCCTTCTGAGTGTGCAGGTATGATTTTAATATAACATTATTATAGTCATATGATTTTGTCCTAACGTTTTGGGGTTAAGCTGTTGTCCTTAATGGCATTTTTTCCCCCTTACATCAGGGGTCTTCAATGTTTTTTAAGCCAAGGACCCCTTTACTTAAAGTGAGATGTAGCAGGGAGCCCCTACTACATATTGTATGAAATTAAGTTGCATATTAAACTGGGCCTACAATAACTGTTAGGGCAACCTAAAGCGTTCTTACATACCCTTTTTTCATAAGCTATTAAAATATTAATTGTTGGCATGATTTTATAAATCATATTTTAATGTTACATACTGTATGTGACATACTGTATGTGGCACAGTAAATCTAGGATTAACTGTATCTGTGGGCTGATATTTTAGGGACTACCTTACCTATAGGCCAGTAAGCTTATCATCAGTGGGAATTTATGTTTGCTAATAATATGTTGGAATTATGTTAAGGCATTTTAATTTTAAAAGACTCAAAGATAATAAAAAGACTCAAAAATTTACAATAATTTGGAGGGCCCCTGCAATGACTTTGAAGACCCCTTGTTGAAGATCTCTGCCTTACATTACTTTTACTTTTATACTTTAAGTAGTTTTGAAACCAGTACTTTTAGACTTTTACTTAAGGAAAAAGCTTGAGTTGATACTTCAACTTCTACAAAAGTCTTTTCAAACCCTAGTATCTATACTTTTACTTGAGTAATGAATGTGAATACTTTTGACACCTCTGGGTGTTAAGTAAGACTATCATCTTAGTGTGTTTTATTATATTAGGTTACAGTTAGGATAAGAGATTAAAATAAAATGAATCCTTCATAGAGAAAGATGATAGAGAAGATGTGATTGAGGACGATGGGAGTGAAGACAGCAGGGAGCATGAGTGTTGCTCTGAACACAGTGTGGAAATGAGAGATGAGGAACTGGAAAGTAGGCAGAGCAGTGCAGACCAGTTTTTGCCAGAGGATCCAGGACTATGGCCAGCTAAATTAACAGATGATCAGAGAGACACCATAGTACGCAGGCTGGCAAGTAAAGGTACAGAGACAACCAACAAAATGTAGTAGTAACCACAGTAAAGTAGGCTAGAGAATGTTGAGAAAGGAGGTCTGAAATGTGTTTTATCAGGCTACTCTAAGCATTGCAGTTAATAGTTATTACCCTATAAACATCTAGGCCTACAGATTCATGTGTTCAGAGGCCCGATTATTTTTTTTATTTTTTATTTTTGGTTGAGGAAGATGGGGGCCCATCAGGACTGCCTATGCAGGGCCAAGGGTCTGGTGCTACGCCCCTGTCATCAGGTCTAAATGGCTAAACCAGAAACAAGTGGTTCAACTTTTCATCAGGTCAGGTATCAACTGGGCCTATGAAAGTTCAATAACCTAATATAAACATCTCCTGTTTTAAGTGCGGGATAATTAGTCGATTCATTGATTAGTCAATTGAGTTTAATTTTTCAAGCAAAAATACCAAGCATTTGATAGTCTCGCTTTGCCAGACCTTCCTCTACAGCGCTGCGGAGCAGGGTCTGGCTAGTTCACATAGCATTTCGTGATGGGAGAAAAACATGCTCAGGTTTATTGGCATTTCTTTAAACCAATCACCATCGTCATGGACGACGCATAGCACCGCACGGAGCAATGGCGCCGCTCCAAAATAGCTTTGGGAAGGAACTTGTTTTGGTGGAACGTGTACGTTCAAAAGTTGTTTTAGTCGTGCAACAGAAAACTCAGATTGGACAGATAGTTTAGCTCGCTGTCTCGATTTACCCTGCAGAGATCTGAGGAGAAGTTAACCCTAGTCCTCATAAATTGACTGGAAGCGGAAGAAAAGAAGAAAGCGGAAGGTAATGGACAGCCGGCCGAAAAGAGTGAAATCCATCCAAGTATTTGATTAATCAATAGATAACCGTTAGGTGCAGCCTCAGCTACATAAACATTACTTATGTTTGATCACTCTCATTACAGAAATGAAATGCACAAATCACTATGGTGGTTTGAGCAAAATCATGTAATAGAATCTGCAAAGAATTAGCTATATAAATAATACAATTTCAGTGCTTCTGTGGACATGCAATTTACTAGAGATGGCCCGATACCATTTTTTTTGCTACCCGATACCAATTCCGATACCTGAACTTGCGTATCGGCCGATACCGAGTACCGATCCGATACCAGTGTGTCATATAATTATATTATAATAATATTATGTTTTAACAACTGTATACTACTATCCCTGCAAGGATGTGATATGATTTCTATCTTTGTTGTCTGTCTGGCTCAGGTTAAACTCTTTGTAAAACATGAACAAACATGAACAATGAATGTCACAGAACTTTCTTTTATTATCCAGTTTGACAGTCAGTTATAACGGAAAAAGAACATAAACTACTTTAACGTAGATTTTCTTTAGGGCTTTATTACGTGGTATCGGATCGGTGCATAAACTCCAGTACTTCCTGATACCAATACCAGAATAAGAAATAAACAGTAAATTTACTAATAAATAGTAAATTGTAGAGATGGTCCGATATCGGACCATCGCTACAATTTACTATTTTTTACAAACTGGTCAGAATTTGTTTGTGAGTGCTGGGTGAGACTTGTGCAGTAAGGCATCAAAGTGAGGCACACACTTAATGTTGACTTTAAATACTGCTTTTTCCCTGCAATCATTGAGTTGAATGGCTATGGAGTGTAACTAACTGTTTGCTTCTTTATAAGTATTTGTTAAAAACAAGTATAGCCTTAGTTGTAATGGAGAAAACTGTGGTTGTCAGTCACAAAGTGTGAAGAAGACACACATACAGTATGTAAGTTTGTGACCCACATGCACATGCTCACATACAAATAAAACACTCCTGTTGATTTTGATAAATACTCTTGCTGCACAGTGTCAACAGCCTCAAAGGGAAGAGAGAGAGATAGAGAGAGAGAGAGAGAGAGAGAGAGAGAGAGGAGATTTCATGTGGTGTTGACCATGACGCTCCACCCTCTGGTGTTCACTTCTAACTTTCATCTCCAGTTCGACTCTCCTCTTTTATTCACCCACCTCCCTACTCTCTTTCTTCACGGTCGGGAAAGAGGAAGACACCATTCCCAGAGTGTGGAAATGTGACTGGAAAACAACCAGGGGGCACGGATACAGGTAATCAGTGAGTAAACAAGACTGCAGATTGAGTAACTTGGAGGAAAGGTCAAGTGTTCATATGCTGTGCTTAAAATCCTTTTTCATGCATCTTAAACTTTGTGCTCACACACTCTGAGAAAAACATACAATAGACTAAACTCTATAGCAGCCACATAAGGCTGTAATTCTCGTTAAACACACACACTTTAAAATAATTCTGCTGCACAGTGTGTGTGTGTGAGAGGGAGACGTTAACAAAATGATCAGTGTTATTAACTGTGATCAACACAGAATTGTACTGTGAAATTGTTGAAATTAACACAAAGTAGTATGTTGGTAAAAAAAACAAAACGTTAAATCCTGTTTAGGCTCTATCCTCCACATCTCTGTGTAAGCAGCCAGCCAGAGTTCTGTCCAAAGGGGATTAATAATAAGTAATTTAATAACTGGGTACTTATCTCTCCAGACTCTCTCTAGAATCAAAACTTTGAGTTGGGAAGAGAGACTCCACTAAGAGTCAGGTAAGTCATGTCACGTAAGACAGAACTTACCAGCTCCTATCTGACCTTTCAGATCAGTTTTCTTCCAGAAGCTTCTGTGTGATATATATAAAACCCAGTTCACCCTAATTGTTATCTGTGTGATGCATCAGGTTGCATCATGATGTCCAGGTTCCAATCTGGTTGCCTGCCAGCACTCATTTTTTGAAAAGTGTTGGTAGTTTGAGTTTAGTGCATGCTAATTAATCTAAAAATAAGCTAGTAAATACTACAAATGATTATTTGTAGAAATGTCTATTTATTTACTTTTTCTTCTGAAACTAATTCATTTTTTCAAAGACACTATCCAGAAGCTTGTCAACATCAGTGTTTATAGGTAGCACCCTATCTATCTGTCTGGAACCTTTTTTAACCCTTTTCTCTAAGATAGAAAAATGTAGACGAAGGTGCCTAAAAATGCTTTGTGCCTGGATTTGGAAAGCAGTGTCGTGTATTTGTGCATTATACGCTGGACAGTGAAGGCCAACTCTTGAATAAATGGCTTAAAAAATCCCATCTTTGCAGCAGTGGCCATGCATGCCACAGGACAGTGAAGATACTCTGGATTCACAGGCACACACACTCAGGTCAAATATTTTTTGCCAGTAATAAAAAGAGCAAATTGGCAAATCAACAAGCGTGTGGCCACCTCTCTGTACTCTATGGTAATACCCTAGACAGGGGGGTATGAGAACAAGAGAGAGAAAGAAAAGGAAAGATTAAGCATTTCTCTCCCCCTGCTCCCTGCAGACTGGGGCTACATTTTTAGTCAACATCAGGCTTGGCAATTGGCTGTTTGTCTCCAACCTCCAAGGAAGGATTTCATTGGCTGCAGAGGGCATCGGAGACGGCTCTCTGCTTTCCTATTTACAGTGCATGAGCAGTGCGGGTAAAAGAGCAAGTGAGGAAAATCGCAGCAGATTACCGTGCCAATTTCACATGGCAGCAGAAGAGCTCTGGAAAGGATAGATAAGGAAATTCCCATCAAACCGCTGCCAGCAAAATATGTATCCAATAGGAAAAAACCACACAAACATTTTATAATAAACCCCCGAATAGTGATGGAGGAGGTTTCACCCTACAGCGTGGATGTGGTATTTTTAGCACAGCTGGTGATAATTACCATCTATTCACCATGTTCTGCAGTAAAAGGCACTATTAGAAATGCCACCATCAGAGCTGTACATTTACAAACACACACACACACACACTTACACAGGTGTACACATACAGTGCTCACAAAAATGTGCATGCATATTCATAATTATGCAGGTAAATAGCAACAAAAGATGCAACAGCAGTTTTCGATTGCAACTAAAGAATGCTCAACCATTTAACTTTATGCTCAGACAATTCAAAACACAATTAGCAGTAAAAAATGAATGGCTGCTACATTATTTGCCAAGAGGCAACACTACGGATGCAGATGATAGCCAGACAAAGACAATCCGTTACTATTACTATGATGGCCAAGCTGGTGAGGCAGGGATTCATTTGTGACGGATGTCGGAACACGATGCGGAACCTCCCACATTTGGACAGGGACTTACTCTGCATTTCGTCTGTGACTATCAAGATCTTTCTATCCATTTTCTGGAAAATTTGATGCAAGTAGTTCTGTCATTACTTTATTTTCCAGTTGATGTTAATCGTTTACATCAGCATAACCTAACTGTCAGATAGAGGTGTTGAAATTATTCAAATAATTGATGCGTCGAATCGTGGACATGGACGACGCTGCATCGATAATCGGCAGGCTCATAATCGATTACAATTTAATGTAGGCCTAACAACATTTCTGTTTACATATTCTGTTATGTTTTGCACATTCAGGAAGTGCCATGTGCTCAGTGCTGTAGTTTTATGTATCCAATTTATTTAGTATTAGAGCACTGCAGAATTCTTTTTTTTTTTAAGCTTGAAAAGCTATGAATTAAATCCTGCATGGCTTTAATAGAAAAATGTATTTGACGCATCGTGACGCATCGTGACGCATCGTGACGCATCGTGATGCATCGAGATATCGAATCGAATTGAATCGCTGACATGATAATCGTACTTGAATCGAATCGGGAGATCAATGAAGATTCACACCTCTACCGTCAGACCTGAAGCAGGGTGGAGAAAGCAGCAGTTTTGTAAAAATGAAAAGGAAGCACATGTTTTTCTTAACATTCTGTGCTGTTAATGATTGATTGATTGATGACTGGTTGAGGGGTAATGCATAGTGTGACTATAAGTATGATGATGACGAAGGTGATGATGAGTCTATGATACTGGCAAGTGCTGAATGAATATTTTGTCATATTATTATTTAGGACCCACTGTTGAAGTAAGTTAACAGAAACCTGTCCTATTAGGTCCTAAAGGCAATGGGCTCTGTGGTTTGATAGTTTCCATTACTTTTGTTCTGTGTCTTCCTGGTTTTGAAATGATGCTCTGTAATGTAGTAACACTGCATCATACACCAACTGCATCTGCAGTTACATTAATCTCTGATTAAAGTAGATTATATTACTGTGGTCACACACCATGCCAACAAGCATCTGGCATGCAAAAGTAATTGTCATTATAATATTTATTTCTCTCCTCCTACATCACTTTCTTCTTCCTCCTTCTCTTCCCCTTCCTCTCCCTACTTATAGCATAATACAATCATAACTGAGTTTGTTGGGGTAATATCTCTTCTTGATTAAAGGTATTTTGGCTTGATTGTGGCTTCTCACTCTGTCCTAGACATTGTGAAACTCTAGATTACACTAAAGGCTCTCTATCAGCCATTATCAGTTCTGGAGCTGTGTCATTAAAGCTGACACAAAGGGACGCTCACTTCGCTGGGCTCATCTCATCTCCACCAAGTAATTGCTGGCATAAAGCATTGCTGTGAGCCCACACAGTGTCACTGCACCTCAAGAAGCATTCGAAAACACAAACACACATACAAGTGTCCAGAGGTGACACACACATGCAGATGCACAAACACATGTCCACAAACACATGCAAAATACAATACATACAATAACACAAGTACCTATCTATGAAGGGAGTTTTGTTTACATGCATCAACAACAACACACACACAAGTACAGATAAAGTAAGATACATCAAGATATACAGAGTGCACTCCCATATAAAACCTGTACAGGGAACCATATATATATTTATGCATGTAATCCCTTTGCATGGGCAGTTTGCAACAGGTAAATTTCACAATTTACTCTTCAGTAAGCAAGTTTGTTGTTATATTAGAGTGTGTGTGTGTGTGTGTGTGTGTGTGTGTGTGTGTGTGTGTGTGTGTGTGTGTGTGTGTGTGTGTGTGTGTGTGTGTGAAGGAGTGAAAAAAATGAAAAGGAGTGGGTGGTAGTCTACACTCTTCCCAGACCAACAATAGTTGAAAATCGGCCAATGAACATACTGTTACAAGGCTAAGCTAACCTGGGCTAGTAGAACATCAAAGGAAAATATCTACTAACGGCTAAACTAGCTTGTAACACAGGGCCGGACTGGGATTTTTAGGCCTGGAGTTTCATGCCTTAGACAGGCCCACTTTACTTCACGACTGACTATATTAAAATAATGTAATTAATACCTTAGTATATAAGTCTGCAATAGTGCACTGTTCTCTACAGCCTAGTAATTCAGTGTATTTTCCTAAAATATCATAATTTCCTATTCAGTGCAAACACAGTAAATGTTGCTTCACAATGTAGATGTATTAGAACAGTTAACATCTTTACAACAACACAATGTAATGTTCAACAATATCAGAATCTACTTTCTGTGCAAATAAGTGTATCCAAACCTTGAAATGAAATAAAAATATAAATAAAGACATAAAAATAAAATAAATGTATTGCACTTTCTAATGACACCATCATGTATGGTTTTAGTTTGAATATTTACTATCCTACTTTCGATGATAAAAGGCATAATGGGTCACTAGTAACATTTGGGCATAGAAAGTGGTTATAATGCACCTAATCTGTTTATGTTTGCTTGTTCACACACTGTGGTACAACAGCTTACAGTAGATGTGCCTTCCACAATGACAGAAGCTCTGCTTCTTACACAAAATCAACTTTTAAAAATTGTTATTATTCTCAGCACAAATCTCTAAAATCTAAAGTGAGTTTCATTAATGTAGTGCCGAATCACCTGCCATTATTAATTATCTCAGGGAATTTTATTGTATAGAGCAGGTCTACACCTGGTTTGCAGCATAGACTGTTAATGGTTTGCAGGCAACGTTGTATTTTGTTTTGCACAGCCGCTAGCATCCTGCCCTGAGCTTAGCTTACCCGTCTCATCATCTTTGGCATTTGACTCTCAAACTGTGAGCTGCTCAGTTCAGATCATCTGACCATGTCACTTTCCAGAGCCTTCCTTTTATAATTGTCGCCTTTTCAGCACCGTTTTTGCCCTTATTATCTATTTTATATAGCTTCTTTTTGCTTGCGGATCCCATCCTCTAACAAGCACCAGTGCACCCCGTAGTGGGCTGCATGAATGTATGAGAACGTAATGAGAACGGTGGGATGCAAGAAGAAATTAATAAAAAGAGTCGCCTTGGAGTGCAGGCAGCCATGACATATTTTGGCTACGATTTCAACACAGTACCATGACGGAACAACGCCGGCCCTTGCAACCAAAAAAAAAGAGAAGCCCACCGGGAATTCTCCCAGTGCTCCTGATTAGCCAATCCGGGCCTGTTGTAACATTAATGGTATTGGTCTCCTCTCTCTGCCAGATGCATTTAACATGAGAATGAGACATGTGCTTGCGTGGATGAGTGTATAAGTTCCTACCTAACAGAGGTTGTGGAAAACAAGAAGAAAGAATAGTCTTTCAGTGAAAGCATGTGGTTTGCAGCCTTCAGCCTGCCGTATGCTGCTCCTTTCAGAATCAACCTCCTGAATAAATCTCTCTGCCCTTTGGCCTGGGTTAAATCAGCATCACACAAACACGCTCCCTCATGCATCATATCAGTATTGGCCCTGTCCATCAGCTAACCACGCCCACTTCTCTAAAAACACTAGATAGATATCATAACAATACACACACACACACACACACACACACACACACACACACACACACACACACACACACACACACACACACACACACACACACACACACACACACACACACACACACACACACACACACACACACACACACAAGTAATCTTGTGATCAAATGTAGCAATTTTCTTTCCTGGCTGATCTCATGGTGTAACTGTTGCTTCAGATGGTGCTAAATATTTTCCAGAATGGTGTTCAAACCCAGAGTGAACTTATTGCAAACATGATTTTAAGCCAGTAGAAAGAGAGACTTTTTTCCAATTAAAAAAGCCCCCTTTCTCAAAACATAACATTGTGTGACTGAATTACATTATGGTCTAAAGGTGGATCTCTTACTTTTCAGTGCAAAATTGTCTTGATGGAAGCACTTGCTGCTTCTTAGGAGCTTAAACTCTATGTTAAGTACAGCAGCTTCATTTTTTTCTTACATCAAACACCACTATAGCTGCAGTAAATCTCAATAAATTATCTCAATGTGATGTTGTGTTATCTATAAGCCTGCAGCTAATGATTATTTTTTATCATCAATTAATCTCTTAATTATTTTCTTGATTAATTGGTTGGTAACAGTGTATCCCTCACATGAGTAAAGCTGGAAACAGTATGCATATAAAAGGTAAAGGTGCTGTGAAAAAGACCATTACTTTGAGCAGTCTGGATTGGCTGGTGCTTTATTGTCAAATACACCTACATGTAGCGAAAATTCATTCTCTGCATTTAACCCATCCCTCAAGGAAGCAGTGGGCAGCCATTAACAGCGATGTTTGGGAGCTGTTGCTTAAAAAATAGTTACAATTAATTGATTATCAAGATAAATTTTCTGTTGATTAACAGATCTAGTTATCTATGTTTAATAATAATAATTATACACTAAACCAAAGAGGCCCACAAATGACAAGTCTCTTTGAAGCATTGTTAAAGTGATAGAGGGTGGATTTTTCCTTTACAGCACAGAGGGGGAAATTACAGAGCTTGTGGAAAATCAACCAGGTGACCAAAAAAAAAAAGAAGAAAGGAAAGATTCAGAGCTAGACAGCAGTCAGTCAGTGGTAAAATGTAATAATTGATCCACTTTAATGGCCCATGACAGCTGAAAACCACAGGGCATTCACTGTAATGCCTTAAAGAGCTGACAGAGTAAACACATACTCACCGCCACAGGCAGAGACACAGGCACACATAACACTCATGCCACCAACTTTTTAAGTAGTTTAGCAGCAAATACTCCCAAGTCGGCTTAGCATCATTTCCTCTTTAAAACTCGAGTTTTTCTGCTGTCGCTCCTCCTACTTTAATAAACTCTGTTCTGAGATGTGCATGATGTGCAGCAAATTCACATCACAAGTACACTGTGTGTCCCTCTGTCTAGCACACACACACACACACACACACACACACACACACACACACACACACACACACACACACACACACACACACACACACACACACACACACACACACACACACACACACACACACACACACACACACACACACACACACACACACTAAAAATGAAAAGCTGCTCAAATGGATTTGAGCAACTGAACTACTCCCAGGGAGTAGTTTTAAATTTTGTTGAGCTTTTGAGTAGCAATACGATAGTAATATAATACCATAAATAATGCGTGGTTTATGTTTCAGACCAAAAAGAGTAATTTCTGGCATAAAAATGTATGCCATAAATGAATTGCTTCACCTCTGACAATATGTAAGATGCTTCCCACATTCAATTTAATCTTTAGCTATTACTATAAATCTGCAGGCGCAATCATGATGCCTTAAACGAGCGGTACATTTATTCCACTGAGACTGAGGATTTGGACTACAATACCCCAGGGTTTCCCACTAAATAGTCTATATCCACGATGTTCCAAATATGGGATTGCTCCGTTGCCGCCGGATTTCGCTCTTTTCACCCGGATGTCCGTAACCTTCCATTTTGTTTGTGTTAGAATTTTAAACTCTGGTCGATTTATGAGGACTATGGTTAACTGCTCCTCAGATCTCTGCAGGGTAAATTGAGACAGCTAGCTAGACTATCTGTCCAATCTGAGTTTTCTGTTGCACGACTAAAACAACTTTTGAATGTACACGTTCCACCAAAACAAGTTCTTTCCTGAGGCCATTTTGCAGAGGCACCGTGTTTTTTCCCGGTGCTTAGCGCCGCCCATGACTATTGTGATTGGTTTAAAGAAATGCCAATAAACCAGAGCAAGTTTTTCTCCCATCCCAGAATGCTGTGTGGACTAGCCAGACCCTCCTCTGCAGCGCTGTGGAGGAAGGTCTTGCAAAGTGAGACTACCCACTAAATATTGACCTCATCTAATGGGGTGGAGTAGAGACCTGACAGACAAAGTTGAGTGAGCTAAGTTCATATTTACACATTTATATACAGTATATGTCTATAGCATATTTTCAAATGCATAGTTTGTGTTACAGCGAGGTTGGGGCTTACATAACTACCATTTATGTTTTAAAGCAACACTGTAACTTTTAGCTGCAGCTGTAATTCCAATGAGACAACCTGTAGGGCAGTGTTTTTCAACCTTTTTTGAGCCACGGCACATTTTTTACATTCAAAAAATACCACGGCACACCACCAACCAAAAAAAATATTTATCCATTGCTTTTGCAGGCTTACATCAATGATCTTGGCCCTACACACACCGTAAATCAATTACTAATAAATACTTTGATAATAGATGCATAAATTCCAATGTGCTGTTTCAATTTCAGTGTCACTTTTGAAGATGCAACATATAAGGTAAACTCACAGCCCCATCGCTGTCATGACAGTAAAAACAAATATATATATGTATATTTTTTTTAATTGCTCTTTAATGTTTCATGTATAGCACTTTGAATTGCCTTGTTGCTGAAAGGTGCTGTAGAAATAAAGTTGCCTTGCCTTACAACCTCGGCCTGTCAGTCTCGCACCAGGGCAGAGAAACCACCGTTGTGCCTGGCTGCTTTGCTCCGAGGAAGTGTAACATCAACAGCACCGCGACCGCTTTCGGCTCACCATTAATATCATATCGCAGCAAACTCTGTCTGCATTAATTTATGAAAAACTGTAACCACACTTAAAACCACTTTATCTGCATTTCCGTGACTCACTGTGACTTCAACAAAACTGCAGAGCCGACGTAGTTTGCACGGTCTGCAGCTCTGCGTGTGTGCGAGTGTGTGTTTGTGTCAGAGCTCCGCTCCCTGTCAATTTTGACAGATAAGCTTGGGCTTACGCGCTCTCAAGTACCGAAATTTCAACGTTTAACGTGTAAAAAAGGGGGCAAATTTACTGGTCGCACATGTGAGACTGGATGCAAAATTCAGTCGCACACTCTCAAATTTTGGTCACAGTCAGGAGCCCTGCTGGTAGTAATTCTATTGTCTTAAATCAACAAGGTCATTATTGCGCTATACTGTCACCTACCCTACTGATACAGAATAGTATTTAATTTCTCTGCCAGTCATCATATTGCAGGCACAGATGCGCAACAATGGCAAATTATTTGCAGTAACTCAATAAAAAAAGTTGTTGGACAAATTAAGTAAAATCTGATAATTTCTCACGGCACACAGGGCGATCTCTCACGGCACACTAGTGTGCCGCGGCACCGTGGTTGAAAATCACTGCTGTAGGGGGACCGTCCCCCTTGTCTCAGTGGAACTACAACTCGCGTCGGGTAGCGCAAGTTGTAGTTCCAATGAGACAACCTGCAGGGCTAAAAGTTACATAGTGTTGCTTTAATTTTTGTCAGCCATTATGATAAAGTAATGGCTGAACACCTGTAATAACGGACTAGACTAAAACTGTGAATAGTGTACAAACTGTCTGTGTATATAAAAAGTATAAAAAAAAAAAAAAAAAAACTTGGAAAAAGTGGAATTTTCCATTAAGGAATAATGAACGTACGCAATAAGTCAATGTCTCCTAAAAGCAACTAGTAGGAACAAAACAAGACTTGTACTAGCCTTAAAATATATAACACTGGCTCCTGTCAATGAAAAAAAGGAACCTCTGCCTCCTTAACTTCTGCCTTTTGCTACCAAAATAGAGGAAAGACAACACCAAACCATATTTTACTATAGATCCCATTCAGTATTTGGAAATAAAGTAAAATTACTGTTTATGGGTACATTTTATTGTGGCACTCATCCTCGCATTTCCAAAACTTTTTTTGGCACACACTGAAAACACATGTCAAACTAATGATGATGATGATAATACTTGTCAGATTGAGTCTGCAATTTGTCTTGCATCACAGCATTTTTTCTTTGATCACGAAAGCATTGATCACAAAGAAAAACAGTGTGAGCTGTATTAAACACTGAAGCGCACATTTCTTTAGGTTCTGTTCAAAAACTATCCATCTCCTTTCTGGACTTTGCACCATTTTAAATCCAGATGCTAATAGCTAATTCTGCACTCTGAGCCAACAGGGAGGCTTCCTTCTTAGAATATTGAACATAATACTTTTGCGATTGATGCAGTTTAATAACTCCTCATGATCTGCTCATGAGCTCTTAGTCTTTCTGATTTGTTTTACACCCCCTTCATGGGTTCACATCTCACTGATGACCTATCTATTTAGTCCATATCCTAGAACTGGGTCAATGTGGCTTAGCATTGTCTATGATTTTGTTATTATTAAACAAGATGGATCCATGATTGTTTTGTAAATGATCACTAATCATGATCACTGGATTTTATGTTCAATTAAAAATAAAAAACCTTTGTTTACATAATATTCTTTGTATGCATTTTTGTTTGGATCGCCTGCTCATGTGGGACTGTGACATATGCTGTCAAATTGATTATAGAGAGATGTGGACAAACACACTTTTAAAAGAGAAAAGACTGTTAAGCCTAGTCAAACGAAACAGACTGCAGAACAAGATTCCTAATGCCTTTTCTCCCTGTCTCTCCTCTGTTGTGTTTACAGAGGCACTTGTCATTTGCTGAATTATTTCTCTCACTGGGTTCCAATCCCAGAAGCACTGGCTTTTGAGGGATACATTATTTTCAGCATGATTTAATAAATGAGCTTACAAGAACAGGGAATGAACATGTTGATGGTAATAATGTTTGCGGTGTCAGAATATACTGTAGATCCACACACATATACACATACCTGTAGGTCTGGATCCTCCTCGTGCTGTAGGTGGGCTTCCTCTGCCGCCTCTACCAGTCTCTACAGCAGGGGAGGGGAGGAGAAAAAACGGTCTTAGTACAAAAGTGAATTGATTAGTGGGTCAAATAAGAATAGGCAGAGAAACAGCCCTAAAGAAAGTAGCTTTACAACTGGCTTTATAAGCACGCGTTAGCACTAGTGCACAAGCTCTTAGGACACACAAACACAAATACATACACAGATAGCAGACAGACATTTGGCCATCTCGCGAAAAGAGGCTATTTTCCTAAATGGTTCAGCAGTAGAGGTAACGACTGCTTTTGGGTTCTTTAGACTCTACAACAACAAACTCCAGCATCACCAGTTCATGCTGTTTTACACATGCACTCTCTTTCTCTCATACACTTAACAACACAATGTACACACAGACATACACACACACTCACTCTATCATCACCCTCTTGCTGCTACCGTCTGCTGTGTGTGCCTGTAGGGTGGTGCGGGTATCTGTGTCCCTTGGGGTCAATGTTGTGCTCGCTCTCTCTCTTTCGCTCTCTTTCTTTATTTCTTTATTTCTCTCTGTTATGGGAACAAACTTCTTTCGAAAAAAGCTTTTTGTCAAAAGCAGGTAAGATGTCACTGCCATCCTTCTCAAATTAAAGATAATCATGGAGAAATATAAGTTGCACAGCCCCTTTTAAAGTAAAGTTCTCCCTGCTTTATGACTCGCATCTTTTGTGTAGTGGCAATATTCCAGCATAATACAAACCTTCACACTCATGTTACAGTATATAGATGGTTTGAGAGAAGCACATGTCATTCAAGACAATAATAACTCAATGCATCCACACAAATTCATGAATGTGTGTTTTGAGTGCAAACACTGAGTGTGTGTGTGTGATGTGTATAGGTGACTGAAGGTGAATAATAGGCCTTCCAACTTAAAATATCCCTTAGCAAAGTCAGATCATTCATTTTCTGTCTCAGATTCCCTAGTGGGAATTTTCCTTTTCATAACTGTATACACTGCTATTCTATGATTAAGAGGAATCAATTCACCCATCCAAAGTCTGGTGTTGACATCAAGGTTAGGGGCAGAATCACATGTAATACTAAGTTTGTGGTTTACCTGTTAAAATGTCCATGTCATTTGTATTATGTTGGGAAAACAAAAAGAGAGTTAAAAAACAGAATATGTGCTAAAGTGTTCTATTCTTAATAATGATGATAAATCGTCGGGTACCAGGCACTTTCATAGTCAGAACCACAGCTTAAGTGAGCTACACTTACATGGGCATTGACACAGCAAAGATGCCACAGAGAGGTGGAAATGGACAGAATCCTTCTCCAAAGGGAGGCAACGGTTTGAATGAGGAGTTTTATTTGCTTGTTTTTTTTTTATGAATTGGTGATTTCCCTGTCTTTTAATTTCAAAAAGTTTGCATTTCATTAATGCTTAATGATTTCATTTGTTTTTTCATTTTCTCATTTTTGTCTTATCATTCTGACTTGGTAACCCTACTGTCTGGATATGCTGTGGCTCCCTCTGTTGGGATTTAGTCGATGAGCTGGTTGTGTATAATTAACCCTACCTGTGTGGTATTGTTTGAGATTGCCTGTGAAACACGCTGAAGAAAGGCGTCCTACCCAAAACGTCCGTGTGGCAATAAAAAGTGTTAATTGGAGTGCTGTCCAAATTACCTTTATATATTATTATCCACCATAAGGACCTAGCTTCCAGTCTTCAAAGTCTTTTAAGTTTCAATGTCTTTTTTTAATGAATAATAGGGATTCAAACAGCAATTCTTTTTTTATCATCAATTAATCTGATTTTATTTAAATAATCCGTTATTTGTTTAGCGTCTAAAATCAGACTGAACAATGGATTATTTAAACAAATGTCAGAAAATACTTAAACATTAACAAAAAAACTCCTTTCCAGAGGCTGAGATGACATCTTCATGTATTGTTTTGTCCAACTAATAGACCAAAACCGAGAGATATTCAGTTCACAATTACATTACAACAGCAAAAAGCCGCAAACCCTCAGTTTTGCTTGATGAATCACTTGTTGATTATTTTTCGTTGCAAGGTTTAATTGTCATTATACAGACAGGAATCAGTCAGAATAGCACAATGTAATGCAGTTATTACAGAGTTATTGTCACTGATTGGCCCAAGTATGGCAGCGACATCAGAGTATATGAAGTACAAATGTGGTGATAGGTGAAGGGCTGATACAGTCATTTGTATATATGATATAAAGGTGCCAGTCCCTCCTGCCTGTGGTCTGTGAGGAAATTGTACTCCATAGAAAGTCTAGGGTAATAATGGCTAGCATAGAGCAGCAATTCAAATGGGCTAAAGGTGAAAGACCTGATGGAAGGTTTTTGGGCTCTGAGTAACAGCTTCAGGGATTTCTCTCACATACACACACAAGCACTTCTTTCTACTTTCAACTGTGATGCGCACGGTATGTTCTCACAGAAAGTCATTTCACTCATTCACAGCTGGTCTTGGTGTCTTCGAGTTCTGGTAATGCACTTCCATTTCGCATTTCCATTCAAATGGCTTAACCCGTAAAACTACTGCAATCAGCCAGCTTATTTCAGCTGAGCCGTGTGTGTGTGTGTGTGTGTGTGTGTGTGTGTGTGTGTGTGTGTGTGTGTGTGTGTGTGTGTGTGTGTGTGTCACCACTACTGTGTGTGCAAGCAGGCTGTTTTGGGAAGTAAACACTCTAATCTAGAGCCTGGCCAATCATTTTCTTCACCATAGCAACACACCTGGCCATTGCATATTGTTGTATATCATTCTGTGCTTGGTTCCGGTCGGCTATCGATTCATGGATACATTCTGCTTCCTTCCTGGTCTGATAGGCTGAGAGAGAACAGCAGAAGACACAGTGAATGCCTCTGTGTTCTCTCTGGCCTGGATTTCAGATCTTTTTAGAATCGATTAGGAAACTCTTACGCCTATGTGAGGGCATCCGGGCATCGAAAGGCAGCATAAAAATCTCATCTGCTGAAAATCCACAACAAAGCATTCTCTAGGAACAAACTGTAGATAAGGACGGTGGAATAAAGGGAGGATGAGAGAGGAATGAAAGAATAACATTATCTAAAGGTCTGAATGCTTAGCCTCACGCTCCCAGCAAAATGTCAGCACTGCCTGTAAAGCCAGTGTCGATAGAAACACTTTTCAGCAATTGTGAGTGGGTGAGGGTGTGTGTGTGTGTGTGTGTGTTGCATGTGTGAGTGTTAATGTTTTTCTCAGCTGACACGTGTTAAGATATTAGACCTTTGACCGATTCTGTCTTGCAGCTGCTTTTGCAAATGTCAATCATTGAATGTGAGAGTATGAAAGTGTGTCAATGTGTGCACGATGGAATCTGATTGAATTTGATGTGAAACGGTCTAAATAAATGTCTCTCAAATTGAAATGTATAATTTCTCTTCCCTACTCAAAATTGGGTCTATTAATCTGCCATATGGGTACATAGGAAAGACAACTAGCTTTAACAATTACACAACATTTATTAATTATCATACATGGCAAATGAAAACTTCATCTCATTTAAACACCTAATTAAATAATCGAATAATCGTGAATAAGTGAATATTCTATTCTGGCATATTATTCATATAGTGTATCTTACCATGCTGGAAGATTTAAAGCTCTAGGGTTAACATAACTTGCTTAAAAGCAAGGAGTTTTCCAATTGGAAAAACAGATTAGAGATAAGTAGGTACTACTCACTCTGTGAATTTCAATTCCAGCATATCACCAGGATGGTGTGTTTGTCTTTGTGTGTATGTTGTGTCACTGTGGCCGTATGTGAATGCGTGCGCTGTCTGCATGTTTTTGTGTGTGTGTCTCTCTCTCTCTCGCATATGTTCAAATGAGTCTGCCATGTCTTTTTGTCAATAGGTGGTCCTGCCAGAGTGTATGATGCAGTTTAAAAAGATAGAGGAAATTACTTTTTTTTTCTCAATTCATTCTGTCGAGGCTCTGGCTTGGTACGAGATGACAGCAATAATTAAACTGGCACAGTCAGAGGGGCAGGCCCTGTTGTCTCCATGAAAAAACACACTCACAAACATACACAATCACAAGCCTTCACTGCAACTGACAGGGTAAAAGCTGAACACACAGAGCTGACAAGACTAGCTTTGGTAACTAGATTTGTTAGTGCTAGAAGAAGAGTCTGGCATCTCTACCTGATTACAGATCCCTGATGCGTTTCCGCTGGTCTCCATCTTCACTACAGAGCTTTAGATTCTCATAATAAACCTGATTAGACCACACCTGACTAGTCTAGTCCGGGTCAGGCTCCATTTTCACAAAATGATGCCTATGAAGAAAACATTAGCATCAAGATAATTTATTTTGTCCTAACAGAAGGAAAAGTCTGAGGTATGGATGACGTTTATTGACATTTATGTCAGCAATGAAAAGATATCTGTGTGTTTTGCTACACAGTTTAAAAATCTGAGACTAATATGCCATGATAAAATCTGATTTGGGTCCCTATGTCATCTTTGTATTCTGACCAGTTTAGACTAGGACTGGGCAATATGACGAATCATATTGTCAAAACAAAAATGTCTATGATATAAAAATGTCTATGGTATATATTTTTCTATATCGGTTCTATCGCAAATTCGAAAAACCAGCAGCCAAACTGTGTTACAGTAATATTTGCGTTATTTGAACAACGCTTTATATTCTGATCCTTGCACATTAAGCTCATTTAGCACTACATTTCGTAATAAAAATAGATAATAGTTAGTACTTTTAATTTGTCAAGTATTGAATTCACACAGGAGTATAAAAAAATATGCTTTACCATGTGGTTATTGACTATTTATTTATTGAATTACCAGAAAATATGCTATATTGTTATATAAATCCTTAGCAACATATGAAATGAACTACAATATATAGGGATAGAAGATGTTTGGCATATCACCTAGCTCTAGTTTAGACCTAACTTTTGTTAGCCTGAAAGAAAAAAACATCCTAGTGTTCTCTCAGTTCCCTACACTCTAACACAGATGTGTTAATATCAACACACTAAAGTGTCTATATAGGGACCAAACATTTTGTGTTACTTTTAACACAACTACTGTACTTTGAGTTTTAACACAAGATTTGTAAGGATTTTAAAATGTTGTCATAGTGTCAAATACAACACAATATGTGGTCCTTATATAGACACATTATTGTGAAGCAATGTTTTCCCTCTTGATTTAACACAATTTCCGTTCCTATTTAATAATTTTTCATCCCACCAAGTCCATTTCTCTGACATTTGGAATCATCTACCCCCTTTCATTATCTGACATGCTGTGATTATGATTTGCCTGACAAAGGATTCAGCTTGTTTACACTTTCAAAAGTTCATAAACGATCCCCGTAATTTAGCTGTCAACATGATTGCCTTATTGTTCTTGTGCCTTACTTGCTGTGTGGTTTCCTGATGGTTGAAGCCACCGACCTTACCAAATGCCTCTCCATTATGAATGCAAGACTTAAGCTGTGAATGTTAGCAAAAGCTGTCATATACAGTTGAGCTATACTAACAAATGCTATCAGAGAGGCAGAGTAGGGGTGGACGGGGTGTGACATACATTATTGACTGGTAGGGGAAGTCTTGGACTTTTTTTAAGTAGTACATTAAGAGGAGGCAGTGGCCTGAATCTGAATGTTCTTCCAAGGTAGCCGAAAACAAGACCGCAGTCAACTCCATGTCGAAATAGACTCACATAAAAAAAACATTCCCAGAGGTGCTGTGTGCTTTTGGTCCAGCATGCATTTGTATTTTGGGTTCAAACTTAACTTTTCCCTTTTCCATATAATCTTTTAGAAATATCTGTTGAGAAAATCTGAGCATTTTGCCCTAGCAGAGTTGCTATTTAATACACAACTTACCAACAGCAACACAAATTATTCCAGATCAGGTACATATATCAGCTTTTTCTGCATGTGTAGATGGTAGCTTTGACACTTTTTCTCACATCTAAATATCTTTGCACCTTTAAAAATGGCTACAATATACTGTATGTGCAACCTTTCATAAATAAACGCAAGCTAATGCACGTGAATAATTTGGTGTGCTTCTGCTTGGCCAAATGTATAGATTTCCCTTGGTTGTAAGAATAAATGCTACCTAAGCCTTGGCCTACTGGACCAGGGCATGTCCTATGGGTCTTGGTTCTGCCAGAGCCCTGATCCATCGAGGCCTGAGCTGGGCTAAGCAGGATTGGCTCGGGTCAGGCCATCAATAGCACTGGGGACAGCAATTAATATTGTCAAACCAGCCAGGGAAGAGTTGCAGCATCAACAAAATGGAAAAGTGCTCTGTGACACTTTGCTTCCTTTGTTTTGCAAGTTTAGATTGGGTACAAGCCAAGTAGAAAGAGCATGGTGGAGAGACAGACACAAAGGGAAAGACAGAGAATGTGAGGGGATTGGGAATGGTGTGCTTTGAAACATCAAGTCCCAATAATCAATACTTGACAAGTTCTTAGCAGTTGTGCTGACTGAAACAGAATATAAAGGGAATATGAAGTGCCTAACCCAGCCCTGCCATTCCTTTCTTCTCTGTCTCATATTTACTCTTTCTTCATACTTTCTTCACTTTCATTTAATGCCTGGAGTGAACTTTTGACTTATCTCTGTTCTTTACCTTTCCCATCCTTCCTGTCTACGTCCACATTTCATCTCTCAAGAAGACCATATGCCTCAGAAGAAAAACATAGTAAATGTAGATGTAAATAATAAAATGAATGATGACGGAATTCCATTTAGCTACTTGTATTTCAGGGTCCTGGTATTGTGCATGCCGGCTCACTGTGACTGTCACTGGACATTTGAATAGAACAGAGCCATCGATAGTGTTAATAGTAACACCTGTGCTTTTCCTACTATGACAAGTCAAAATATCTGCTGTGAAAAGCCATGTCATCTCTCTCACTGTGATTTCTTGGTGACAGAAAAACAACCAGGGAGAAGGACAAGGAAGAAACTGTCGCTGTCCTGACATCCACTGGCTGGCTCTGCCATTAGTAGCCATCACTCTTAACAGACACACACAGACAGACAGATACACACACACAGACGTGGCAATGATCTGAGACTGAAGACAGCTAATGAAATTAGGGAAATGAGGGGAGCAGTGCTGTCAGCTCAGCGTGACAGTGTGGCATGTCAGGGAGGAGGGCAGACAGAAGGAAAGGTCAGGACAAGACTGCAGGACCGGACCACACCATTATAATCCAGTCCCTCCAGGATTTCGCGATGTCGCGATCGCACCAATTCATGCAAATTCAACCAATCACCGCGACTTTGGTGCGACTCGCAATTTTGCCCAATCACCGCAACTTTTCCGCAAATTTAACCAATAACCGGAGTTTCCCACGACTTCAACCAATTCCAGCAGTCCCACGTGCCAGACTTTACGTCAGTATAATGTGACTCTGAGTGCCACTGACCAAGCGGGAGTGAGAGAGAGCTTGTTTCCGATATGAAGACGAGACTCAAACAGCTCACATTTACAAACAAAATGTACAGCAAAAGACGGTGTTGTGCAGAACATTTCAGACCGTCCTGCCAACCTGTATACATTTTAACATCAATGTAGGCTACGCTGGAACTTTTTTTCACTATAAAGTCGCTGAAGCGGCTGCTGTTTCAATCCTGTCAGTTGTCTGCAGCGGGCGGGGGCGGGGCTGCTGCTCATACAGTTCACCCCGCTACTGACGCGCACACACACAAACAACACACGGTGGATGCAGGAAAAACCGGAGATGAGCCAACCATAGACAGTATATAAACTGGACCAACAGATCCCGTTGCTCTGGACGGAGACCAGTGAAGGATATTAGAAGCACTTTTCCGGTGATGGCTGAGCGTTACTGCGCAGCCTCCAATTGAGAGAGACGACGTAAATGTGACGTGAGCAACCTGTCTGAAAGTTGTAAGTCTTCTGGTAGCTGTGCCAAGAGAAATCTCAATTATTCCGAATCATGCAGAGACGGATAGCGTAGGTATATGTAAGGAGATAACATGGGCACAGGCTAACTAAAATGCTAGTTAACATTAGTAATTAAACTTAAACAGCTAATGTAAGTTGAAACTGCCTGCGAGCTTCTCCTGTACTATAGGGTAATTCCTCTACTATGCGACAGTAAGTTGCAAGGTTATGACACAATCATTAGCCTATTTTTATAAAACATCTGCTACGGAGCCCTAACATGAGATACAAGGTAATGGAGCCTTTTATACATTGTCGTGTTTCTTTAGAAATAAACAATGGACAAAAAAAGTCTTTAAACGCTTCAAATGTAAAGTTATTCGCTGTCAAAGTGACATCAAAATGAATGGCAGTCTATGGAATGCTAACGTTGGGTGCTCGTTTGGTAGCATCAAAATGGCACCATAGGAGGTATGAGTTCTGAGGCGAAGCTTACCCCCTTGGAGACGACACGATGACCTAAACTGAGGATAAGTACGCTCGTTATTGTAAGTGAAATGATAAGTTAAAGTCCAATAAGTACTTTATCAAACCGTATGAATGTGTGTACCAGGCCAGGCCAGGATAGGAAATTAACTAACAATGTAAAGATCAACACATATGTTCAAATATTTAATTTTATTATTATATCAGCCATTTTCATATTATACCAACATTTGCAGCATCCTGAGCCTTTTTGGTAAGGTTACTAGGAAAACTCAGCCCAGGATAGTTTTATTCTCCCCAAAACAAGTTTCCTTTTTATTTTTAAAGAACTATACAAAAAATAAATAAATCACAAATTTTTTTGCAACTTTCACTGTCTCCCGCAACTTCATTGTAACAAATATACAAAAGAGGTTGTAACTTTTATCTCAATTTTTTACAAAAGCTCCCGCAAAAAAAGGCCGTGAAATCCTGGAGGGACTGATTATCCCTGTCAGAACTATACACCAACAAACATGGAAAATTCCTGGATAAGCAAGCTTAGCTCTCATTTATGTATATATAAAGTAGGAAGGAAGGAAGATTATGGCAAGTGACATTAAGTGTGTTACCATTCATCCGTCTGCATATGCATTTTCAATTTGCGAATTAAGAAACCTGTGTAAAAAAACGTCAGAAATTTGGAAAAAAGAATAGGAATAGAAAATATGACGAAATGCAATGGAAACACACTTACCGAACCAATTATGATGGACATGAAACGTGACTAAATTGGTGTGGACCAATATCAATTTCAAGTCAGTAATGTTCCTCAAATAAATACATGAAACTAATATAAATGCCATATTTCTGTCACCTCTCTACACGGTTTCAATGGACCTCTTTTACTGTAATTACATCACTTCATTACGCCCTCTTCTTCTGCAGTGGTGTATGGCACAGGACTGGAGAATTAGGAATTATTACTTAATTCTTGGTATGCTAACTTTGAGGTTTGATTGCCTGATTGCTGATGTATCTTGCTCTGTCTGACTTCTTTTGAGCAATGTCGTCATATCCTCAGCAATTAAATTGCAAGGAAACACAGGAGGAAACACATCGTAATTCAAATCATCTCTTGCAGAGGACGAGGTGTGCCACATTGTTGAAATGCTGAATTTGGGTTTAAAATTCCCCATATATGTCAGCAAATGAAAGTTAAATGTTTTAGGAGGTTTTGCTGGCAGACACTTTTAAAGTCCTGCGTGCGCTTTTTATTTTGAACATAAACCCATGTAGACTTCCCCTGCAATACACTGGTAATCATGTTGAGGACTACAGAGGAGTAGCTGCCACAGGTAAATGATATCAGCAGGTACAGAGCGTGCAGGGACTGAATGCCATTACAGGAGAAAAAGCCCTGGCAGCAAGGCATCCACTCTGCTTTGAAGTGCATTTGTCGCATGAAACACAGCCGTGCTTAACTTCAAAGAGGGCATTACAATAGCTCCACGCCTTTCAACTTTGATAACATGTTCACTGTTTCTTTAAACGTCTCCTGTTGCCACCATTTTCAGGAGGAGAGGAGAGGAGAGGAGAGGAGAGGAGAGGAGAGGAGAGGAGAGGTTTTGGTTTTTAAAGTCCCTTTATTGGACCATTTCCAGATAAGATTTACAGTCACAGAAAATCAACAGACACAAACAAAGAAAAAGAAACCAAAAAAACTAAACAAACATTAAAAACCAAATACTATCAATACAAACTTTGTGCTTTTTTCCAATCAAAAATGAACCACCAACTCTCCCTCCTCCCCAACAGAGCATAACACTCCCCTCACAGCCCACAAACCACTAAAAAACAGCAAATTGTCCATCATTTTGTAGTAAGCGTGTTCCACCCTCAACCGGGCCTGGACCAGACCTTCCAGCACCGGTACTGGCTCCACACTTCCAGCTCCCTGAGTCCGGTTCCTGCGTGTAAGCCAGATGGCCAGTTTTGCCGTTGCAAACAAAAAATTCAGTAAAATGTGAACTGTCCTTTTTGTGCTTTGTGTATTTGGGACCAAAAATGAACAAGTCCAAAGAAAAAACCTCTCCAAAACCCTGCACCCACCTTTTAAGAACACCCAACAGATCTGCCAACCGAGGACATTGGACAAACAAATGTGCTAAAGTTTCCACCTCGTGACAAAACATACATCCCTCCCCTAGCTCGGGATCGATGTGCGCTCTGTATCTGTTCGTAGCTATAGCCCCATGCACAATCCTCCATTGGAGGTCGGCTGCCCGCTTTTCAACGGGCAGCTTGTACAGGGAACGCCAACTGCCTTCGGGAAACCTCCGGACCAAAAACTCAGTCCACCTCGACTCCTTCAGCTCAGCCAAAAACCGTATGTTCAGGACCTTTATGCAGGTATAATATAACTCTTTCTTCCCCGCATCTTGAAACTTGCCCAATTGAGGGGTTGAGAAAGACAGTAGCTGACCCGCCTCCTCCTGCCATCCCCCCACAGATGGGGTAATGGTCAGAGAGGGGAAACTGTACTCCCATCCGTCACTCCACTGCTCACACAGGGACCGATTCTCTACCAGAGTTTGCTGAGGTGATCCCAGGGCAGCACAAACTTCTTTCACCACCCTGTCGATCAACCTACTGGAGGTGATGTTGCTCATCACTCTCAGCACATCAACAGAGATTGCCGTCATCTTCATCAGGTGACCCAATTTAGTACACCCAGCCTCTCTGAGATGGCCCTCAGGCTGGCTGACTGCAATGTTCGAGTCCTCAGGAAGTTGTTGAAAAACAAAGGTTCTTCAAAAAGCCACATTCCTGGAGTTTCTTTTACATCCCGAGAATATTGGAGTACCTGCCACGCCTGCAGCACAGAGTTGTAGAACGATGTCAACCCATTAAGGTCCATCTCCTCGGTTCTTAAGAGGAAAAGCTGTTTATCGTATCCCAGACGCCCAGCTCTCCTCAGCAGCAGTCGGGCTGTGTCCAGCCAGCTGGGGCCACACTTATACAATAGTTTTTGAGCAGTCTGGAGTCTAAAGGAGGCAATTTTTGATTGAATATCCACCAGCCCCTGCCCCCTTCAGCTACAGGCAAATATAAAACTGCTGCCCGAACCCAGTGTCGCCCGACCAGAAGAAATCCACGATAGTTCTCTGAACGTCCTCCATCAGGCCTCTTGGTGGCACGATGGCAATAAGCTTATGCCAAAGGGTCGAGGCAACCAAGTTGTTGGCAACCAGAACTCTTCCCCTATTCGACAGCTGGGGTAGCAACCATGTCCATCTAGACAACCGAGCGCACACCTTCTCCTTCACTCCCTCCCAGTTCTTTTTAACAAAACCCTCAGATCCCAAAAACACTCCCAAAACTTTCAACCCTTCCTTCCCCACTCAAGTCCCCCTGGCAGACTGGGCACGGCTTTTCCTCTCCATTGCCCTACTAACAAGGCCTCACTCTTAGCCCAGTTCACCCGTGCAGATGTGGCCCTCTCATACAGGGATAAAGCATCCTGTAAACACTGAACATCTGTCTGGCTGCAGACAAAAATATTGACATCATCTGCATAGGCTGAAACAACAAGGGGACGCTCAACGCCCAAGGACCCAGGCAGGAGAACACCACTAAGTCGAGCCCTCATCCTGCACAGTAGAGGTTCGATTGCTAAAGTATATAGCTGTCCCGAAATAGGGCAACCCTGTCTTATCCCCCTCTGCACAGGAACGGGCCGACTCAGCCCAGCCCCCGTCTTCACCAAACACTGTGCACCATTGTACAACAAACCAACCCAAGACAGAAACCCATCACCAAAACCAAATGCTTTAAGTGCAGAAAACAAATAAGAGTGATCCACCTTATCGAAAGCTTTTTCCTGGTCCAAAGAGACAATACCAACATCTAGATTATATAGTTTACACACATCGAGAATGTCCCGAACACAGAAAATATTGTCCATAATCGATCTATCTGGAACACAATAGGTTTGGTCCGAGTGTACAATTAGTTCCAGGACAACCTTCAACCGGTTTGATAATGCTCTGGAAAGTACCTTATAATCCATTACAGAGGAGGGAAACTGGGCGCCAGTTCTTAAGTAACGCCAGATCACCTTTTTTGGGCAGCAATGACAACACTGCTCGCTGACAAGAAACAGGAAGAAAACCTGTTGTAATCCCCTCCATAAAAACCTCGTGAAGGTCTGGTCCAATAGTATTCCAGAACTGTTTATAAAAATCTGTGGAGAGACCATCTATCCCCGGTGCCTTTCCTGTAGCCATCTGGTTGACTGCAGTTTTCAGCTCCTCCAGAGTTAGCTCGCAGTCCAAAGCAGCTTTCTCGTCCAGACTGAGCTGAGGAAGACCCTCCAGCAGCTCCTCACGACTCTGCATGCTGCACTGTTGGGCCCCAAAGAGGTCAGCATAGAACACCATCGCATGGCTCCTCATCTCCCCAGGACTGGTGGTTACTCTACCTCCTGGAAGCTGAAGGCATGTCATTTGCTTCCTCTGAGCCACAGATCTCTCCAAATTAAAAAAGAAGGAGCTTGGGGCATCCATGTCCTTTAACTGGAGGAAACGACACCTGATAAGGGCTCCCTTCACTCTCTCATTCAGAAAAGAGCTCAATTCCAGTTTTTCTTTTTAACACCTGCCCTAAAGAAGGGTCAGAGTCCCTATTTAAAACCTCCTCAATACTGCTGATGCTGGCTTCAAGTTTCATGACCTCTGCATTAATCTTAGCAGTGGAATGGGAGGTGTATTGTTGACAAAAAACCCGAACTTGGGCCTTGCCAACGTCCCACCACTGCGTCAAAGACTTAAAATCTGCTTTTTTATTTTTCCAGCACTTCCAAAAATGCTCGAAAGTTTCACAGAACTTGCTGTCTTGTAAAAGTTTGTTATTAAAATGCCAGTAGGACTTTACCCTCTCACCTGGCGAGACAATCAAATCTATAAAAACAAAGTGATGATCCGTGAAGCCAACAGGGGTTATTCTACTGTGGACCAGTCTAGAGCTAAGGTTTAGTGAAATATAAATCCTGTCAAGTCTGGCTGCACTCACCCTATTATTAATCACCCTCACCCAAGTGTACTGTCGGGATTGTGGATGTTTCACCCTCCATGTATCTACCAAATCCAGCTGGTTAATGGTGCTATTCAAACTCTGGGCTGAATGTGGATGAGGTTCCTCGCCTATCCTGTCCACAGTGAAGTCAGGAGTACAGTTAAAATCGCCACCAACAATAAGCTGATCCTGATGGTACTTATTTAATTCAATTCTTAACTGAGTGAAAAATATCACTCTTTCTGCTCCCTGATTAGGGGCGTATACATTAACAAACCAAAACCAGAACCCTCTATCTCTGCCCTGACAACCAGCAGGCGTCCCTTTACCACTCGGTGGAGGATATGATGGTTGCATTCGCTGCTGCCTTAAACAGGACAGCAACTCCTGCACTAACATTAGTGCCATGGCTAAGAGCATAGGGACCCTCCCACCATAAACCCCAATCTGTCTCTACTGCTGGATCAGAATGTGTTTCCAGCAAAAACAGCACATCAATCCTTTTCTGACTAGAAACCTCAGAAATTAAAGCCCTCTTCTGCCTGTCTCTCCCACCATTGATATTAAGAGATCCTATTTTTAGGCTCCTCATAGAAAAGTCAGAAAAAAGAAACAGACAAGTTGAGACAAGCAGAGAACAATATAAAGAGGAAAAAAAATTAAGTGTCATGATCATTGGAAGTTCTTATTCTTTTTGAGGTTCTACGTCCTTTTTCCTTTCTTAAAGTTGTAATGTGCTTTTTGAGGCGATAGCGTTTCTTTTTATCCAACAGGTCAAAACCAACAAGTCTTTTCAGTACAGCAACAGACTTGATAAACTTTTCTGTGTCTTTGAAATAATCGGTTACTTTCACAGATCTTTTAAAAGTTTCATTCAAAAAACGATCAATTTCCTCCAATGAATACAGATCTGTGCTCAGATTAATTTCTCCAATAGACACAGTATCAGACTCTGAATCAAACTCCATGTCATCACTAGCACATGATGCCTGACTACTGAACAGGCCTACCCCTGTTCACCAGAGGGGATCCCAGTGTGATCTCTGGTGAGACTTGTGGAAGCTACTTCCCCAGTAATCCCTGACTGTGACTGCGCTGTAGCACCTACACACTCCGAATGACTCTCTACTTGGGGGGGAACCTGCTGCTGCTCAGACTGGCTCTGCTTCTCCACATTACCTTCCTTAACTTCACCGCCCGGCTGCATCTGCAACGCCGCGACCTGCCGCCACGCCCCCAGCATCAGCTGCTCCAGCCACATCGGACCCGTCACCGGGCGCAACATCATCCGCCCCGGGCCGCCAGCCTCATCCGCGGCGGGGTTTCAGGCGCCGCAGCCTCGCCAGCAGTCGGCGCCTGCGGTCTGTGTGGACATGCAAAACGCTTGTGTCCCACATCCCCACACTCAAAACATTTCAACTGTCCAGAGCTTGCATACACCATATAAGAGCCTTGACCATGCTTCACTCTGAAGGACACCTCCAGCGTCTGTGTGGGCGAGTCCAGGAACATGAACACCTGCCGCCTCAGAGACTGCACATGTCGCAGTTTGGGATCCTTGCATCCTAAAGTCACCGTTTTAAATCCACTCGCAAACTTTCCAAACCTCTGAAGTTCATTCCCCAACAACTCGTCGGGTATGAACGGAGGAACACCAGATACGGTAATCCGCGTGGAGGGAACCGATAAAGGGAAACCTGCACAAAGCTGTCTCTGATAAACACTCCGCTCTCAATCAGCTGATTCACAAGCTGCTCATCCTTCATAAACACCACCACTGCTTTGTTCATTCTGGATGCAAAAGACAAGTTGTCATGGCCTACCTGTTCACCAACCGCCAACAGCACCTCCTCCACGGTAACATTACTCTCCGGGGGAGCTATCCTCACGCCCTGCCGGAGACTCGGAGGTGGCGTCTCAAAGGACGCCATTCCTCCCGAAAAAAACACTCGGCCGAAACCCCGAATCCTCAGCAAACACTCCACAAAAAAATTAAAGAATTAAAGAAACTTACCTGATCATGCACCAAAAGACAGATTGAAGACACAGTCAGAAAATCCGAAAAAACAGGGACAGAAACAGTTTGAAACTCCGCGCCACTCGCACCTCCGCCACCACCACTCACACTCACCGGAAACGGAAAGGAGAGGAGAGGAGAGGAGAGGAGATGAGAGGAGACGAGAGGAGAGGAGACGAGACAAGACGAGATGACACTAGACGAAACGAACGGATATTATCCCACCAACTCAGGAACTGATGAAGGTAATAGTAATTAAAAAGCAGCAATGGTGAGCTAAGATATTTGTTATATATAAACACATAAATACACATGCATGCTTGTGGGAGCTACAAACAAGGATACACACAATGCCCTTTGCAAGCACATGCTTACTTTGAAACATTGTTTCATTGGCCATTTTATCTTATTTATAATAGTGGAGGAGTTGCAATTAAATTTGCTGAAGCAACTCCAAAGTTTCATGTTTTTGATCAGACGGAGAAGAGGCTGTGCTTGCCACAATAATGTGGAGATGATAAGGGGATAGAGACATGAATGCAATTAAACACTTATTCTAAATGCAACTACACACACATAAACTCTGTTACTACACACACACAATACCACACACAAAACCTGCAGGAAGCTTATTGTGAATTAAGCTTATAAACAAGTTTCTCTATCATAGCATCTTCCTCTCTCCATATCAAACACATTATCTTAACACACAAGAATGAAAGCACAAATGTCCTCTCAAACACACTTAAACAGAATGACATCAACTACTGTCGCATGCACACGTATACAGGTGAAACCTTTTACAGCAGCAGAGGCTGCTGTCTCTCGGCAGGTGGTGGCGTGCGATAAAAAGGGGGAATCAACGTGGAGACGGCGAGATAAAACCATGTTGACGGACAGGGGAGAGCGCCTGCACGGAAATTGAATCGCTGAAGCGCCATATATACTTTAGCAAAGAGCAGAGAGATGGGAAGAGGCGGAGTAGAGAGGGGAGGGACAGACAAAGGAGCGAGGGATGCTTAAGGATAGAAGCGAGACTGCACCCTAGGCCAGACAGATGAGAGTTTGGGTAATAAAAGCAGAAAGAAATTGGAGAAAGATGGAGAAAAACAGGGCAAAAAGGACTCATGGACACTTCCATTGTATGTTCACAACTAACAATCTATCACAAGGCAAAATGTTCGCGCAGAGGTAAAGTGGAATCATGATAGCAGCAGACAAGGGGTTAAATTCTCCACGGATGTGTGCATACTGCCTCTTTTTCACTCCTCCACGTTCTTTCATGTTCTTTCCTATAACATTTATTCTTCCTGTTCCTCCCACGGCTTTTATCTGTCTTTGCTGAAGTGCAATTCCATCACCCCTGTGACCAGTATTCTGTCTCATCTTCTCATCAACCCCCATAACTTTTACTCCACACACATATGAAAACACACTGGCACACTCAACCCCACTGAGATGCACAATTATGAGGCATCCAGCACCTGGGCAGGCGGCTTTAGAGAAGCTATTAGCTAGCCGAGTCCTCGAATCTCTAGGATTTTAACGCACTCTCGAAGAGATGGCACACACAGAAAACTATGTTACTAGATTCAATACGTCTGATCTCACAGCACAGACACTTGTCAACAATTACATTTATCAGACAGTTGCAACAGGTTGACAAGACATATTTCTCTGTAATGATTTTTTTACATAAGTTAAATATAGTTGATTGGTTTGGAAAGAGTATAGCAGTGTTTTAATTCCAAAACAATGTTCATTATAATTAGAAAACTGATTAAGTTAATATAATAGTTTTTACATAACCAGTAACAATATTCAATTAAAACCTTGATTTCATTCCAGCAATCATTGTATAAGAGTAGGAGTCATATTTCTGAAATGCCAGATGACTCACAATAGCATGAAATACTTCAGCTTCTCTATGTGCTCAATGACGACTGTTGTGCATGTGGACGGGTGGAAATGTGAATGCTTTCAAAGGGAATGTAACACGGTGCATCGGGCATGGTCATGCAATCCGAGCAGGCAAAGGTACCATACATAAGAATAATAACACAGGCACGAGTAAAGCTAAAGCACAGAAATGGCTTGTCACTATTTGTGCCCCCCCCCCCCCTCTCTCTCTCTCTCTCTCTCTCTCTCTCTCTCTCTCTCTCCTCCCTCACTTTCCTTTCAGCTTGTATCCATGCACCCGACTCTCAGAGAGAAATCCAATTTCTGTTAACAGTACCATGTTGTCCTGATAAGATCTATCACCTGGAGCTAGAGCTGCAGCCTGAGAGGCAGTGCACCGTGGACACATCCTGAATTGCACCTGTTACAACATTGACAAACATACATATCTATACATGCGGACATGCTCACGCACAGTTGTGGACAAATGTGTTCATACTTTACATATGACAACAATGGTGAATGAAGCATTCCAATTTTTTATCCAAGAAAAGACAGACATACCACAATATAAAAAAAAAAGTACACTAAAATGTGAAAGTGTGGCATTCCAAATCTTAAGTAAAAGTTCGCAAGAATTATTAAAGCAAAAGTACTTGTTATGCAGAATGGCTTCTTTCAGGGTTTATGTATCATATAATTATTTCATTATTAGGGCTGATGCATGCATATATTAGTGGTATTTTAATTTTTACGTAAATGTTACTTAAATTAAATATAAAAATGCATATTTAATTAGCAGATCATATTTAGCATGTAAAATCTCATCCGCAAGGTAGCTGTTGACTATAACTGTCAAATAAATAAAGTGAAATGTTTTTTGTTTGTTTTTGTTTTAAGTAGAAGTATACCTAAAAGGTATACTCCAGCCCAGTACTTGTCCACCCCAGGATACTAACACTGTCCTGTCCACATACCCACAGAATTGAAAAAATTATATAAATATATATTAATATAAATGCAAAGAAAACCATAATCAAATGATCTGAGCTTAGTTTAGAGCTTTTTCATAAAGTGGCCTCTTAGATACTGATGTTTGGTCTTAGCAGATCAATAAAGTGGCACGGACACTAATGGGTGGCTCACCGCCTCTCTCTGTCTGTCACCTTACCCACAGCACCCGCTCTTTCACATATCTCTCTCACACATACACACAGCAAACACATGACGCGTCTGGTTTCACTGTGGCAATGTGACACTACAGCACTTCTTCAGACATCGAATAGGGTCAGCAGAGGGAAATAAGTACTTTACCAAGTGATTTTACTGAGCTGAGTGCAGTCAAGTACCTTTGATTTTTCATTCCCAGCCTCTCTAGGAATAGATGTACCAATACAACTAAAAATGTTATACTTCATATTAAAGGTGTTAATCTTCACTGATCTCCCGATTCGATTACAATTATCACGTCAGCGATTCAATTCGATTCGATATCTCAATGCATCACGATGCATCACTATATATCACGATGCGTCAAATAAATTATTCTATTAAAGCCATGCAGGATATTTAATTCATAGCTTTTCAAGCTTCAAAAACAAAATATTCTGCAGTGCTCTAATACTAAATAAATTGGATACATAAAACTACAGCACTGAGCACATGGCACTTCCTGAATGTGCAAAACATAACAGAATATGTAAACAGAAATGTTGTTAGGCCTACATTAAATTGTAAACAGAAATAATCGATTATGAGCCTGACGATTATCGATGCAGCATCATCCATGTCCACGATTCGATGCATTGATTATTTGATTAATTTCAACACATCTACTTCATATTATGTATATTGTTATGTATTATGTACTACAGTACGTGTGAAATGTAGATTGTTGTTAAATACATCTTTACATTTCCCTGTGCTTTTATAGGAGTTGTTCTGTATTTGAAGTGTTTTGATCAATTCTAAGGTACTTGTAGGTTAAGTGTGATAGATGACGATTAAGGTACCTTCATCGCCTGGGCTTTCTTGTGAAACATCTCCTCCATGTCCTCTGCCAGCCTCTTCACCAGCCGCAGTCCGCCAATCTCCTCCACCCGCACTGCCCGCTCAAACTCCTTGTATTTCTGAAATAAAACAACACATTCATGGTATCAGGTTTTAATTACTGCAACACTTAAACCACTGAACAATGTGTTTTCATTACATGAAACTGCAAATAGGCGAGTATTACTTTGCTTTACACTACATGTGATAGTTTGTAGCATGGATCTCCCAGTGTGAGCTCATGCTAATGTCTAATGCTAATGTCTCCTATCTACAGTAATGTTTTGCACATATCTGACAAATAACCATATTTCTCAGGCAAAGCAAGGTGATGGGGAAAATATGATAACCCAATATTCAAACTACTTGCATGAGTCATGTGTTTAAAGTGCCCATATTATGACAAAAATAAATGTTGTGTCTCTGGTGCTTCCACACACATACAAACTTGGAAAAAAAAACATCCATGCTGTTTTGAGTGAAATACGGGTTTCTGAATGATTCCTGCCTTCAGTCTCAGGGTGAGCTGTTCAAAATCTGCACGGCTTTCTATGTCAGTAGCCGAGACGAGGTGGCTAACCACTAGCATGCTACCTCGTTCTCAATGGCAAAACACTGCTACAGCACACACAAGTTCACCATAATCTTACATGTCCCTGTTCTGCACATATTCCACGCAAAGATCGAAGTGCGCCCTCGTTTAGAAGAAGTCTCTTGGCTAATCCTGCCTTGTAACTGACCTGACTAGCTGATGTGAGCCTTACCTAGCTACTGCGCATGTGCGACTGCCAAGAAAGATGGTACAGAGTGAGATGTCTCACTCTGTAGCTAAAACAGAGACCTAAACACAGGGTGAAAAGAGGAGCTACGACAATGTGCAATACAACAAAAATATGGTGTTTTTTGAAAATTAAACCATGTAAACCTATTCTGGTACAACCACAAAATACAATTATGAACCTGAAATGAGCATAATATGGGCACTTTAATGTCTTTAAAACACATCTTATTATCAGTTATGAAAGCATTTATTTTTTTTAGGTATTTTCTGGAGGTAAGTAAGGTATAAAAAGTAGTTTATTTATATAAACTTAAATCACAAGTTCTGAGAAGGCTCTTTACAGCATAATTATGACCCAATCTATCCGATACAGTAGTCTTTGATTGGAAAAAGGAGAAAAAAAAGAGTTCAGGAAATGAATTGGAGAAAACCTGAGGAAACACTAAGGGATTCCTGTTCCAGGATTTACAAACATGCAATAGGTGTTGAATATTCAGAGCAGCCAGAAGCAGCAATGGCAACGTTACAAAATAAAACCAAACACCAAAAATGCATTATCAGTGGTTCAAAAGTGGAATATAGCCTAGTAGGAGTTGCTTCTCTAAACTAATGTACATACAAACGACACTAATCAGCTCAGCCAAGAGAATTATCAGCCTCCTTTAAGGTTTACCAACCACACATTTAAAATTGATGACACACCGCTGCCCCTCTACATTAAATCACATTATTCCACAATAAACCAATACTAGGGTGCTTAACTTAACCAGCGCCTTAACTGGGGACAGTGACATTAAGTCTCGCTAATTCCACACCCATACATGCCACACACACACACACACACACACACACACACATATGCAGAGCTGATCTAAGTGAGGAGGTATACTAAAAAAGAGAGAAAGAAGAAGAGAAGAAACCCATTTTTGAAATCTCTGTTAAGCTGCAGGCGGCTGTGTTTCACTCTTAGGGGATTTAACAGGAGATTACCGCCATATCAAATAGCATGCCCCCTCTAATGTTATGCCAACCTGCTTCGACACATGCTCTTAGCTGCTCCTGTACAGCAACACACATGACGAGCAGGGGAGAGAAATCAAGGTAGGAGGAAGAACAGGGACAGCTTTTGGATTCAGGCAATCATCTGAAAAACTGCAGGACATCGCCAAACAAAGAGGAATATTTTTTTGCTTCATACCATATCGTATGATGAGGGGGAATTATTTAGCTGTAGCTTAAGTTTTTAAGTAAAAGCAGAGAGGCTGAGCAAAATGTTGAGTCACTTGAGTGAGACTAGTTAGTGTATTGTGCAATGCCACTGGGGGGAAAAAAAACTATTGAGCACAAAAAACACTGTGAAGGGGACACGGAATTTGATCATTGATTGTTATCTTGCTAGAATTATTTCTACATTGCTTGATTGCCTTCATCACGAAGGAAAGACACAGCCAGACAGACAAACACATGAGAAAGGGAATATAAAGATAAAAGGGAAACAAAGAGAGAGACAGGAGAGAGATAGAGAAAAAAAGACAGGGAGAGCAAACACTTTGTGGGTGCAAAGAGATTCAAGAGATGTAAAGACCGGTAGGACATAGAAGAAAGGGAAGGTGGAGGGATGTTAAGGGTGAAACATGAAGGTAGAAAGTGGAGGAATAGGATGATAGATGATGGATGAACAGAGGAAGATAACATTGAAGTGGTAGGTCAGAGGGCGGTGGGAAATGCTATTTGTATTTGAAGAGCTGCAGGTGGGCACAAGTAGAGGGAATCAGGTTCAAATCGCTAAATTTACATTTGGCTTAATATAGAATTAAAATAAGAGCTAAAGTGGAAGGGATTTGTGATAGCAATTATAGTGATTAGAAATAAGAGGGTCTGATTTATCAAGGTACTTTTTAAAGAGACTAACGTCCAACTTATAGTATAATAAAGCCTGTGGTGATAATGGAGTTCACCTATTCGCTTTCCGAATAAGTGGAAAAGGAAAAATTTAAAGGAACAGCAGCAGGAAGAGCGAAGAGCTACTAACGGTAAGAAGCCAGGGAAGGGTTGAATAAAATCAGGTTCATCAGGGTAAACACTCACTGTTCCATCTTTATCTCCATATCATAGCATCAACACTCTGTTCACAACCATAACACTGAACAGTCTGTGCGCCTTTGAAACGCTGCCGAAGTGGTGCCTTCGCTGCCAATTTCATTTGCATGTCACAGTTTGGAGTACCAAAATTGTCTTTAAAAGCTCTGGTGCAGCCATCCAAAAATGCTTTGCATATGGTACAGATTGGATCAGACATAAAGAGGCAAGGAAAGAAAGAAAGAAATCCTACAAAACAATGGGAAGACGCACCTGGATACATGTGAATTTAATGTTCTTTTAGATACAATTTCTTTCTTCAGAATTGTTCTGCATGACAACTACCCCAACCAAGTTTAACATTTTTCCAACAAACCTTTCAAAGTCCCTGACCCAACAGCAGTGCTAATTAATTGCAGCCTCAAGTAACATCTTCTGTGGCCAATCAAAGAGACTGGCTGATGACTCAGAAATCCAAAACGCAGCGACCGTAACCGTATGAAAATCAGAGTGATAATCCCACTGGCTGACTGACAACTGCAGTGTGTCAGAGGAACAGGTTTTAAGCCAATCCTAGTTCCTGGCTTGCGGTGGTGGGCTGTTAAAGCTCGGCAGCGGCTCAAACCTGAACTGGCTTGACTGGTTTTGTCACCAATGTTCTCTTTCCATTCCCATTTACCGGCTCCCTAAAGCTTCTTCTTCTCTCTATTTTGTCTATCCCCCTGTTTCCTCTATCATCCCTCTTCTTCTCTGCTGCACCCACTTCCTTTGCTAATTATACAAATGAATGGGATGACTTTACAGCTAAGAATTCTCTCTAAAGACAGTTCCAAAGTCTTTTCTATTGAAATCTTTATATCTTTAAACTGGCCCAGAACTGACAGATATTTCACTTTACTATTCCAAGGCATAAGGAAAGCACTGAGTGCCCACGGCCTGAGCCAAAGTGTTTATGTGTTTGCTATCACGTCCGTGTGGCCAGTGAAAGGCTAAGAGGGTCCAGCTGACCACAGGCTGTCTGCAGCGCTATGTTCAGTCAGGCTGACCAGAGCCGAGTCCAGGGCAGACCAAGCCTAATTAGCCTGAAGCTATCCTCTTCACATCACATCAATATCACAGGAAAGCCAACTGACATACATCCAGAACCACCATTTCACAGGAGAGGGGACAGGAAAGCTTCTACAACTGGCTTTATTGGCAAAATAAGGCAAAATAATATTAATACAACAGTTGCTTTTTGTACAGTTAAAAGTGGTAAAATGTGTTTGCTTTGAAGGTGGGGGTTTGTATTGGGATGTATCGCTAGGCTGGTGCACCTGTTTATGTCCACTAGTTTAGCTGCTCATCTCCTGCTGAAAAGTGATGCTGTCACGCCCCGGTGAATGGGTTTTGTTTTATTTCTTCATTTTGTTATGCCTGCAGTGTGATTGGTGTGTTTTAGTTTTCTGTTTGTGTTTCTGTGTCACCTTCAGGCCCTGTTTACACGTACATGGTTATTTTAAATAACTGAGACATTTCCCTTCCTTCTTGCCCTTCGTTTACACGCAAACGGAGAATTCGCCTCTGAAAACGAGTCTTTCTAAAACCTCCGGCCTGAGTGGAAAACTTTGTTTGCATGTAAACTGATACTACGTTTATTTTCATAAACAGACATTTCAACCTATCTGTTTTCAGAAAAGTGTTTGTTTACATGTACCCGTGTATATATGCCGTCAATGCAGTCAAGAGCATGCCAGACCTGTAGGTGGCAGTGTAACAAGAAGCTCAAGCCCACGTTAGCCAATCAGAATCCCGACAACAGCAACAACAGCAACCAATCACTTCCTCTTTCTCTCTCTCGGCTGCCTAAACCTCCGTTTGTCTCTGTTTACATGCAAACGAAGATTTCCAAAATCTCCACTTTGGCCGGAGTTTTTAGAAATAATCGCTTTCTGTGATAAAAACTGGGTTTTCGTGTAAATGAGAGGGCAAACCACAGGAAAATATCTGCGTCTTCCCTTCGTGTAAACGGGGCCTGAGACAAACAGAGGTTTAGGCAGCTGAGGAAGTGAGGAAGAGAAGAGAGAGGAAGTGATTCGTTGCTGTTGTTGCGGTTTTCGGGATTCTGACTGGCTAACGTGGGCTTGAGCTTCTTGTTACACTGCCACCTATAGGTTTGGCATGGTCTTGGCTGCATTGACGGCATATATACACGGGTACGTGTAAACGAACACTTTTCGGAAAACTGACAGCTGTGCACGATGTTAGTTTTGAAAAGACCTTTAAAGACCAGTCTGACTTCCCTCTCCCTGCCGGATTGTTGCTCACTACCAGGATGCTAGTTCACCAGCCTTTGTTATTTGTTTCAAGTCAAGTTTCCTGTTCTTGTTCTGACCTGCTCCGTGTTCCAGAAATAATTCATCTTCAGAATCCACTGCCTGTTCAGCCATCTCCAGACCCAGCATCTCCACTGCCTGCTCAGCCATCGTCGAACCCAACACCTCTGCTGTCAGCCCCAGCCAGCTTCGGACCCAGCACCCCCCACTGCCAGCTCACTCTCACTGTCTAATAAAACAGATTATTTTGCACCAACTCCAGTCTGTGCCTGAGTTCTGTCACCAACCCTGATAGACACTGTATCCCAAGAATCCTGTTTTGGCCTAACTTGCTGTTGAGCACAAAGTAATGTTTTGTTTCCCTTTTCCCCAAAGATTGTTCTATTTGCTGATTTTTGCACCTGGATACTGGCCTAATTTACCAGTCGTAGATGTATTCAATTCACCAGGGATATTTCTTTTAATCTACTGTATAATGTGAGCTGTGCTTCAGATTGAACTTTTTACAACTAACAAAGAAGTGGTTCCATTTTATATAATCTAATTGCACCTGTTTCTTCCATCATTCCTGTTGGTTTAAAAACAATTACTTGCCATCTTGCTGGGATATGAGGTTGTTGGTTGTTCTTTTAATAAACCGGTTAAAGCAAATGACATCAACACATTTTCTTACTAACCTCTTGCAGATAATTTTGGTTTAATTTACCTAGGCTTTTAAATATCTACCTCTGGGATTTCTGCTGCCACGCCAATAACAGGGAATGGGCTTTCATTTGTCAATTAGGAACATACACTTTGAATTTATAAGGATAATGGGATTCATCATTATAAGAACAGAGGTGGGAAAAATTCAGTAGTTTAAGAACATGTCCTGAATCTGATGTAGACTTTTCTTAGGACCTTTCTCAAGAACAAATCTAAGAAAAATCTTTTGAAAATGCTTTTAAACATAATCCTTCCACACAGTGAGCACCACAGACTAATTTCCATTCACCTCCATTATAAATCCTTTACATTGGAGTTCATGTGGCATCGCAAACATGAGTGATCAGACAGGATTAGACAGACAGTCTTCAGCTGTAACTGAAACATTCCCTTTTGTTAGATGATTTTCTAATCTTTTTCAGTTAGCTAGCAATAATGTGATTAACCACACTACAAGTGACTGACAGCAGCTTAGTATGGTGGGGTTCAGTGTGTTGCATACAGTATACAGTCACACCTTGAAGCTGCCCTGTGCAGCCAGACTTGGTCTCTTTACTGCAGAGCAGCTCCAATGGGACAGCTAGAGGTTGAGTATCAAATGGTGCTTTGCTAACCCGGAATAACCTTCTGCCCATGAACAAAAGTACAGCCCAGTCAGAAATGCATTTCTCGGGCGCCTGGGTAACTCAGCTGGTACAGCGCGCGCCCATATGCAGAGGCTCAGTCATCGACGCAGAGGCCGCAGGTTCAGTTCGACCAGCGGCCCTTTGCTGCATGTCATTCCCCCTCTCTCTCCCCTTTCAAGTCTTAGATGTCCTATCAACAATAAAGGCCTAAAAATGCCACAAAAAATCTTTAGACAAAAAAAAGAAGAAATAGAAAAAGAAGAAATGTATTTCTCCCCTAACAAGATATATATCAGAGTACGTCATGTGTCCACTGCGAAAAGTAGTTTCAACTGTGTTGAAGACAGAGATCAGCAGTGGTGACACATATTGTATGGTCTGTGGTAACTCAATCCCTCACTTTTTCTCCCTCCTCACCCCTCTGCTGTGCCGCATCACATGAATGAGCTGATGCTGCTAATCTCTCTCCTACACAGTGTGCTCTGACTGTGGGACAACAATCAGAGGCTAGATTCCCCATATCCAGGCTGCTTTTTACCACACAGAAACAGAGACATGTGACTGAATGTACACACATGCACCCACATGCATAAAAAACTCAATAAATAATACAATAGGTACACAGTAGACCCAAAAGATATATGTAAAAAAATAGAAGGCAAGATACAGTAGGTACATGCATGCATCTGTTTTGTTTTGTTTCTCTTCTGTTGGTCATTCATTACAATGAAGTGAGTAGAGTTAGAGTTTAGACTCCTGAATGACATAATACAGCATGTGTTTGTATCCATGTGTGCCATTTCCTTGGGTTTTGATAATGAAGTGATTATTGAAGGGGAAAAACTTCATTTCACACTAAGACTGAACCCCAGTCCCCCAAATCCCAGCTCATTTAACGCGTCACCAGAGCCCACTGTCCTCTTTCCGCTCTCACACAACCTCCCTGCTGTTTGATTATCTCTCTCTCTCTCTCTCTCTCTCTCTCTGTTCACACTCCAACATCTGGACACAGACATATAAACACTTTGGATTTCTGACTTTATTTGACAATTATCAAAACCTTACACTCAAGGAGCAAAACATTGGCCCAGATGTGCACCACTATAAGCACAATGTCAGCCTCACACTTTTTGCAAAAAAAATGCACACAGTGATTTGCAAAACACTAAACACACTTGTATACATTAGACACAGAAGTATATCATGATGTCACTTCCTTGCAATTCCAAAGCACTGACTGTCATATTACCACACCTATGAGCCAATCTGTGAAACCCAGCCATCAGGTGCGTAAACACATGATTGCTTAATTGTAGACACACCAATCAGGTTTAAGCACTATAAAAATGCAGCACGTAAGTTCACCTGCCTTCAACCAAAATGGAAGGAGCCAGAAGAAGAGGGAGGGTGAAAGGGGGAATCCACAGAGGAGGAGAAGGAGGTAGAGGAAGAGGTACCCCTCATTCAGGTCATGGAGGACGCCTGTGAACAGGTTGACTTGCAGCTGTGCAAGGATGGATTCAACATTCAAGACGGTTCTTCCCAAGTTGTCTTGCCAATGAGGATATATCGCCTGTGATGTTGATGAAATTCTCTGGCCAGATCTAGTTGAAGAGATAATGTCTAGTATTTTATGTACTTTTTCAGATCTTTTTTTATTTATTTTTTTCATGTCATTGTGACCTGTACTGGATATATTATTTTATGTTTGTCTGTTGTTTGCTGAGCTAACAGTGTTATGCACTTTTCCTCAATCTGCAGCATTGGTCTTGTGTAGTGTTTAGTGAACTTATTGTACATTTGCATTGAGAAGTAGAATTGCTAAAAGCATTTTAGGTTAGCAACAGCAGTGTGTAACTGGTGAAATTTTTGCTAGAGTGTTTCATTTTGCAAAGGGTCTGAAGTCTTCTGCTATTTCGGTGTGTTGTGCTAATTGTGTGTAGTGTTTTGAAAAACCGGTCCCTGCTTTCAAAATAGTACTTAAGCAATTGGAAAAAAAACCTGTATTAATGATTAAATAAATAAACAATAATGTACACCAAAAGCCAAAACACAAACAGTGTTATTGATATTGTTGTTGCACAGATGTTTGTCGTTGCTCTGGCTTACTAAATGAAGCTGAACATTCACAACAGGAGAGGCGGAAGCATGTGCCAAGACGCCAAGCATAAAACTCTGAATAACTAGTCTGTGCCACAGTATCCTGTCTTATTCAAGCTATGTTATTTGGTTTTCATTCACAAAAAGCAGCCCTGTCTCTTTTGTTTGCTTCTGCCTGCTTGTCTGGCTACAAGTGGATGAGTCTGGTTTGATGAACAAAAGAGACACGGCTCAGAAAACCCTGTGTGTGTGTGTGTGTGTGTGTGTGTGTGTGTGTGTGTGTGTGTGTGTGTGTGTTGGAGGAGGCGAGAATAGACTACACAGAAACCCATAAGTCCCCTTAACAGACTCTCTGATGTACTGAGGCCGCTGAAATGAGCAATTGCGGTATACACACGAAAGTTTCTAGTGTGCATGACAAACTTTCTAGTAATAGTTTCTCCATGTTCCCTCAAGATACTGATGATCAACAATAACGGAGTAGGGAAGAAATGGAAGACGATGACATTGGGTAAGAAAATGCGCAGAAAGGAACTGGAGTATCAGGGACTACCTATCACTCTTAGCAATACTCCTTTCAAAATGACTCCTTTTTTCATTTATCCATGCATCAGCACATAAATATCAATTTCAAGGATTAGCATCCGTCTTCCATATGTTACTGAGCATGAATTTTGTAAGGTATGGTGTAGCTGCAAATCACAATGTTTGCAATATTAAATAAATGATTCAAAACAAATGTAAAATAATGCTATAAAGCAGTATTTGACATCAGCAGTAAGATTCCAATAACTGTACTTTACTGTTAAAATCACAATCCCTTTTTACCAGTAGGATAATGAGGATTCCTTTAATATACTATAGTATGTCATGCTTATAACACTATATTTTACAAAGAAATATTGAATGTTATACACCACTACATGTATCACCTATAGTTACACCTGCAGTTCATTTGCAGATTAAGGGCCCTATCTTGCACTCAGCGCAATTGCCTTTGTTCACCGACGCATGTATCATTCCTATTTTGCACCCGACGCACAGCAGACTTTCCCTCCACAGACGCACGTCGGTAAATTAGGGAATGTATTTGCGCTCCCGGGGGCGGTTCAGCGAAAAGAGGAGGCGTGTTCCGGCGCAAACGTTACCTGATGCTATTTTGCAGTTTCAGAAAACAATTCCGCCACTAACGGTCTAAAGTCAGTGGCGCTAGTCTAAAGTCAGTAGCATGTTATTCAGATGCTATTTTAGGGGCGCATGCTTGGCCATAATGTAGCGTGTGCACAACGCGCATACACTTCTTTCATCTAAACAGATGCAGCAGTTCCCATTTTTGCAAACCATACATAATTACAAAGAAAAATATTACTGAAAATGCGCTTCAGGTGCTTGGATCGGTCAGGAGGCACTTTACAGTACAGTCCTCAAAAAGTCCCAGCATTCTTTGTGGCTTGTTGTGATTTACACAACATTTCCATGAATCATGGATGTGTTGATGACATAAATGAGGAAATATTAGAGGACTTAAGGAGACGTGATGTTGAACTACGGCGGGATCTGGTCCGGGAGTAATGCGCGATGCGCTCCTGATGGAGTGGGTGGACGGAGATGGAGTGGGGGGAGGAGGGAGGGGCACAACAGGAGCAGGTGGTGCGTTTGGAGGCCCACGCTCCATGGCTGCAGCAATCCTCTCCAGACTTAGTATTAGTATATTATAATAAAAGAATAATTATATAATAATTTACAACAACTTGTAAATGACAGGCACCAATCTGCCTGAGTATTTTTAACCCTTTTATGGGGTCTGAATACATCTACTATTGTAATTGTAAATGTAATTGTAATTTATTTATTTGAACAGGGACAGTGCACAAAAAACATTAATAGATGTTTTGTGCCAGGTTGGAGCAAATTGCTAGTTTCTGCCGCAATAAAAAAAAGAGTATTTACAGTATACATTACAGATACATAAAGTCATAAAAATCTACAGACATTATTGTCCCCCTACCCCACCCCATCTAGAGCTAAAACTAGACCCTCCACAAAATTTCCAACATGTGGATATATATATATATATATATATATATATATATATATATATATATATATATATATATATATCATAATTTCATACAAAGGGCCACTGACTCCCCAAAGCCATACAGCCAACAAGACTCGGGGAGGAGGAGAAGGGGAGTGGGGATAGAGAGACAAGGAGAGAGGAGGTGAGAATAGAAAAAGAGAAGAGGTAGGACCCAGAGGCATCATGTGGTGGTTGAAGTTCATTCTGCTTTCTGCCACAGTGTCACAGGACCACTTCTGTCAACACCATCTTACCGTCTTAGTTTAGCATGTGCTAATTAGCACTAAACAGGAAGTACAGCTGAGGCTGATGGAAATGTAATTACTTTGAGGAGGGCATTATCGGTTGTACGCATGTAATGGCATCTGCCTATTAGTCGTTGAGATATTTCACTTACTATAATACCACAAATGTCAACCTCATGGTGGCATTATGAAACAAAAAATTAGGGATTACCAAAGTCAGAAGGCTTCATCCTCTGGGGACCACAACATTTCATGACAATCCTTTATACAACGGTTGTTGAGATATTTCAGTCAGGACCAAAGTGGTGGAGCGACCGACAGACCGACAGACCGACAATGGTGGTTTGCCTCCACAGAACGCAAACGTGTTAAGTTTTACTACTACATACAACATAAATAATACATGACTAAATATGAACAAGATTGCACATCCTCCCTGTGAGCAGAGGCATGATGTTCATTTTGTCCATCAGTAAAAACTGTCACTGGACCACTTCTGCATGTGTGTCTAAGTGTGCGTCTGTGTGCAGAAACGAGGGGAAAACAGACAGGGGTTGAGAGGCTGTCTGAAACAATTTTGACTGATGTTGCATTCACTCCAACCACTACAAGTCTGTTACTTGAGCAGTGAACAGGAACGCAAGACGTAAATATATTTATATAATTATCTTAGCTATAACGTTAGATTTTACATAAACTATAGACGTAAAATATATAAAATAACTTAAAAATATATAAAATAACGTAAATATAGACGTAAAATATATAAAATAATCATAAATATAGGCGCTCCAAAAGAAATCGGTTGGGTTTAGGATCATAACGTGTCTCCAAGTGAGAAAAGAAGAAGGGGGAAAGCAATCGCGTGACTTACGAGTTTGATTTTTAATGGCAAACGAGCCCCGGTCTCTGGGGTGAATTTATATTTTTTAGATTTTCAGAAACTATAGACGTAAAATATATAAAATAACTTAAAAATTCTTCCTCTTACTGCTACGGCATTAATTCACACACAATCGCAATTGGCATACGGAAGTACCGGAAGTACATGCCACTGGCACATGCCACATGCCACTTAAAAATCTAACTATTTCGATAAGATGGCAACTCCTGATAGGAAATAGACTGTGCCATAAGAAGCAAGCTGGAAAAAAGTTTCACTGTGGTCTGTCACCGGGCCCTGGACATCTACCACACGGTCAGACTCACAGTTTGAGGCTGAAAAAGAATGAGAAGGAAAGCAGATTATAACACTTGGCACCCTGCACTCAATTATTTTTAAACAAATTGTTTTGGTCTTCCATTTCTGCTCTACTCAGTCACATTTGAAGGCATCATAAAGCACCTGTTTAACATACACACTTGACCACATACAGTAAAAATTCTAAACTATCCCACGTGCCATTTTGCTTGCCAGATGAATAGACTGAATTATTTAAAACTTAATTAAATTGACGATTGATTACGATGAAATATAACGGAATCCTGCCTTGCGTCGAGCTTAATAACAATATCCCAAATATCGTATCTCTTTGCTTTTGATTGATTAACGCTCTGTTAAGTCTAGACAGATAACAACAGCTAAATTATGATCCTACAAGCATTTCTTTATCAACAGTTACAAGCTGTTTCCTATTCTTGAGGAAGTTGACAGCAGTGACAGCAGCTGTAAACGTGTTATCATCAGTAAAACTAAAGCCAGAATTGACTGTAGAAAACAGAAAATAGTTTCATTTTACAACTTAAATGTGGAACTTAGCAGGGAGTCATGAATCAGAGAAAAACATGCATGATTTGCATATTATTTGGCCTAAGCACTGGAAGGACTTGGTCTCAAGTAATGTAATTTAAAAACGACGACTGAAAGGAAAATCTTCAAATATTGTGTAATTTAAATGGTCAGCATTCATATCTAAAAGACATCTTAACTTGATTTGTTTATAAGTACTTGCAGCTTAATTTAAAGTTGACCTGCAGTAAAGGACTTTACACTTGCTCTGACAAACTTGAGCTGAATTGTACTTGTTTAAAATTACTTGACACTTCCCCTGAGAGACTAAGGCGAGACACGGCAGGCAAAAACATCGTTTTTTTTTTCACTAGTCAATTTTGAGATTTTCGGCTATTTGTGTTCAATAACATGTCTTCTTTCAGACATGTGGTTCAGAATTAGTTCAGAATGTCAAAATAAATGCGTCGAAAATGGTCGAAAATCACCTCAGAGAAGAAGAAAACAGTTATTATTAGCAAGAAGACACAGGGGATTACAAACTAAGACAGCAGATGATGAAATGTCTTCACATAGTACGCCGATGTGTCAACTATTGTTCAGAAAACAGGAGTTTTCAGACAGCGGAGGTAATCAGACTGACTCTCTCTCTCCCTCTCTCCAAGCAGTTTACAGAAATGTATGGCCTACATGTCATATATTAAATATGTAGGTGTCACATATATACTATTCTACTATAATTACTATAAAATACTAAACAAATCTGTAATTTTGGGATCCTAAGTGGTTGTGAGTCCCTCAGGCTGTGGCAGGCAGATCCATATTTAGCCGTCAGTAGAGCTGCTGTTCCCTCTCCTAGGAGAACTACCAGCTTCTTTTCTGGTATTAACTTTTTTTGGCTATTTTTCCAAGGTGTAAATCTCTTAGTGAAGATAGTTTTTCCCAGTGGAGGAGGAAGTGCACCTCTGTCTGACCCAGTTGGTGGTCACTGAGCCTGTCTCTCTCTCTCTGACCTGTCTGTCCTACCCAGTTGGTGGTCACTGAGCCTGTATTTAGTCAGGATCCGTCTCTTCTTCGTATCTCTGACAGTGTGAAAATGTGTTTAATAACAATTTAGTCTACTTTGATTGCTTTTTCCAATGTTCTAAATATTGGTCTTTTGAATGATTCATAAGAAGCTCATCCCTGTGTATCACCGGATGTCCAGTGACAGTGCAGCATGGAGGCACTCAACGCATGCCTTAACTTGGTCATATGGGCCCAGTGTCCAAAAACTGCAGCCATGAAGGCTATTTCTACATTCAATGAAGGTGCCTCTGCCATGCTGGCTGTGATGGAGAAATTGTGGCTTCAGAGCACAGACTGTTAATGCAATAAAGGATGACGACATGGTTAGGATCCCAAAAGCCAATAGTGTCCATTCCACCAGTGCAACGCGGAGCCGTAAAAGTGTAAGCACAGCCAAAATAGTGAAAAGACACCAGCAGGAGATGGAGGAGGGCCCTACATATGGTGCTGGCATGGATGTGTAATGGTTGTTTTCTGTCAGTTCAAAGTTTGTGATGTAATGGTCTTCAGTTGAAGGCCATGTTGATGTGTTGTTTTGGATGTTATGATCAGTGATGGATGAAGCAATAATGAGTTGTGGATGTTAAACAGTGAGATACATGGATCTTACTTGGACCTAAAGGGATATGTGTCTGTAATTCAAGGCTTTCATTAGAAATTAGTAGAATTTTGCTATAAAAATCTTTAAAGCCCGTTTTCTCAAAATGACTTTTACTCCAAGAACGAAATCTCCACTTCAGTAGCACCTTTATACACCAAACTTTCCAGTCTTGTACCTAGTTATATTATGAAGACAAATACAGCGGGATTTGTAAATATATTATTCCTAGCCTTATTTATATAACATTTTATTCCAAAAAACATGGCGAAAATCGTTTTTTTAAGGCTATTGACAGTATATTCTGATTTACAGGATAACAAAAGTAGATATCCATAAATCCCTCTGTAATTTTTTCCCCATCTAATATGTAAACACAATGAAAAACTAATTTTGAACGTGGCTTTATCCAATACTCAGATTTTGTTTTTTAAAATATATGCAAATTAGCGCATTTTTCATTAGATAATGCCTAATTTGCATATTTAAACATTAAATTACAGAAAACTTGTAATAATTTTTTCTCATCTTAATGTAAGTAATCAACTGGCAGAGTTTCATGGTGATATCTGCTAGTTACAAAAAAATCCCTATTCACCTGTAGTGTCTTAAGGGGGCTTTCACACCTGAAAGTCCGAACCAAGGTCCGGACCAAGGTTCATGTTTTTGTTACATTGTATACATTTGATCCGGTAAGTTTTGGTTTCACACTGCAGTTATGAAAGCACACTAAAGATCTATAAGTGACAAAACTATGTCCTGCCGTCATCACATACGTGAGCTGCGTCTCCAGATACTTATAATTGATCCTGTTGTATCCTCTCTCTGTGTCGGAGTTTTTTTCAACTGACTGCTGCTCTCCCCTACTGCCGCGGCTCTTTTTGTTTTGTTGTGATTTTGAGAAGCAAGACACAGGAACTTTCTTTCTGGAGCATTTATTCAGAGACTAACGGAAACCTACACTGTACATTTACTACCACTTCACAGGTGGGCTTTGTTAGGGTTAATTAATGGAATTTGTTCCCTTATTAATAAAAAAGCAAAGGGTGGCTACTTTAAAGAATCTAAAATATAAGACATGTTTTCAGTTACTTCACACTTTTTTGTTAATTCCATAATTCCATATGTGTTCATTCATAGTTTTGATGCCTTCAGTGAGAATCTACAATGTAAATAGTCATGAAAATAAAAAGGAAACACATTGAATGAGAAGGTGTGTCCAAACTTTTGGCCTAGAGGTCACTCTGCTGCTCCAGATCTACCTACTGTATGACTGGCTACAGACTACAACCATCTGCAACATCATCAACCGCTGCAATTAAAGTCTCTTGGGGTCATATGGGACTCGGTTGTTCTCCATACTGCATCGTACACTATATTATTTTTCGGTTTTGTTATATTAGTAGTCTACAGACAACACTAAGTATCATTACTTAATCACAGTATATATTATTCTGGTGTACACTGTTGATGTGACTCACTGCTATTGATTATACGTCACTTTAGCTTGCTACTACCTCATAACTTTGCCTTAATTGCTCTTGTTTAGTTAATTTATTTTCTACTAGTTATATATACCTCCTATTTAATTCAATTATTCTATAACTTGTGTTGCAATACCTGAATTATCCCTCTTGTGAACACTAGGCTTATCTTATCTTTATTTTAGTTCATATCATAACCCTGCTCACAAACTCACCTGTGCCTGGGTCATCAGTTTGCCAATATCAATGTTCCTGCTACAGTAAATCCTACAGGCAAAGTGTACTGCTTCACAGGAGTATGAACCATACGCTTTTTAGGTTTTGTGTCAAATATTGTGCAGTTGGTTATGAATTACTTGTTTTGACAAGGTAAATTAAAGCTGTTGAACAACCTGCAAGTGTCCACCCTGGTAAATTTAATTATACTGTTTTTAGATTTAGATTACAGAAAATGAAAAACCTATTTGCCTTGATAAGGGTTTTAATTTGTTGCAAGTATGAACATGGCTTTAATAATCTTATTGCTCTGAAAAACCACAATGATTTAAGAAATATCAGTGATACTTAACATTTATTCATTGATTGTTTATGTGTGCAGACATTACAGGCACCTATTCATGTAAGCAGAGAACAAAATAGTTTGTTCTCTCTTTTATCACTTGGATTATGCAGGTGATGGTGCAGAAACGGGTGAAGTCCTTGTAGATCTCTGGCACTTAGAGGACAGACCGATCCAGCAACTCTCCACTGTTGTCTTTGTATAGTGTGCTCCTATTTAAAACAAATTCATAGACATCAACACATAAGGTATTAGGTGTACATAGCTTTCTTTAACATCATTACTATCTTACCTTACCTTCTCTTCTCTGCTTTGGATGTGTGGACATCACAGTAATTGTCTCTCCTGGGCCTTGTTGTGCACCCTGTGAATTTAAGCAAGAAAGAAATGATAAGTGTATGTAACATGATTTTACAATTAAATTATTATCAGACTTGCCAACGTACTTGGTTTGTGCCACTAATAGCTGCCCTCTGCACACAGGTGAGTACAGGGGGAACCAATGGGATTTTGCGTTTGGAGTAATGTACTGACTGGAACAACACATTAGTGTGGTTGTACAACACTGGTCCATGCACACGGTGCAGCTCAACAGGGGTACTTCAGCCCCACCTGGAAGAAGGGAAACTGAAACAAAATACTTGTTTTTTTTCTGTTCAATTTGCTTTGTATTGATTTCATAAGGGTAAAAATAAATAACTGCTATTTTAAATAGTGTTTTATTATAGGAGTGGAATTGTACTTACAACTTTCTATATATATATATATATGAATGTTATTGTTAAAATAATGTTATAAGAATTTAGAACATCTGAAAAACATGCAACAGTGATGTAAAAACTGATACAAACAATCCAGTTTCTTTTTTTTTTCAGTTATATTACAGTTTAGGTTTTACAATTGCCTCTAACATGTCTGAAATTAGCCAAATCCCCAGGAACATGGTTAACCAAACGAGGAAAATTTACAAAGTGGGGTCATTAAATACCAGTTGTAAATACACACATACTGTCCGTCATATGTCGTTCATTCTAGCTAGCTAAACTACTGATTTAAAGAAAAGCTATTTGTTTACAGACATCAAGCTAGGCTAGCGCCATATGCTATGTGCTTAATTTATGTTACTCACCCTCATAGTTGTGTAGCTACGTAACTTGATATGTCCCACTTCAAAGCTTTCTCCCGTTTCCTGATGTGTGCAGGTGAAAGACCGTCGACCATTCTGTGCAAATTATTGACATATACTAATAATAAAGCGATGGACGGCGGGGTTAAATAAACTTGGGTTACAGACCCATGGTTACATAGGAGCCGGCCGCAACGGATGTTCTCACATAAAACGAACGCACCCTCAACGGGGCAGGGATCATTTCATTGGTCAACACTACACCTGGCATTCTATTGGTTGTGGAATTTTGATAGTGTTGTAACACAGAAAAATCCAAGCGCGCAGGAGAGATCCGAGAGCAGCAGATTTGCAAGCGCGCAGAATCAGGCTGAGTGCGAGGAGAAGGTTCAAAGCTGAGAGCAGGAAATCTGTCCAAACAACAACATATCTGAGTCTGAGCACAAAGTTTGAGCACAAGCAGAGCAAATCCAAGCGCGAGCATGACCATTTGAGTGTGAGAGCAAGGTTTTGAGGGAAATTATTACAAAATCTGAACGTAATATCAGTGAAAATGCTCTTAAATTGAAAGAATGCGCTCTTGAATAAAGATAGGAATATAAATCCATACATTACTAAATATGAACAAGATTGCACATCCTCCCTGTGAGCAAAGGCATGATGTTCATTTTGTCCATCAGTAAAAACTCAAAGAAATGTGGGATTGCCACCTCTAGCTCCTGTGTGTGTGTGTTTGTGTGTGTGTGTGTGTGTGTGTGTGTGTGTGTGTGTGTGTGCGTGTTTGTGTGTGTGTGTGCGCGCTTGTGTGTGTGTGTGTGTGTGTGTGTGTGTGCCTTTGCAGTGATAGAGTGTTTAAAGGCTGCCTGAGGTTTATTAGGAGAAACAGTGGAATAACAGCTGTATACTAACCCGAACACACACACACACACGCACACAAAGCCTTATGGCATAGCTGGTAGTGACGTTTAGGAGTTTGTCCCAGGGTGCACTGCGTCTGTTGGGAATGCAACATTGCCCCTCAGAGTGGGTGCCAAATCCCTGCTCTAATGACCACCATCTTTCCATGTCCTCATATGCCTTGCTATGATGGTGTACCCCCACCTACAAACACACACACACACACACACACACACACACACACACACACACACACACACACACACACACAAGCTCCTTAAGTGCTGAGACTGACATCATCTATGCCATGAGAATATATCTACACTAAAATAAATAAATAAGTAATTTACAGTATGTATGAAGCAGGTAGAGGAAGTACCTTCTCTACCATCTCCACTCCGCTTTTTCTTCCATAATTCACTTCACCAAAAACATAATAGCACCAAGAGCAGGTATAATCTGTTCACATGGAACTGATTAATAGTCCACAGTCTATCTGTAGTTGCCTGCATTCAGTTGGTTTCAGCAGAGTCGTGGAAAACATTTTTCATGCTTAGCAGCACGTACAATGCGGCCTGCTGCTTCCCTATTCCACTCCATACATTCTCACAGTCTCAAAGTGATTCTAGCAGCAGCCAGCATGAAAGTGGAAGGAGAGAGTAAAACATTGTGGTGGATGTATTAAGGTAATATTCATCCTTGCAAGTGGAGATTTATTATGGGAAGAAGAAGACTTTTTGGACTGCAGTTTTATTTGAGTTTGCTTTGAATGCCTCACAAAGTTTTTTTTAGTATATATATATATATATATATATATATATATATATATATATATATATATACAGTACAGGCCAAAAGTTTGGACACACCTTCTCATTCAATGTGTTTCCTTTTTATTTTCATGACTATTTACATTGTAGATTCTCACTGAAGGCATCAAAACTATCAATGAACACATATGGAATTATGTAATTAACAAAAAAGTGTGAAATAACTGAAAACATGTCTTATATTTTAGATTCTTTAAAGTAGCCACCCTTTGCTTTTTTATTAATAAGGGAACAAATTCCACTAATTAACCCTGACAAAGCACACCTGTGAAGTGAAAACCATTTCAGGTGACTACCTCATGAAGCTCAATGAGAGAACACCAAGGGTTTGCAGAGTTATCAAAAAAAGCAAAGGGTGGCTACTTTGAATAATCTAAAATATAAGACATGTTTTCAGTTATTTCACACTTTTTTGTTAAGTACATAATTCCATATGTGTTCATTCATAGTTTTGATGCCTTCAGTGAGAATCTACAATGTGAATAGTCATGAAAATAAAGAAACACATTGAACGAGCAGGTGTGTCCAAACTTTTGGCCTGTACTGTATATATATAAACAATCTTGATACAATCCTTCAGATTTGTTTTTTAAAGCATTGTGACCAAGATCTATACTGAACAGGACATTCTGACAGTTAAAAAACCAGCCTGTTGTGGGTGTTTAGCTCAGTTGGTAGAGCAGGTGAACATGTGCAGAGATTTGTTCCTCAATGCAGAAAGGCCAGGGTTTGAATCCCACCTGTGATGGGTTTTCCTTCTCTCCCCTTTCATATTTCAGCTTTCCTATCCAATAATGGCAGAAATGCCCCCAAAAAATAAATAATCAGCTTGTCATGTAATGGAGACACTGTGTCTAAATTATTCTTCAAACCTAGCTGGACATTTCTGTACTGAAGTTTCTTTATTTTCCTTTTTATTTATTTATCGCCAACATGTACACCAACATACCTGCAATAAGCTCATTTTGGCCGATATATCGTAAATATAAATTCCATCCCTATTAGCACTTCTAGAACAAGCCTGAGATGGTGCATGCTTTGTTTCATGTTTATTTCTGCTATGCCCAACAATTACAATGGAGCAGCCGTTGGCAATGAAATTCTTATTCACAGGCTCCCTCTGACAATGCTACTACAAAATGTATAAAAGGAAAAACATGCAAGTCAAATGAGAATCCAGTACATAAGACATAAAATGCAGAATAATATAATATATAAATATAATAAGGTAGCAATGTAGGGATGCATGTGGTCAGCATCAGTGTTAAGAAATGCTGTGGCATTTAAATAGAGGTCAGTTTCTCAGCTGTAAGAGTGCCAAATGACCACAGCTTGTACTATTGCAACCCGGCAGAATATTTTTCATTGATCAGATATTTTTTCACTCTTTCATCATCAACTTTAGGTTTTAGATGCCACGCAACTAACTTAATGAATACTTATTGGCATCAACAATCATACCTCCTTCCCAGTAACTAACGGTAACCCTGCCTTTATACAGCCATCAACGTGATCGCCCAGTCATTGAAAGTTTATTGATTTTCTGTGCGGCTGCATTTCCAGTCAATATCAAATAGGATACTCACGTATTGCTGTTAGCCAAAAACAGCTGGCTATTTAGGTTGTTTGAGAGAATATTTGGCAGCCATAGTTGATCACATTAAAAACTAACTTGACAGGTTCCAAAATCCATAAGCAGCCATTTAAAATGACAAACATATGACAAAAGGTCACATAATATGCAGTGCAATCTTCATAATATTTCATCAGACTTGCTCCTCTTGGTGGTGGTGCAACAGCTCAACCGTTTTTTGGGCAACAGATCTTTTTGTGGTATTCTACAAACCATTGCTGACTTGCTCTGTATTCAAACACAGAAAATGAAAAATTGGACACACCCTTTGAGCAGTAGCTTCACCACCCGCCGTTATCAGGGTGAAGTGGTCAACTTCCAAAACTGTTACTGCGTTTAAATTTAGTTTTATTAAATCATTATTACCACTGTCAACAGTATTTCCATGCCGTACATTTATACCTTCAGAATACATTAGATTTATCAAATTGACAACTTTTATTCATAGTTTATAATAAGAAAACTTAGGCTAACCTGGGAGTAAAAAACTGCTTACTTTCCACACAGTATCGGTCTTTGGTACTGCTGCACGTCTCTCACTCAGTGCTCAGCATTACCAGTGTCATCTGCACATTTGCCAGTGCAGGCCTCAATCCATTATATTACATCAACAGAAGTACTTCTCCGTGAACCATCACCTTATCGTGGTGGAGAGGTTTGTGTGTCTCTGTGAACCTGAGGGCTGTGTTGTCTGGAGCTTTGTGCTCCTGGTAGGGTCTCCCAAGGCAAAGTGGTCTCAGGTGAGGGGCCAGACAAAGAATGGTTCAAAAACCCCAATGAAGAAGCAAGGTAGAGATGGAGTTTCTGGAGCCAGGCCCAGACGGCGGGCTCGTCGGCAGCGCCTGGTGGCGGGTTTGCCACGGAGCCCGGCCGGGCACAGCCCGAACAAGCTACGTGGCTCCCATCTCTCCAGCCCATGGGCCCACCACCTGTGGGAGGAACCGTTGGGGTCGGGTGCATTGATGCCACATGGGTGGCAGTGAAGGTCAGGGGCCTCGACGGACCAGACCCGGGCGGCAGACGCTGGCTCTGGGGACGTGGAACGTCACCTCTGTGGGGGAAGGAGCCGGAACTGGTGCGGGAGGTATCGGTTAGATCTGGTGGGGCTTACCTCACGCACAGTCTCGGTTCTGGAACCATACTCCTGGATAGGGGTTGGACTCTTTTTCTTCTCCGGAGTTGCCCAGGGTGTGAGGCGCCGGGCGGGTGTGGGGATACTCACAAGCCCCCGGCTGAGCGCCGCTGTGTTGGAAAAACGCCAGCTGGCGGGTTGTGGGGGAAAACTCTGACTGTTGTTTGTGCATATGCACCAAACAGGAGTTGTCTTGAGACCTTGACTGGAGTCCTGCATGGGGCTCCAGTGGGGACTCCATTGTTATGCTGGGGGACTTCAACGCACACGTGGGCAATGATGGAGACACCTGGAGAGGCGTGATTGGGAGGAACGGCCTCCCTGATCTAAACCAGAGTGGTTGTTTGTTGTTGGACTTCTGTGCTAGTCATGGATTGTCTATAACGAACACCATGTTCGAACATAGGGATGCTCAACCTGGTACCAGAGCACCCTAGGCCAAGGTCAATGATCGATTTCATAATTGTTTCATCTGATCTGAGGCCGTATGTTTTGGACACTCGGGTGAAGAGAGGGGCAGAGCTGTCAACCGATCACCATCTGGTGGTGAGTTGGGTCAGGGGTGGGGAAGACTCTGGACAGACCTGGTAAGCCCAAACAGTGCGGGTAAATGGGAACGTCTGGAGGAGGCCCCTGTCCGACAGACTTTCAACTCACACCTCCGGAGCTTTCGTGCATCCCTGTGGAGGCTGGGGGCATTGAACCCAGTGGACAATGTTCAAAGTTTCCATTGCTGAAGCTGCGGCGAGGAGCTGTGGTCTTAGGATCTTAGGTGCCTCAAGGGGCGGTAACCCACAACACCGTGGTGGACACCAGTGGTCAGGGAAGCCGTCCGACTGAAGAAGGAGTCCTTCCGGGATATGTTATCTGAAGGGCTGCAGCCTCTGCCGTGAAAGAGGCAAAGCAGCGGGTGTGGGAGAAGTTTGGAGAAGACATGGAGAAGGACTTTTCGGTCGGCACCAAAGTGTTTCTGGAAAACTGTTCGCCACCTCAGGAGGGGGAAGGGGAACCATCCAAGCTGTGTACAGTAAGGATGGGACACTGTTGACCTCCACTGAGGAGGTAATAGGGCGGTGGAGGGGAGCACTTTGAGGAACTCCTGAATCCGACTAATACGCCCTCTATGTTAGAGGCAGAGCTGGAGGATAAGGGGGATTGTCGTCGATTTCCCAGGCGGAAGTCACTGATGTAGTCAAACAACTACACAGTGGCAAAGCCCCGGGATTGATGAGATCCGTCAGAAATGCTCAAGGCTCTGGGTGTGGAGGGGTTGTCCTGGTTGACACGCCTCTTCAACATTGCGTGGAAGTCTGGGACGGTGCCAAAGGAGTGGCAGACTGGGGTGGTGGTTCCTCTTAAAAAGGGGGACCAGAGGGTGTGTGCCAATTATTATCACACTTCTCAAAAAGTCTACTCCAAGGTGCTGGAAAGGAGGGTTCGGCCGATAGTCGAACCTCGGGTTGAGGAGGAACAATGCGGATTCCGTCCTGGTCGTGGAACAACGGACCAGCTCTTTCACTCGCAAGGATCCTGAGGGAGCCTGGGAGTATGCCCAACCGGTCTACATGTGTTTTGTGGATTTGGAGAAGGCGTATGACCGGGTCCCCGGGAGATACTGTGGGAGGTGCTGCGGGGAGTATGGGGTGAGGGGGTTCTACTCAGGGCCATCCAATCTCTGTATGACCAAAGTGAGAGCTGTGTCCGGGTTCTCGGTAGTAAGTCGGACTCGTTTCAGGTGAGGGTTGGCCTCCGCCAGGGCTGCGCTTTGTCACCAATCCTGTTTGTAATATTTATGGACAGGATATCGAGGCGTAGTCGGGGTGGGGGGGGTTGCAGTTTGGTGGGCTGGGGATCTCATCGCTGCTCTTTGCAGATGATGTGGTCCTGATGGCATCATCGGCCTGCGACCTTCAGCACTCACTGGATCGGTTCGCAACCCAGTGTCAAGCGGTTGGGATGAGGATCAGCACCTCTAAATCGGAGGCCATGGTTCTCAGCAGGAAACCGATGGAATGCCTTCTCCAGGTAGGGAATGAGTCCTTACCCCAAGTGAAGGAGTTCAAGTACCTTGGGGTTTTGTTCGCGAGTGAGGGGACAATGGGCGGGAGATTGGTCGGAGAATAGGCGCAGCGGGTGCGGTATTGCATTCAATCTATCGCACCGTTTGACGAAAAGAGAGCTGAGCCAGAAGGCAAAGCTCTCGATCTACTGGTCAGTTTTCGTTCCTACCCTCACCTATGGTCATGAAGGCTGGGTCATGACCGAAAGAACGAGATCCAGGGTACAAGCGGCGAAATGGGTTTCCTCAGGAGGGTGGCTGGCGTCTCCCTTAGAGATAGGGTGAGAAGCTCAGTCATCCGTGAGGAGCTCGGAGGAGAGCCGCTGCTCCTTTGCGTCGAAAGGAGCCAGTTGAGGTGGTTCGGGCATCTGGTCCAGGGAGGTGTTCCAGGCACGTCCAGCTGGGAGGAGGCCTCGGGAAGACCCAGGACTAGGTGGAGGGATTATATCTCCAACCTGGCCTGGGAACGCCTAAGGATCCCCAGTCGGAGCTGGTTAATGTTGCTCGGGAAAGGGAAGTTTGGGGTCCCCTGCTGGAGCTGCTCCCCCCGCGACCCGACACCGGATAAGCGGACGAAGATGGATGGATGGATGGATGGAAGTACATTTCCAAGATAGAGGCTGCCATCCTGCGCGTGGCTCACGCCCGTTCTCAAAATCCATCTTCTACGGGAAACAACAACAAACTTCGAGCTAGCAAGCTGCATGCTAAAAATGTCATGTTTTGAATAACATTTAGATTGTGCAGTAAGGCAGGTCTGCCTGGTTCTTTCGGGGAATGATTGTAAAGATTTACAAGGAATATGTTTACGGCATTTACTATCTAACATTTTGGGACCGATCAGTGGGGATTGCTATGGACGAAATACACACGGCGATACATTGATAAGGGCAAATTACCATGTATCCAGCCAATTTAAATAGCTCATGTTACTGTATTGTGTGAACAGTTAACTTCATTTAATATTGCATGTGGTGTTTTCTTTTGGGTTCAGATGTTCCACCAAAACAAGTTACTTTCCAAGATTTTGCAATGCCACTGTCGCTGCATCGGGAACTTAGCACCGCCCAAGACGATTGTGATTGGTTTAAGGAAATACAAAAAACTGTGTTTTTTTTTTCTCCTATCCCAGAATGTATCTGTGCTGTAGCCAGACCTTACTCCACAGGGCTAGGGAGATCTGAGGTCTGGCAATGTGAGACTACATGACATGTAAAGGAGACACAGAAGGAAACTACTATAAACACACGCTGATAGAGGGAAAAATGTTTTTGCAATGTGTATTGAGGGAGAGATCGTTCAGTTAGTAACAGGAAAAGGCTAACTAAGTGCATGTGTTTCCCCAGTTGTGGCTAAAGAACTTTTTCCAAAGTCACACATGGATGGAGCGTTCAAGTTATAGTTCAGGAATGGCCTTAAACGTGTAGAAGACATTTCTAAGAACAGTGTGTTCATGACTTTGAGCAGTTGGTGAAAGAGTACAATATCCCCCGCTCGCATTTTTTTCAGGTATTTACAGGTGTATATTCCTTTCCGTTACTCCTGTCGAATAGTTGGATGGATCAAAGGGGAGTTGTGAGTAGATTGCACTGTGCTATTCAAATGATTGCCTCCCCTGACTTTGGCTATGAAATTTCAGATAGTTCTTGGCAAATGGCAACCAAGAGAATATATTCGTCTATATGTATTAGACATAGCCTGCTTCAATTTAAAGTGTTCCATCTCTCTAGGAGCAATCTTGCCAGGATATATCCAGATGCAAATCTCACCAGCTCCCGTTGCCATCAGGCTCCAGCCAATCCTATCACATGCTCTGGTCATGCCCAATGTTGGTACAATTTTGGTCTTCTATTTTTTCGAGGGCTGTCAATCGATTAACATTTTTAATTGCGATTAATCACGTGTCCTAGTTAACTCGCGATTGACTGCAAATTAATCTCACATTTTTTGTATCTGTTCTAAATGCATTTTAAAAGGGATATTTTTTTTCAAGTCTTTAATGCTCATGTGGTATTTGAGACTGACTACCTCGTTGGTAACTATCTGGAGGGGCTTTGAAACTCAACTTGCCATTCAAAAGACCCTTTAATTTATTTATTTCTGCTCAAGCAGCTTTGTTTCTGCTCCCAATTGGCTGTTTATGCATAACTGTATTCTTAAACCCTGTTAGCAAGTTTGTGTTTTGGTGAGATAATAACAAGTGCAGGTGGAGGTCATCAGGAGGATTTGGCAGCACTCTCTCTCTATGAGAAGTGTTGTACAAATGGAACACAGCGTGGGGCTCCATAAAGTTCAGCCAAACTAAGTGTGTGTGTGTTTGTGCGAGTGTGTGAGTATGTGTATGTTGGCAGAGGTGATGGAGAGGCAGAGGGGGTGACTTGGGACACATATTGAGGGCACTCGAGAGTGCACAACATTTTGCAAGGCCAGCGGAACTACTTTTTTAAGGGTGTAGGCATCAACACTTGGGGCAAACACTGCCGTGTCCCAAGATCCCCTCCCATGTATTCTTTAGTGCCGTAGCTGCATCCTATCCATTATTAAAGCAGAGGGATGGAGGGGGAGGAGAAGAGAAAGTGTGAGAGGTAAGGGGAGAAAGAGAGAAAAATAATTAGGGGGAGACACAAGGACACAAAAACACATGGGTAAAAATGTTGACAGAGGGACAAGTTGAAAGAACGGTTGAAGGTAATAAAGAGAACGTGAGAAAAAGTAAGAAAGAAAGAAAGAAAGAAAGAAAGAAAGAAAAAAGAAAGAAAGAGCTGGGGGTGCCAGTTCATCTTCAATTCTGAGTATAACGTATAAAGCAGAATTATCTGAGCATGTAAGGAGGTAGTTGTGATTGATGGAAGAGCTGTAATGGGTCTGATGTCCTTTCTTTTATTCAGTGTATTGCTTCATACGGGCCATCTTTACCTACAGCACACAGGTTGGACCCAGGATGATGGATGTGGACAGCTGCAAGTCACAGACAGTCCTTCACACAATGTGAACACGTGCTTAATAGTAGTGGTCCCGCCCCTTTACCAAGATGGCTAATGTTTACTCTCTGCATGCAATCCAGTCTGGAGTACACCAGGTGAACAATCTGTCATAATTACAGAAATCTGTGAGTGTGTGTCTATGCTTGCATACTTGTGTGCGTCCGTTAATGTTCGGTGTAGCCACGGCGAGATGTTCTTTATCTGCAGGCCAACAGAGGCAGAGCCAGGCCCAAACAAGCGATGACAGATGACAGTGGATATTTATCTTCAGTGTTCACATTCATCATCCTAACAGCACAGAGCACAATGTGTTACACTGTATGCAAACACTACGTGTGCATGTGTGTGTGTGTGTGTGTGTGTGTGTGTGTGTGTGTGTGTGTGTGTGTGTGTGTGTGTGTGTGTGTGTGTGTGTGTGTGTTTCTTGTGCAGCAACTTCAGGAACTGGGAAGAAAAATCAACCTCCTTAGAAACACAAATTAACTACTAAATCAAACACTTTTCACACTGGCAAATGAACTTAGAGAGATCAGGGATAAATCAAAGAGGTAAACTGCACAACAAGTCTTCAAAAGACACTTGATTTTCTAAGCCCACAAACACAGCGTCAGCAGTTGTGCTCTTTAGGAATTTAAGTTCTTTAATCCAGTAGCAAAGGGCCTCGCTCCTTGCTCCTGACCTCTCTACAGTAAAGGGAGGGTGTTTGATTCACATTGGCTTTCTCATGCTTTTCTCACCAACAAAGCACTAATTATAGTATGAGTGAGTGGCTGTGTTGGCTAAAGCTGGCCTGCTAGCACATGAAAGGATAGCAGCACAGGCTACACTCCAGTCTGCTAATGCTGTAATTAACTCTGTGACACGGCATTCCTCCTTCTTTATCCACTCTTTTTCTATCTTACACACACACACCTTTCTCTCTACCCTCTACGAGCAGTGGAGGAATCAAATTTAGCAAGATCATGCTTTGGTCAATGAGAACAAGAGGGGGAAGGCGAGAGAAGCAGGAGAAGAGATGGGAGAGATAGGGGAGGTTAGAGAAAGAGGGACAGTCATCAGTACACACCCCCTCCCCTCACCTCATCGCCAGCCGTGCTGAACCAAACCTGACAGCTATTCAATTTTCCCAAAGCTAAATCTAATCTGCAGCCGTCTCCCCCTCACTGACACACTGTTACACTGGAACGCCTCAGCCATCACCCACCCTTGGCAGCAGATTGGAACCATCACACTTCCCCCTCCACTTCGACACAGCCACACACACACACACACAGATATACAAAGTCATCCATGAGGCAAGAAAGACAAATAGAGGGCAAAAGGAGAAATAATGAGCCTGAAGAACAAGTGATGGAGTTTGTCCTACAATTTTGAATTAATGGACCCAAAAATAACTTATTTCAATACCATAGCAGCCTACAACTTGGGTTTCGCTGATCAGGTGAATCATATTGTTTCCACCATGCTGAAACACAGCAGTTTACATACAGTTAACAGCGCAATAGCCAAAAATGTTAGTAATACAGAGTTTGTCTAAATTCCTCCAGCACAACCCCGACCCTCTTAAGAAATTTTTGACTAGCAGCCAAAAAAGTCTGTAAAGTTTTCTGATAATATATCTCCCCACAAGATTGTCTAAAAGCATTATCCAATAATGTAATTCCAGTGGAGAAATACTATAGCGCTTAATTTGTTATGTATTTGTTAAAAAAAAAAACACCCTTTAACAAACAACCTATGGCTAACACAAACAAAATATTTTATTTACAAATTTCTGAAAAGGCCAATTTGTATAAGAATTAAAAGGCACTTAAACTACATGAACATCCTTTTAACAAGTATGACAAATGCATGACATTTGGAAATAAAAAAAAGGAATGCTTAATCAAATTAAAACTTTAAGCGCTGTATAATAGGTGTACTGAGTGGAAACTATTTTTAAAAAACTCATCCACACACAGCAAGCATCATTCTTCCACTGTTGTCAGCCAAATACGTAATTAATTTTAATAAAAAAACTGAAATACAAAATAATTTCCACTTCTAAATTAGATAATTTGTCATGCTCTTAAATCTGGTTAGTGTGACTAAAATACATATTCAGAACAAAAATAGATCTTTCGCCAACACAAACATGACTGCCTTCTGCAGAAATATAAAATTATGTTTTTGTGAAATGTCTTATATCAAAACCTATTGCTGTCTTATCTTATAGCTTATCTGACAGTTCAAATAAACTAGTATCAAGCAAAACAAATGCAGTTTTTTTCACTAACCTATATGAAAGATGCTATACAGATAATGTTTGATTGATACTGTGTAAAGCAAAAACAAAATGAGCTTTTTTTGGTAGGCTTTCATTTCCAGTTTTTTTTCATTAGTCGTGATAATATGCTATTTTGTCAAATAATGCACAAATATGTTGTGTTTATTAAGGTAGTGGAAGAAAAGAAGTGTGCACTGCAGGACGAGAGGTGTTGGCAACTGCAAAATGAACATGTAGTCAGAAATATACAGTATATATATACACAGTATATATACTTTTTTTTACAATTTCTTTTTCCTGACTTTGATAAGTTGCATAGTATTCAAGATTTCAGTTGATGCTCATACATTTATTTGCTTTAAATCACATAGTGATAACAAAGCTGATGACAGTGTTCTTCTCTGCCCTCTCTGTAACTCTTTCTCTCTAGACTCCACATTTTGTGTGTTTAAACAATTTGCCTCTCTTGACGACTTTAATACTGATATATGTGATTCATCCGCTGCTTCTTTTTGAGGAACCACTCCGCTTTGTCTTATTTTGCTCGTTCTCCAGGAATATTATCAGCATGTCAAAATGTCCGTAACTTGCCACACTAAGCTCTATAGTAGTAAAGGAGAATGGTATGGCACACCCTTAGGGATGTCACGAGAACCGGTACTTCGGTACCAAGTCGGTACCAACATTCTTAAAAAGTACATGTTTTCCTGCAGTAGCGTAGGTACCATTGGTAACGACGGTACGGAGGTTGCAGTTCTTGGAGTGGTGTAGGGTGTACCTTAGCACAGGTCTGTAGCCTCCACTGTTTTTTGTCAGACATTATGTTTGATAACTAAAATATCTCTCTCTCCCTCTCTGTCTTTTTTTGACAGTATTAGCCAGAGGAGGATGTCCACTAGGAGAGTACAGTGGTAAAAGTTGATATTTTTTGTAATTGTTTGTGATTTTGTAATTCATCTATTTTGTAATAGTTTAATTGTATTTATTATTTGAAGGCTACATGCCACTATTGTTGTGTTTTTATAATGTTCAACTGCTTAAACATTTATTCTATTTTGTAATAGTTCTTTTTTAATTATGTGACTGTTGTGGTTTTATAATGTTCAAATGTTTAAATAAAGGAATTAATGTTTAAGTATTATTATTCTTTCTTTTTTTACACACTGTGGTATTGACTTTGGTATCGAATATTGTGTACTTTTGGTGGTATCGGTACAAACTACTAGATGTTTGGTATTATGACATCCCTACACACCATAACACACACCCAGCCACACACTCTTTTCTTCCCCACCTAGGCAAATCGATTCCAGCATACTCTTGTCACACATCATTACACCTTCCTAGCATCCTCTGATCTTGTGCTGTGTATACAGTGTGTGTATGTGTGATATAGCATGCTATAAGTAGGTACTGTATGCAAACTTAACACACACACACACACACACAGGCTGCAAACACATACGCCCTGCTGCCTCCAGCTTATGCTTTTAAAAATAGGAAAAGCAGACATGCACGGATGACTTTCAGCCAGCCGCTGTGGCAATCCCACAGAATGATCATTTGTCTTATATCTTCCATTACCAAAAGGCTTGAAGTTATTTCAGCGTGGCATAATGTACCACTACTTTGATTCCTGAAAGCCATAACATCAGTGAGGTGAAAACTAGTCCAGCCAACAACACACACAAACACACACACACACAGGCTCATATAGACAAGATGCTCAATGATACATGAAATTAAAGATTTCAACAGAAGAGCAGCGAAGATGGTAAAACACAGAGCTAATTCTAACCATCAGTGGGAGATGTTTAATGTGTCTCAAACAGAAGTATCCTGTCCTTTGTATGAGTAGTGTACACAATGTAGTGTTCATGTTTGTATTTGTACATAGAGTAATGTGTATACCGCTAACATCTGATTTGTGGAATAAAGTGAAGGTGTGATTGATCATGGTTTTTTTTTTTTTCCAGGGACACACAAGTGCACACACACACTCACACATGTGCCCTGACTGGTACAACCTTGAAAGAAGAGCTGTTTCCGATTATTACAGGAAGCGGGCTGTGGCGTGGGAGGAGAGGATAGATCAGCAAAGGAGAGGAGAGGAAAGAGGAGATGGGGGTTTGATTGAAAGGCCAAATCTGGTCCAACTGTATTTTTTTTTTCTAAGATTTTAAATATCTTTTCTAATATTTATTGGATTTTCTGTCACCTAGGTCCTTTTGTGAATTATGTTGTTTTCCAAGGGAGTAGCCATGCAATAATTGACTGATTTCAAGTCATAAATTCATTCAAAACTGATCATACAAACATGTTTTCTTTCTTACTGAAAGCATATATATGAATTATCTATGAAAATATTAAATTGAATACTATGTATTTAGATTAGGACTGTCACTCAAATTAAAAAATAAGTCATTTATTGCACAGTTTTGCGATATTTATTTTGATTAATTACACTTTTTAAGAATATCTCTCATTCAAGATTATTACATTGGAAGTAACATCAAGTATCAAATGAATGCAGCATCAACACAAAGAAAGTATTAAATTCAAATTTGTGGCATTTTACTGTAACTTGTAACAACAGGTGCAAGACTACAGTACAGAAATTATTACAAACATAAACCATCACGAACACTGTTAGTCGTTATGTTACTTCTGTGGTTGCTTAACTGAGATTTGTGTACTCTAACAATCAGATTTGTGAATCATCAGGCAGCTTTCAAATTTAACTACTTCTCCTGTAATGTTTCAGCAAAAAATGATGTATTTTTATATATATATATATATATATATATATATATATATATATATATATATATATAGTACAGGCCAAAAGTTTGGACACACCTTCTCATTCAATGTTTCTTTATTTTTGTGACTATTTCCATTGTAGATTCTCACTGAAGGCATCAAAACTATGAATGAACACATATGGAATTATGTACTTAACAAAAAAGTGTGAAATAACTGAAAACATGTCTTATATTTTAAATTCTTTAAAGTAGCCACCCTTTGCTTTTTTTGATATCTCTGCAAACCCTTGGTGTTCTCTCAATGAGCTTCATGAGGTAGTCACCTGAAATGGTTTTCACTTCACAGGTGTGCTTTGTCAGGGTTAATAAGTGGAATTCTTTCCCTTATTAATAAAAAAGCAAAAGGTGGCTACTTTGAAGAATCTAAAATATAAGACATGTTTTCAGTTATTTCACACTTTTTTGTTAAGTACATAATTCCATATGTGTTCATTCATAGTTTTGATGCCTTCAGTGAGAATCTACAATGTAAATAGTCATGAAAATAAAAAGGAAACGCATTGAATCAGAAGGTGTGTCCAAACCTTTGGCCTGTACTGTATGTATGTATATATATATATATATATATATATATATATATATATATATATATATATATATATATATATATACATACATACATATTATTATATATTACATAGTGATGATTCGGGTTAAGTTGCAAGCATTGTGCATGTGTGTGTGCGTGTGTGCGTGTGTGTGTGTGTGTGTGTGTGTGTGTGTGTGTGTGTGTATATGGTTATTTCCGAAAGAGTTTTGTTACGCTTGGGTCAGAGAGATAACTGAAGAGAGACTGAGTCCATCTGTCCCCTGCCCAGGGGAAACAAACACGCACACACACGCACACAAGCCTTGGTCTTTTCTCCTCAGTACCATCCTCATCTCTATGTACTACAGTGTATAGCCCTCATTCTTTCTGTCTATTTAAAAGCATATGTGCCCCTGGGGGAACTGTGGTCCCTCCTCAGCATTCCTGGACAAAAGCTACTACGACAATAGGCCTACCGGATACACAATAAGGCAAAACATACAGGACACTGTGACATGTTGCCAAAAGCCTGTGAGTGATTGCATGTGTGCATTTATACAACCTGCACATCTGTGTGGCACAGTGAATACCACTATACTTGCAACATACCAGTTTGGTGTCAAATATGCACTTTTCCCAGGAAAAGTTCTCCAGTCTTTTCTTTGCTCAATTAACCCCGCGGCCTTCATTTGCATTTCATAAAGAGGTCGTCACTCTGTAGGAGGGTTATCTTCTTTTTGGAGGCAGAAAAAGATGAGAAGGGGTAACAGTTTGTTATCCTATCAAGAAGATAACACCACTCCTTTGGCTTCTGAGCGGCTGATGAAATCCACGCTATAGGCCCATATGTGTCTATGTGACTACTTGTGCATGTGAATACGCAATGTGTGTGGTCATATAAATACATTTATGTGTGTGAGAGGTGGGGGAAATGTGTATGCGTCACATCAGATCACTAGTTTGGCCTGTGTGACACTGCAGCCCCACACCACAGTAGGTCTCTGCATCCACTGGGTACCTGGACCAATGCATGGCCCCAAGCACAACATTGTGTCTGTGCACCCGTTGAGAGGTTAGCTTCAGCTTTGCCCTTTATCCACCGGCTATCCATTAGCCAGTTTTAACTCATGCTTCATCAACTGACCCGCCATTAGGAAAATTTGCATTCCATCACACTCAAATCTTGCATTAATGCCACAAAGCAGAGTGAATGAGGGAGGGGAACAGACTGCAGAGAGGTATGAAAAGAGGTAAGGGGGTGTTAGAAATGTGAAGAACATTCAGTTGCTTAGCAAAAAAAATAGCACTTTCCAGCAGAGAGTATATCTGTGTGTGTGTGTGTGTGTGTGTGTGTGTGTGTGTGTGTGTGTGTGTGTGTGTGTGTGTGTGTGTGTGTGTGTGTGCATTTGCCGGAGAGCTTGTTAATTGGACACCCATACACATGTTCCGAATAAGCTTTTTTAAATCTTTGACTACCTAGTAGACATGCATTACTGATTCTCAAGGGCCTAAAAACCATGGGTAGTACAGATTAAGAGATGAATAGTGACATTTCTCTCAATTCAAAAATGAGTCAACTGGTAATTTTCTCTCACAAGCTGGTCTTTTTTGCATCCACACAGTAATTTTAAAAGTCTCTCATACTTATTTTACCCACAGTATCACTCAATTTCAGGTTTGCAAGAAAAACATCTATACAATGTGTGTCCCTGGGTGTACTTACACACTGGGTTGGTGTAAACATTTTGTATCTAATAAAAAACATATTTCAGGGACAGGAGAGCTAATTTTTAAAATAAAATCTCTTCTCCTCTAAACACTATTTTACAAGAGTGTACCCACAAGACAACTCAGCTCAAGTTCCGTCATGTGCACATTTGAATAATATTTTATCAGTATTGAGGTTCCAGGGTGTACTTTCAATTTGACAAGTCGGGTTCAGACAATAAAACTGCTCACCTTCTGCAGCAGCTGGGAGCCAGAGTACTTTGCCGAGATGGACTTCATCTCCCCACCAAAAGCTGAAGCCCACAGCTTCACCCTGCAGACAGCACCAATACACATAGCACACACAGACAAGCAAGAAATCAGATAGTTTTAATATAGCCCCAACTTTTCATGCTTAACTCACGACTTAAAAAGTAGACTAGTCTGCTTTTTTTGACAGATTTTGCAAGTAGCCTACATTCATTTGCAACCCTGTCCATTTTAAATGTGACAAAAAGACCACAGTCAATAAACACAGCAGTAGAAACCATCCAACGACAGGTCGCAATAATCCAGCAAATGTGTGTTGTACTGATACAGCTGGAGTATGTTTAATCAAGTTCTGCTTAAAAACTTGGAGATTTAAGTGATGCGTAAAAGAGCATCTACTTACACGGACGGAGGGATGCTTTGGTGGATTCCTCCCACCTCACTGACCCTGCAGCTTAGAGTTGAGAAAAGTAAAAGCAGACACGTACTGGAAACCACACAGCTCCGATCCACCTGCATCTTGGGCAAAAATACCAGCGAGTTTTGGGCTTATGCTGCCACCGTGGATTTCCCCCCCTCCCACCCTCCCCCCCCTTCAGAAAATCCAAAAATGAAAAGAAAAAGGGAAAATTGGCGGAAATCAAAAGTCACCTATGCTGTCTGACTAAGTCGTTCATAGCAATGTGTTCAGCTGTTCTTGGTGCGGGACGCGAATGAGCGATGCGCCTTGGCAAACGGCAGGATCCTCAGCTGTGTGAGTTATCGAAAGTGCCGCGACGTGGCCCCGCTGACCGGTGCTGTGCACACGGCTCTGCTGCCCGGCGGAAAGTCGAGCTCGAGTACTCCGACAGGGAAAGTCCGCTCAGCCCCTTTGTTTGACCGACCTCACCCGCAGAGAGTGGAGGTTCAAGGGGAACCAGGGAGATCATCAAACGATGTAGCAAGAGCACGCCTACTCCTCTTGAGTGATGCGACTAGCTTCCTCTCTCACTCCCTCTCTCTCTCTCTCCCACTTTCTCTCTCTCTCTCACTTTCTCTCCTCCTTACTCTGAGGATCTGAGCATAGGCTACTGACGATGCTGTTATTGTTGTTGTTGAATTACGCCATACTTCTCCCTTTCTTTCCGTCTCTCTCTCTCTCTCTCTCTCTCTCCCACTCATGGGCTCTAATACAGTGCTATAATAGCTAGCCTTTAGCTTTCATGTCGGATCAAGTCATGCACTGTGCCCAGTTCACTGAAGCAGGACTTACTGCCGAAGTGCTGACGAAAGACAGAGGGAGAAGAAAAAAGAGTGTGTGTGTGTGTGTGTGTGTGTGTGTGTGTGTGTGTGTGTGTGTGTGTGTGTGTGTGTGTGTGTAAGGACCACCTGATAAGTTAGTTATGCTGCACAAAAGCATGTCAATTAATTGCACTTTGTAGCAGTGATGTGGCACTGGCAGTGGGTGGGCATATGGGTTGTGAAGGAGGATGAGAGCCCCCAGGCGACGGACCCCATGTGACAGATCGCGTTTCACATAGAGCTTGAAGGATTCTGGCAAAGCACTGAAAGGGGATCAACACGGACTAAATAGCCTATCTCTACCCCTGCAGTGGTGCTGTGTTAATTGCAGGCCTGTCTTTCACACTTGAAGACTCACCTTTGACATATGTGGGTCAAACATCAATGTAAAAGAGCCAGTCTTGGTTAGTCAAACCCACAAAACGTCTTTCAAACCTCTCGCAAGAGTCATTACACCAACACAGATGTAGAGTCAACATCACATTATAGACTTTTTCTAATTTAAAACAAAACTGTGTATATACTTTCAGCAAATTAAGGTAGAAAAAGGTGTTGCCTGACAGACGAAAGAGATGACGTGGCATACAGCATGAAAGGGTAACACTTTACAATAAGATACACAAAAAAATAGGTAGTTAATGATTAGTTACTGTTTTTGAAAGGGTAGTTACCCTTTTTCAGAAGGGTAACGAATGGTTAGTTACCATGAAAAATAGGTTTCATTACTCTGGAAACCTGTAAAAATAAAACAAAAATATCAGCTGTGGAACTGGACTGATTTTTCTTTACTGAATGTGATTTTTTTTTTTATCTACAAGGCTGAAGTCTCCCCTGAGAGTTCCCGGGAGGGAAATGTTATTGTGTAAAGGAATATCCCTGAGCATGGCAGGGGCATTTCGCTTGTCAGTACGATAGGGTCTGAATAAAAGCAGCTACAGTAAGTAAAGTGAATGGCCAAATAAAAAGTATCAAATAAAGAAAAACATCTGTGCAGTGCAGTTCACGGAAGTCTTTCGGTATCAGGGTTAAAGGGGGGACAGGATAAGTTATTTATGTCTTTCCACATTTTATTATTGTGTTATTTTCTACCCATCCTGGACCTTTTGCTGTTGTCCCTTCCAGATTTCTTTCCTCTTCATCTTGTTTCAATATTACAGATTGTTCACACACAGGGTAGGTCTAAGTACAAGTGGTAATGTTAAACGGAAAGTAATAAGCCTTTTTATATATAGCCGATTTTTCCATTTAAGTTGAGCAAATAAAACGGCTCCAAACTAAACAAAAGTCAGATGGTAATAATGTTATTGAACATTGATTCTTCATGTCTCTTATCTATATTCCCAAGACTCATTTCTTTCTGTCTCACCCCCTTTGAGACAACACAATGTAATACCACTCATGTCCCATGGGACCCCATACACCATCCCATTAGTCCCTCATGATTTCCAATCCATTGTTATAATGGCCGCTAGCCATGACCCAAAAGACACAGCTAGTCTGGAGAGAGAATAACATTGTTCCAGTGATATTATTCATTGACATTAAATAAGTTCCAGTAAGTAGCTAGAAGCCAAGCACTTTTCCACATAATTCCTGATGTTAGATTTATACACGTGAGCTAGAGGCATGTCTCAGGAGAATTTCTAGATGGATGGGGCGTTAAGATAGGCAGCTAAAGTCTGGATTAGCAAGGGATTCTTTTACACACCACAGTCAACCTTGAAACCAATATGTAGCATGCAGTCGCCACAGGGAAGAGGTTAATAACGTTTTGAGCAAAACCTGCAAGTATGAGAGGACATGAACAAAGTCATGCATTTATAGATACATTTATAATGTATTTATAGATACACACAAACACACAGTGGTGGAGAATTAGTCATGGGTCACATCAGAGGAAAAAACATCAAAGACTAATGACCCAGTACTCCTTTCCATCTTCACACGCCCACGACCCCTCTTGTTTCTCCTCTAACCCTCTCTTTCTTCAGTTCTGAATGCTGTAATCACACCTGATTTTGGAGAGCAGAGTGTACTATAGCTGTTGGTAATTGGGCTGTACCTGGTAGTTCAGCGATGAAAGAAACATTCTGACAGTTATAGTGCACTTCCTTTTCCATCCAATAGCGATGGCTTTGAATTTGAATGTCCCTCCAACATAAAACCTACAGCTTTAAAGATTACATGTCCTTATTTCCATATCAATTGGAATTTGAACCACTTTGGACTAGTCCCTGTATGCCTGATATCTGTTTTGTCAAATTGACAATATATTTTCTCCTAATTCTGAGAAAGTGAAGACTGTCAGATCTCAGTTCTGACAAAATAATCACAGTCATTGTTCTTGTCATATTAACATACAGGTACAATTGTGCTTTGTGCTATAAGAGGTGTTATTGCATGTGCACAACAGTGGATTACAAGCATTTGAGGGTCATTTCAAACATCCAAGTGATTGTAGTTTACATGTGGCGCGACTGTAAGGAGGCAGATCTGTGGTTCACAAACTAATGAGATGCTGTTGATATTACTGGAAGATGATACTTCTCTCCAAGATGTAAATGTCTTAAAAGTCTCAGAAATAATATTATACAAACTACATGAGACTATGAACATTGTGAGATCTTCATCACTATGGCCATGTTTCCTTTTCTAATGTCCCTATTTTGACCTAAGGCCTACCAGCTATCCTGTATCTCTAGCAGCTCATTAGCACCAAGGTCAATTCTGCATACCACTACAGAATAAAGGATCAGTGGAAAAACAAAGGGTAGGCGTTTTGGCATGATTGAACTGAATATGCTGATACTTCATTGAGCGTATTCTTTTTTCTTTTTTTATCATGCTCCACAAATATGCAGGTTCTTTGAATGTTCTACTGCCAACAATCTTATGCCCTGACATTTTTAGTATAATACCTACACTTAGGTGGGATTTTAGCACCAGAGTGACAGTCCCTGATCATACAATACAGGGCTTTTGGGGGAATTGCACATTTGACAGATCTAATCAAACTGAAAGTTGTTCCCAATTGTGGTCATGATAACCAAATAGCTGCCAATGTTCCATCTTACAGGTCTAAAAACAGTCCCTATTAGACATCTTGTCACTTTTTGTATTTACACTAGAAGGAGGTTGTGTCTGAGTGTGAGCATCGATGTTCTTATCTATATAGACAGTGCTGGGCTAAGTCCCATTAGTGCCTGGGAATTTCAAAGCGCACCATAAATAATTCTTTGTTACAAGGCTCAGAACTCACCTTGCTTCATAAATACCTGCCTTAATTCAATTAATAATGAGATGCCAAAGACTTTCCTCCATCCGCACTGGAAGAGAAACAGATGACTGTATTTGATGGAACACAGCTGCCTGTGGAATTTGCACTGTCATGGATCAAAATATCCACTGCATGCAAGATTCATGGGCTCGGAAAACAAGGACAAACTGCACCAAGCTTTGCCATGATAATCAGCAGGGTGCGGTAGTAGCCTCAATGTGAGAGAGGTGAGCTTAAGCCTGGTGTGTCACCTATGAAATCAGGACAGGGAAAATGAATGACTACTGGGCTTTCCTCCCTTACTGGAAACTATGTCCTTGAATTAAACATTTGATCTCAAATGTGTAAAAAAGTAAAGGCTGACTGGGCTTGTAAGTTCTTTGAAGAGGAATGTTCAAGCAGATGGAAAGAGAGTAAAACGCTTTTGGGGGAAATCATCTTCAGTAGTGGCTGTCAACATACAGTACACTAGGTTGAATCGATGATTAAAAAGCTTATGCAGAGATTGACTTGGGTTCCTCCGGTGCTGGTGAAAGGTAGCCTAATTTTCCAGACTGGCATCTTTTCTTTACATAATTGCGGTGGATGTTTAGATGCCATTTTAACACACTTAGAAAGAGCGAGACAGGTTTACCCCACGGGGTACCATTCAGTTACATTTGGGGAGCTTCTCATTATTTATCATATAAAATCTAAAATCTAAACTTTAGAGATGTTTAATAACCCAATGCAGAATAACATATGTACTATATAAATCCATATAATATAAATGTTAGTTTATAAGATGAGGCGTAGTAGTGAGTGGTAAAAGTTCAGAAATTCCTCCTTGGATGAATGGTGCAAAAGACCATCTATTATGGCTGATGTTCCTATTTTCTATAAAAACTTTCACCTGAGAATATCTGCATAGCTGGCCTAAGGCATAAGCAGAATACAGTTAGCAGCTGCTAAGGGCTCCAATGCCTCAAGGAGCAGATTATAAACTTGAAGTCCTCCATCTAGTTTTTTTGAATAATTTAGGCATTTAAATGAATACTCTTTTTTTTTTTTTTTTTTTTTTTGTTTTGTTTGCACTTTAGTGAACTTTACTGAACTGTTCAAACAAATCGCTTTCTGCGAACCAAATGGCTTTGGCTGTGACGTCTTTTACTAAAAACATCATGGATATCAGCATGGTTTCTGCAAGCTGTGTAGTTGAAAAGAAAGCACTTACTTAAAAAACTTAATCTGAATTGTCTGTTACGGTTAAAATATAAAAAATTGGTCAAATCTGTTGTTATGTCTGTGGTCTCTGGATTTGAAAATCCTCTCGTGTGAACCATGCTTAGGTAAGCAAGTGAAAGTAAAGACAAGCTCCCATACGAGAGACGGATTGGGATGAGACACAGACCTGCACAGTCAACTGCATCTTGTGTCCTCTGACAAGCAGTCAATAAGAAAGAAACAGCTTCTAGCAAACGAAAAGAAAAGAGTGGGGAATGAAGAGGGGAAGACATCATGTAGCAGGAGAAGAGAGTGAAATGAGTGCTTCAGGCTCTCATAAAACCAAAGATTAATTTGTCATCGAAATAAATGGCATGCATGGGACCCATATTAGTGAGCATTGTGTTTAAAAGCAATTATACGCCAGTCATTTCCTTTTTCTCAGAGATAAGAATCTGAACATTGAGCCATTTATGAAAGACAAATGACTGCAATTCCCATAATGGCCAAGGGAACTGTGGTGTTGTTGACCCACTATAAATTAGCCTAGTTGACAGATCATCATGAAACCAAGAAATACTAGCATGTTATTTTGTAAAGACTCTGTATAATCTATGTGCATTCTATGTGTTATATTCAAAACTATTCTATTTTTTGTTTGTTTGTTTCGTCATTGTATCTTTACCGTGAACCATGTAGGGCAGAAAGAGAGGATGTTTATCAAAAAAAATAAATCACACTGACCATGACCTTCACATACATCGTAGAGGATGACCAGATATAGTTCCCCACCACCAAACTGTGTGGCAACTACAAGAACCTCAATTAGCCAAGTAATTAGGTCATATATATCAAAACAATGAAGCGCCTGGGTAAGGAGGGACAATGATGGTTGGAGAGGAAATGAAAGAAGCAGAAGAGAAAGAGAGTGGAGAGTTTAACAAGGAAGGGGGGAAACAAGGATGTATAGAGAGATGAAAAAGGATTGAGTTGGAGAACACAAGAGAAAGGAAGACACAAAGAGAGATTGGAAGAAACGGGAGGAAGCCATCTGCTATTAAAAGGCAAAAGCATAAGAGAGAAACGAGAAGGTGCTACAGAAAGACCGGGCACTAAATTGAAAGCAACTGGAGCATGGTATGACAGAGGTAGAGGAAGATTTGTCAGGACATATAATCTGGTGTTTAGAGTGCATCTTGTTGGAAATCAGTGTGTCACCCTGGTGACAAATCAGCATGGCTCTCTGGTTTGCAAGGAAATGCAAGAGCCAGGCTAACTTCTCGGCTATCTCACGGTGCTCGCTGATAACCACGTAGAACAATTTTGCAAATTTTTTTTGCCAACATCTTGCTACTCATTACTCATCACAGTAAAAAGTGAAGTTAGGATCAATTATAATACTCTGATGCACCTTCAGTAACTTTAAATAACAACAGAAAAAAACAAACACTCAAGAGAGCACTACATCAGGTCTGACATGAGGGCACTACGTCAGTGTGTCACTTTCTGAAAATAATGTGTTTGTGTATGTATGCCTGTATGCATGTATGCATGCATGATCATCCATCCAGTCTGTCTCCTTTTCCGTTTTTTCTAAACTGTCATGTCTGCACTGCCGGTCTCCTGAGGGTCAAAGCATCTCATAGCTCACACTTTACACACTGTCCTCGCACTGGGGTTGTGTTCAGATGCAGTAGGTAAACAAACAGAAAGCAGGGATTGTGCTGTGTGTGTGTGTGTGTGTGTGTGTGTGTGTGTGTGTGTGTGTGTGTGTGTGTGTGTGTGTGTGTGTGTGTGTGTGTGTGTGTGTGTGTGTGTGTGTGTGTGTGTGTGTGTATAAGAGAATAAATGTCCAGTGAAGAAGTTTATGCAGCAAGGCACACATATACACACATCTTCCTAAACGACAGTAATACCAAAAGCACTATGACAACATGCATAATTAAAGGCACTCCACCTAAAAATAGAAGGGTGGGAAAGAGAGAGTATGGAAACAAGAGATGAGTGAGAAATGAGAGAAAGACAGAGAGGGGTAACGGAGAACTGAGATGTCCACAGCAATAACAAAGTAGGAATCCAATGGATAAATTGTGTGGATAGTGACTTTTGTATTAGGGAGTAAACTTGTCAATTTTCTTTTCCATCTTCAAACAAACAGTGTGGGGGCAGCCTCTAGCTCACCCAGTAAGAGCGTTCGCCCCATGTTGGCTGAGTCTTGCAGCGGCGCACGGTTCAAATCCAACCTTCTGCCCTTTGCTGCATGTCATCCCCCCCATCTCTCTCCCTCTTTCATGTCTATCCACTTTGAAATAAAGGGAAAAGGCCCCAAAAAAATAAGATTTAAAAAAAGAAAAACTGTGTGAAATGACTCAAGAAGCTGTCTGATTGCCTGAAAGAAAAGACTTGATGGGAGACGTGGCTTCATTATGTGGAGAAATAACCGAAATAAGACGTCTGTGATATTTGCATTATTTTGTGTAGAAGATTAAAAATGGCGCTAAAGTTCTCTACATTCATAACATGTTCGCGACTGATTTGCCTAAAGCATGCCATTCCATTTTACATTCCCCAGCCACTTCAATTAAAGAAAAAACACCTTGCTGTTACAAGTCTTCTCCTTGCCTGCATTATTCTCTCTTTTCTTTACCCCCCCACCTCCCATTATCAGCTTATTTCCGATATGCAATCTCCTTTTTATCTTTTTCTTGTGTCTCGTTGGCCGTGCCTCAGTGCACCTTATTAAAATGTGTATTTTCAAATCATTCTTCAAAGGCGAAATGTTTGCATAAAAAAAACAGAGCCATGCCCCATGTTACAGGAAATTACAGTCAGACTGAGCAGATAGCCCACCTCTTTCTTGCCATCTGCTTTCTGTGTATTGGTTTGCGAACATTGTGCTACACAGCTGCAAATCAAGTGACAAAACACTGTATGCTTTCAGTCATTATAGTGGTTTATCGTTGTTTCTTCAGATTCTGAAACGCACCCCAAGCACTTGGCACATAGCTGTCAAAACAACCTATTTTCAGCAAATATGTATCTCTACAGCACTCGATCTGTATCCACAAAACACACATATTCATAAAACAACCCAGCACATCTTTCAGCAAAATGACTGAGCTACTGTAGAGCAGCATACAGTGAAACTCCTCTGATCCACCCTGGGACTGTTTATTTGTTTAAACCCCAAAGCCTAGGCTGTCTTTTTGATAACCAACTCATTTGCAATGATAAAATGCCCAAGACGCTATAATGAGGCCATTCACTGCCGCTGTGCTGACAGAGGATGAGGAACTCGGAGGCTGTGATTGGCTTGACTGTGATGTTCAATTAACAGTCAACTCACCGAGTCCTAACGCACATCAAAGTGCCCCATTGGGCCAAATCAATGATTGACATTGCAGAATAATCCATGGCACTGAAGGGCTGAGAAATATTATCTCAAACTATTTAACACAGTGGACACACCAAACAAGGAATATAAAAAAAGAGAAAAGTAAGAACTTAAAAGGGTGAAGAATAAAAGAGGAAGAGGGATAGTCTAGTCTACTGCCAGGATGCTGCCATTCCAGGCCCTAACCAGTTGCGTAAAAAGCGTATGAACACAGATTCCTAAAAAGGTCCAACTTTACCCACCTACCATCGTTAGTATCCTTCCCATCTCTTCTGCTCCCAAAATGCAAAGCAGCTTAAACAGTGGAACCCCGTCACAGTTTGGCTGCAACAAAGGAGTTGTGCGGAGTACCCTGTGGGCCCTGTGCTTTCTGGCTGGCAGCTTTACATATAAAACAGGCAGGCCTATCTGTCTCTGCACAGGCTGTGGCCACAAAGTCCGAATCCCCAGCTTGGAGTACTCTGAGGATCCTCGCTCTGGAGTTCTGCACAAGGAGAGATTAACAACAAACACTAAACAGGACTCTTCTGTTTATATCTCAGAAGGAGGGAAGTTATGGATCACTGAGGGACGTTTGGTCAAATAAAAGTCTCCTGCTTCACTGTCGACACAAATAATCTTTGTCCCTGCTCTTCAAAGCTGTTGATGAATGTAATTTTGTACATTATTTGTTGAATTTAATGTGAAGCTTAAGCGCTGGTATTGGCTACTGCTTTTCAAGTCGATATGAAGTTTTAGTCACGTTTCAAGTTACCGCCACTGACCATCTCTGCAGCAAATGAAAACCATTTAAATTCCGTCTTTTCTTTGGCTTTCATAATTGGTCACAGCAAATCTTAATGTATCATATTTCAGTTATTTGGAGGTGGTAAATCCAGAACATATCCAGAGGTAGCGACCAGAAACTGTGACACAAGCAAACACTGACATCTAGAGCCTGTTATATGAAGTTACACTTTCCAAGTACAGATGCGGGGCACATTATAAAAACAGGCAAAAACAGGCCTATAGGCTATTTGAAATGATTGGTTGAGAAACAAGCAAAATATAGCTTTTTTTTATCATATAGTCAAAGTCTTCAATTTTATCTGCCCAAAGAATTAAGTACTAGGCTTTGTAAGGGTAAACAAAGCTTTGGCTATATCTTTCCAAAGCAGTTCTCTGTTATTGTATGGCTTATGTACTAAATAACTATGACTAAGACCAATAAATGATTCATTAGGCAACTAACAAAAACTTGCATGATGTGTTGTGTCAGAAAATCTTGACCTGCACTGCAGCTGAACATTTACAACATACACATACACAAAAAAACATTATAAAGCGCCGGTCCCCACTGTATCTGGTCCTCCTTGATAAGGAGATTGTGACCATATTTGACCACTTGTGGGCAATGTACATTTTACAAGTGTCTTGTAATACAGATTGCTGCTGTTCATTGCAGCACACAGGGATGCATTGTTACCCTGACCTCTAGTGGATTTATTAAAACATTGCATGCTCTATGCATTAATTAGTCAAAAACAATCTCAACCATCCTCTATGGATGTATTGCCCTCCTCAAGGTACCACTGTAAGTGAGCAACATGACATGACAGTTTGCTACAGTATCTGAGTAACCTTAACAGCCAAAATGATCTCTGCACATCATAAAATAAGTGACCCCAGAGAATGAATATTTGTGTTTGCTCTCTATAAAGTTAAGTGTACATTTTGGCAACAAAACAAAAAGATTAATTTAATAATGTACTACAAACAGGCATATGCTTTACTCACTAAGCTTGTTTGTTTTCTAAATTTTTTTCATTCAAATCAAACGTTCATATATTGAAACAGCTAGCTCTGCAATTTGTACTTCTGTTTTGCATAGTCTCATTGTTTGCACCGTTTTTATAGATTGTCTTGTTGTGTTGATACTTATACTGTATTCTTATTTTTGTTGTTTATGCTTCGTTCTCACGTTCATGAGTTTACATGTAATGAAAGGTGCTTTATAAATAAAATTGCCATTAATCGATGGGCCTAAGGACAATTTGTTGTCTGGCTGTGTAACTGTGCAGTACTTTGGTCCACAGCATCTCAACAAACTGCACTGACCAAATTGACATAAAATGCGGTACTAATTCTAATGGTCTCTAAAGGATCAACCTGATATTTTGGTGACCCCCTGATCATCTCTTCAGCACTATCAGACCTAAAACTTCAACTGGTACACAATTAAATCAGAGCGCTATTTTTATTGCAGTGCACACAAGCTTTCCTGCGGCCCTACCACTGTACACAATCTATAGCCTACACTAATTAGCAGCTCTCCATAAAATTTGAAGGATATTCCAAACACCACATACACCACACATTACAGGCATTGCTGTGGATGTTACTTTACAAATGCAGGCCTTATCAATTAGCCTAATAAAACAGCACAGACTAATCAAAGGTGCCTTCCAACAACTTTTATGACCTGATAGATTCTGTGATATCATTTGCATTGAAAAGATCCCTTGCTTGGTGTAATCTTGCACTTTGTTGGTTTATAACCAGGCATTGCAGAGATGATGTCTGTTTGGGATATATTCTATCGCTACGGGTAGCCTATCTGTGAGTTCACGAAAATAACTTTAAGGTACAACCCCCCAAAAAACATCCCAGGGAAAGCACATGGTTGAATAACGGACTACAGAGGGCTGAGGTCAGAAACTAGGCTAACGTTACATGTTAGCAAGAAAGCACTGTCCTGTTCTCACAATAAGCCGCGGGGGTTCTCACAGTTCCCACCAAACTCATTCATTTAACTCTGAGGTTAGGTTACCTGTCGGCATATATTCTCGTCTTTTTTGCCGAGCCGCACACTTCCGGCCCTTCTTGTCAACTGAACGTTCGTAGAAGAAACAGGCATCTACTAATGGTAAGGCAAACAAACCGACCCCAGGAATGTCGAAATAATGGAGCCACTCAAATTAATGTAATTCTGTAATTCCGTACATCTCTTACTCAAATAATCGTTACTGAAGTAATGGCATTACTAAAACGCGTTACTAGTTCTTAACCAGGTGTAGGCCTACCAGGTATCAAGTGCTAGTTGCTAGAACTACATTGTAGACACTAGATGTCGCTGTAGAACACAAGCATGTGTTCACAAAAGGACAATTTGATTGGGACAAGTGTTCAAATTCCACGCATGCCTTTGGCACAGTCAAATTTTTAATTCAATTCAGTCCAACTAGCCTACAGTTTGTGATGATGAAACAAATCCAAACTTGCAGTTTAAAATAGTATTTGAGGATTAACATTTCAGCAGCTCATTGTTCTGTCATGATGTAGGCCTAGCATGCAGAATCAAAATAAGCAGAAGTTTTCCAACTCTTAGGGCACATAGTTAATGACATTGTGTTAAGTAAGGTGATTATCTTAGTCTTGACTCCTTGAAAATCTTACGTGCAAACAAAAATATGTGGGCCTATAGTTAAACTACCAGTAGGCCTATGTAGGGTCTTGGATAAAGATTCTATGACAGCATCTTATCAGAAGAGGGATGACATTGTGGCTCTCGTTTTGAGATTACAAATTATCATAATAATAATAACTTTTATTTAGCGCCTTTCAAGAAACCCAAGGACTGAGCTAGAGGCAATGATTGCCTATAAAGTATATATAAAAGTGTTTGATTGGACTGGTGCCGGCAGGTAAACTGCACTGACATTTTAGGTCAGAGAGAAGTAGAGAAGAGGAGAGAGCAGATGCCACTTAGGAGGGGAGCTAGAGCTGGTGTGAAACCTGGACACTGGATTGGAGAGATGTGGGTTAAGTAACAATTAACAACATGATCAAAACTGGATTTGATTGTAATTACAAAAAGAAAGAAAAATATGATTAGTGTGCTCCTGTATGCAGTACAACAAAACTACCTAATATTTAATCACGGCACACCATTTCTTCTGAATATCATTTATTGTTCAATCTACATCAGTTGGTCCTTGGACAAACCGCTTCCGCTCATTTCATAGTTTGTAAGACATTACATTTATGACCAAAGAACACATTTCACACTGCTACAGATTGACAGAACTGCCATATCGAATGTTAAGATATCTATTTACTGTCATGCTGAGTGTTTTTATCAGTAGTAATGACTTACTGATGCTGTTACTGCTGCTAGTGTGGCTTCTGGCATAATAATGGCATCTATAAGTCCTGGTGGGTGGACGGCATTCCATAGTATCACCCTTCTATGGTTGGAATTTGTACTGTAATTTACAGTTAGATGAAACTGGACCTTACATTGTCTGGTCCAGCTTAAAACAAATAGACAGACAGTGTAATATGTTAATACTTTGTAGAAAAAATCATACGCATTGATACTTTCACCAATCCTCATAGCACAATGTCTTACTTTTACCTATTTTTATTGGTTGTGCAATATTTGAAGATAGTAAACAGCTATGATCGTATAGAGATCTTAATTTATCTACAGCTTTGTATATCCTTTTGGTTATGAGGATTAGCATAGTCATCCTAATAGTATTTAATGATTACATTGTATAAAAAAAAGACCTCCGCAGAGTTACACTTCTGTACATGTATGTGTTTTTGCTTTGTACATAGCTGTAACTGTTAACTTTCATTTTCACATTGTTTCACTTCGTCTCTCACCATATTGCATGGCAACTCCTTAGTAGCTTCACTTTGGCAGTCAAACCCAGTGGTGTGGATGGAGGACCCATGGTCTCCCTTGTCCAAACGCTTGACTCTCAGAGAGGCAAGACCCGCTTTCCTGCCATGCCCTCAGATGGGCAGTCTTGTGCAGCATAGTTCCTTGTATAGTCTTTAATAGTTTGTTGTTAGTGCTTTTTCGCAACTAACCAATGTTGTGCTAGTTTGTAGAACCCCCCTTTGTCTGGCTGGTCTGTAAAAGGCCGTTTCACAGTTAAGTCCCAAGCAGCAGTCTTGTTTAGGGTCTGAGAGACTCAGAGGCTCTGAAGGGCCAGTAGTGCCGGTCCATTCACTCCAGCCAGATGCTAGACCAGTGGTTCCCAATATTTCTCTTCACTTACACTCAAAAGCGTTTCAAGCTCCTTCTACTTTGTGCCATATTTGACTGTTTTAAGCTGCAACTCATGCAAGACTCTCTGTAATCCTTAGTATTAGGAAACACTGTGCTAGCCCAGATAGACCAGCCTTTTATGGCATGCAGCTAATACGGCTATTTCAGCTATAAAACTGGCTGTTTGAAGTATATATTTCTTGCAGCGGTATTAGACAAAGTACACTGTAATGAAAGCTAGAAAGACAATGTGAATGATGGTAGCTTGTAATATGACACTTGTGAACCATGTAATACATACGTATAATCAGGAACATCTGATGTTAGCTGTATTAGCTACAGTTGCTAGCCTTTTGTGGTTTTAATGGCTGACTGGGGTAAAGGCCTGTATATGCTGTCGTCCTTCAGGGCCCCGGGACTGTCCCTGGCCTTTGACATCAGGATCATGAACCATCTCTCAGGGAGAGGCTTGAACATCCAAAGGCCTTATTCAAAATCTGGATGCCAAGACGCAGGTCAATGAGAAAAGAAAACAAAGTATCCAACCACGGTCTGCATTTACTTAAAGTAGTTAAGACATACAAGGTTTTCATATGAACAGGCAAAGTTGTCATTTTGTTGAACAAATATTCTGTGGAGGATACTTTTTCACTCTTGTATTCACTTGCACTCCCCTCGGCCTCGCTTTTCAGCAGCTTTCTCGCTCCCTCTCTCCCCCTGTTGTTCTCCAGCTCTTCTTTTTCCTTTACAGGCTGTTCTTGTCTGGCAACTCGGCTTCTGGACTACGGGGAAAGTAGACGGTGGCTTTGTGCTCCTCATAACGGTCAATGTGCTTCAGGTGTACCACCATGTGCAGGGCATAGGCTAAGACGAGGAGCAGGATCAAAGATGTCACCAAGCCCATCAGGATGGCTGGTGTCAGGAAAGTGGCACAGTCACTGGCCGACGCAAATTTGTCTGACTGCACATTGAAGGCCTGGATCTGGAAGAGCATGAGACAAGGCGGAAAGATAAGATTAGGCTAAACTAAAGAGGGATAGTGGCTCTTACTGGGCTTACCAGGCACAGAGACACTGGGCAGATGGACAGGTTGAGACAGCCTAGCAGATGGCTAAACAGACAGTGGACAGACAGATTGACAAACTGCCAAACAGACGGTAAACAAACTGGCTGACTGAATGGCAGGCAAACAGGCGGAACACAAAAGGAAACAGCTGGCAAACATACAGACATGCACACACGTAGGAAACAGGGGGAAAGAGTATGATATAACAGTGAATGTGCAATCATTACTAGAAGAGTTCACAACAAAGGCTGCGCCCCTTGTGAGACAGTGTACCTGGAAATCAGTGAAAGTGATGTGCCAGTTAGCAGATGTGTCAGTGTGGGAGCTGGGCACTAGCAGGGTGTCATATTTGTGAAGGCTGCTGACGTGCTGGCAATGGTAGGATGAAGTGGCCGGAGCGTAGACCTCACTGGCGTTGAACGTGGCCTCCTGGGTCCAATTGTAGTGGATGTGAACACTGTCTAGTGTGAACCAGTTTTGACCAGCTGCCTCATAAAATGTGTTTGACATCTGAAGCCTGGCAGAAGAGACAATGCAGTTAGTTACAGTACATGCACAGTCCACACATATGAAAAGTTGTAGATAAATATCTTTTTTTTATATGTTGGTCAGTGAAGATATTTGAAGTAATCGTGTGCATTTTACCTGATTACTAGACCTCGCAAGTCCTCCACATCACCAAACCTTAATGAAAGCCTGCAGTAAAACAAAGCCACAAATATGAAAACATCTGATTTTACACAGTAATTTAGAGCAGTTCTCAACTGACCACAGCAACACTTCAAGTTATTACTGTCTTCTCGAAACAGTACTTTCACACATTTCCTTAGATAATTAAATGTCCATTTCCGTGTCTAATAGTAAGTTGTATCAAATCTAAGCTGATGCCTTGGCTGTATATGTAGATAAGTGGGCTTTAGTTCTATTTGACTAGCACACCATATAGTGTCCATCCTGTCTTGTAATTAGTGCAACAATTCACTAAAAACCAAAACAAATTCCTCAAAGATAACTCTATCCACAGTGTTGACTTACGTAGCTTTCTCCCTAGTGCAGATGGAGCCTTTAGTGTCCACGGGTGAATTGGTGTTGAAGATCCTCTCAGTTAGGTCAATAAAGGTATGGTTCCTGTAGCGGATTGCCAGGCGCTTTGCCTTGAACAGAATGCAGGTCTTCCCATTGTAAGACACGCTCAGTGGGCCATAAGGTCCGATCAGAGACTGGAGCAGCTTCCTCTTGCTATGATACATCCCTGGCTGATGCAAGTTAAAAGGCTGTAAACATATGAAGAGAGGAATTTAGCACACAAATAAAGAAACCGTGGGCAGCAGCAGTTTTGCATTCTTTGACTGTCCTCTAGAGGGCGATCAGATATGTATTCAAAGACATACTCAAGCTGTGCCCCATCTCAGGGGCTCAATTTAAAATGTGCGTGCCCTAAAGGTTTTGCTGATCCAGCTCGTCCTTGAATAAAACTATCTAGCTTCACAAAGACCAAAACAAACAGTGCATTTGTGCAGTTTTACCCCGCTGTTGAATCAATAATGTCTAAGTTTATCACCAGGAAGTTGATCTAAAATGGCCAAAAATTGTAAAGACCAGTTGTAAACAGACTCGATTGGCAAATTTTAAGGTGCAATTTAAGCTTCTGACCATAAAATGTTCAGTGTTCCAACCACCACTGAATCTCAAATGAGAATGGAGCAATGTTGTCTTCTCCATAGAAAACTTGCATATAATCGTGTGGTAGCTCTTAGACTGCATTTCTGCACTGTTCAGATAGAAACTGCCCCCTCTAGCTTTTTAATCTCTTCACTCAAAGGCCACATCTCATTGGAGGGCATTTGGGCTAATCCAGCACTATTTTACAAGACATGTAAAGAGGCATACACAGTGGCTATGAAGGGATTATTTGTTGGTTGTCAATGTAAAATATTTGAAAAAATAATTGAAAGGTCAGGTATGGTTACTGAGTAAACAATTTCCAAAACATTTAAAAGCTACCATACTGACAGACACATACCGTACAGTACAGACACTTTACTGCACAAAATCAATTAATCTGTATAGTGCCTGGATGCATCAGCTGATACAGCATATGGTTTCACTGTGTTTTCAGTCAGAGTGGTCGTATGTGTGTGGGTGGTGAGGATGTTTTACCTCTGGTGAATGTGAGACCAACAATATTCCCACATCCAAGGTCGAGCAGTGTGGCTGAGTGAGTATGCTCTGATTTGTTTGTGTGCATCCCTGTGTGTGTGTGTGTGTGTGTGTGTGTGTGTGTGTGTGTGTGTGTGTGTGTGTGTGTGTGTGTGTGTGTGTGTGTGTGTGTGTGTGTGTGTGTGTGTGTGTGTGTGTGTGTACAGTATGTTTGTACAGATAAAGAAAGATGGCTGATGGTGGAGATAGTGAGGGGAGAAGAGAGAGAGTGTGTGTACCTGCAGTATTCTCCTGAGTGGGTTTTCATCTTCAGGCGTCAAAACAACCTCTTCACTTTCTAAGCCGTACTCACCATCTTGACCTAAAAACACATACACACATTACTGCACCATGAAAGATTATATCAGTACATTAAGCTGGTTTCAATGCTGCAATGCAGATTGCAACATAATCATAAAAGTTCAGCCGATTTCACACACGCCACAGAGACACAGACACACACACAAGCACAAAGAGATCCTGCGTACTCCTCTGTGCTCAGGCTCCTATCTATTTCCAGTTGCTTTGCGTCATCACGGTGACTCATCAGCAGTTCATTTCACAGTTACGGTAGTATTGTTAAGTGTTTACAAATACTGTTCATCTTGTTCCAGCAACATATACTTTGCAATCACATCATTTTTTCTGCCTTTTTTTCAAAGAGCCTAAATATAACACATCTGAATTGCCACTGAGGTGTATGGATCACACACAAGCCACACTTCAAAATTCATTTGTGTTACAGTGTAGCAAATATGTCTGTTTGTCAGGACTATCTACCCAACATCTATCCATCAGCGTCAAAATTAACATGGCAGGTTTGATTGAATCAGGCCTTGTGTCACACCAGATTTGTTACTTACTTGATGTGACTCTTGTTGCTTGTTTGGGGTCCTCTTTGCTGTGGAAAAGACAGAAGACACAATCACTTCTTGGGATCACGAGATTCAGGGAAATGTTGAAGGTTTTTCTCTTTGTGATAATGCACAGGGTGCCTATTTACCACAGCAAAGTTCATTGTCTACTGATGCAGCTGCAGCAAACACAGGGACAAAAAACTGCTTTGCAGGATAGTCTGTTATTCTTTTTAAAAACACCTCATAGAATATTCTATGCTGTCAAATTTATTTTATAAATGTATACAATAGGTTAGAATGATTATTCCCGCATTCAATACACATTTTATACAACATACTAGTGTACTAGTAATAGTACATGCCATTTATAAAATACAGTTTGCCACTGAACTGCCATAAACATGTTAAGTATACTGTTGCATTAATTATGTATGAAAGTGACCGTAATGAAAAAAGAAATCGACAAACATTTTGATGTGATATCCAGATAGGGCTGGGACGGTTAGCACATTACCGCGGTCACGTGATGCCTGCCGCAGGTCTGAGCTCGTCACCACCATCACCACAACAAAACGTTGGCCGGCACGTGTGTGCGCGTTGTGTCTAATGACGTGGATTCATTGACTCTAATGACATGGATTGTGTCTGATGACATTGTGTCTTACATGGATTCAAGGTTTTCTAAACAAAACTTATCATCAAAAGATGGAGCAAATCTGACCTTTCGCGAGGTGGGGAGCGCAATGTCACCGCGTTGCCCTCTCTGCTCTCTGTCTGCTCAGCTGCTAGACAGGCTGCACTCGGCATTGTCGGCAAACTATTTTATTTATATTTTACTTTATTGAAAAAAGAGTCTGTGGAATGGATCAACAGAGATGAGAGAAACCATTGTGGCCCTAAATGACAGCAAAACTCAGTAAAGACTCACATTGAGCTGAAATGGAAACACTGTGCTGCCAGTCTATGGCTGCAACATATGTTGTAAGGTTTAAGCCAATGTTTTTTTCGGGGGTAACGCCATTCACTTTACTGGCAGTATTGACAATAGATAAAGCCACCTTGTCTTGAGAAACTCGAGCTTGTTGTTTTATTGTTCACTTTTAACTCACTTTACATCAACTTTGCTAACTCTTTTTCCTCTTTCTTTTTCTCACAGCGGCACTCATACGCTACTCTCCGTTACCGCTCAAGCTTCTTGCACGACCACACGGGCACTGACGTCACTCACTTAAGGCACCCTGCCGTTCTCGCTCTAACTTATTACGCTACTCTCATAAGGAGGTTGTGGTATACCGCGATACCACGGTAATTTCTTGCTTTTCAACCGCGGTAAGAAAAAATCCATACCGTCCCAGCCCTTTATCCAGACTTACTAAATTACACATTTTGCAACGTACAATATATGATCCACAAAGGAGGGACTGCACAGTACACAGCTACAGAGCACACAACTCACAAAGCTTTGCCTTCAGAAACTTTGTGTAGGGTGTTGCTTTTACTAAATGACCGCTCTTTGATGTGGTACTGACCTACATTCTGCACGTGTCGAAGGACAAACCATTTACTTTTCCTTTAAGTGTTTGCCCTCGCGTTCCACTTCTCAGGATGACTAAACCCTGTATAGCCTTTAACTTCTTCAAGTTAATTCTGATCCTTTTAACTGTCTAATCAAAGACTTAATACACTAGCAATGTGCTTACTGAGTGGCGCTGACATGACCAGTTTTTCCTGTTGTTATGATGGTCCAGCCAATGTTCTGACTGTGTGGTGTGCCCTAGCCTGTCCTTTAGCGATCATAGGCTGGCCTGCTAATCTCCATACAACGGTCCGTTATAATCGACTTGTAAAAAGTAACCTAAAACCTGTGGGAGTGGACATGACAACTAGCTTGTGTCTTTTTGTGTCACGTCACTTGGCACTCCTACAGTCTGTCCGTTTATCAGCTTTGGTCTTAAGTATTTCAAATCATTTTATGAATTGCAGCACAACAAAAGCTATGTCTGTAAAGACCAATATCTGTGATTGATATTATCTTTGTTATCTTTAGTTTAGATCTTGTAGGGAAGGCCTTTTTAGTAGATACACAAGATAGACTGAGGATGACCTGGATGTTTATTAAACACACAAAAGCTAATACATCCCAATAGCTGTGATAAGGACTGTTTACACTTTGTTTCTCTAAACCAGACATTTTTGGAGCTGCCCCAATACTGTAGTTGAGTGATCTATGAGGAACAATGTCAACCTACTTTTTGTAATAAAAAAGGTTATGAAATAGCGATTCAACTGCTTAAAAGTCACCAAAAAAACTATTTGTACTACATTACTTCTTACTTCCACAAGCCAGAGAGTACAGTCTTGTGATTTATGAGGGTAGAGTTACATTTAATCTCAATGTGTAACATTATCAGGCTTTATTGTTCATGGCAACAAAATGAGGTTCCCTTTAAGATTAAGTTCTTCTCATGTTCTTCTTTCCATAATGTGAAGGGAGTATTATAACACCTTACAACATTTATTTTTTTCACTTGCCTTTCATGCTCGAAATCTCAAACTGTTGGACTGGATTTTGGCCAGATTCAAGCAAATGATGGATCTTTTCATGTCAACATGACATTTTTCCTGATTGGCTCAAGGGCCGTATTCTTGGCTCATTCATCCACGGATGCCATGCACAATATCTCAGATGCAGCTGTCTTTTTTTTCAGATTGAAGAGATTATGCATCCCTCTTGTCCATTTTTTATTTTACTTATTAGTCTAGGTAGTGCAACTAAAGATCAAAACAAGGTGAGCAGACTTGGGCAGCAGATAACAGATATAAAGGTATTAGTGTGTCTGATAGCTCTGGAAGTAACATATTTAAGGTAGGTTTCTGGACATATCAGTTCCAGCAGCCTGGAGCAATTATCTACCCGCCTGGTGCAGTTACCACCTGGGCAATAATGTGTAGTTTAGTGCCAGATGGATTAGGATTAGTGGTAAGAACAGGCCAGGTCCACAGGAGCCCAAATGTGGTAAGCGGCAGGCCCTGAACAAGATGAAGAGATTAAGGCATGATGTCAGAGCCCACAGCATTCGAGACAGTTCACATGCTAATTAATACATCTGAACTGACTTCTGAAATCGTGACTTACCCAGCTGTCCAGTAAGTTTGAACTTTGACAATGACCATTGTAATTGAGCTAAGTACAAATGGAGCAGTTTAGGGTCTTTAGTTAAATTTGTGTAACTGGTATCCCCTCACGAAATGTTCTTCACTTCTTTATTACACTTATTTCTTGGGCTTAAATTCATTGGACTTATTATATTGGACTGCTATCGGTATATCAATATCATACTCATGATAATGTTATTGTAGTACTGTTAGAACCTTTTTTGTAATCTTTGATTGTTAATAATAAAACAATGTTGCTAATATTTTCTTTTCCATGAAAGTACTCAATGTTCTCAATTGAATGGGTAAAGCAGAGTGAGTATGAGAAAACAGATTCATACACAGGATCAAATTCTGCAGTAAGACAAGCTCATGGTATGCAACATATAGATGCAGGCTACTCTTTTCGATGCCATTGACTTTGTTTCAGATCACCTATTACACAGCTTGAGGGTATGGAGTTTCTTTTCTCAATAAATCAAATTAAAATTAAATTAAGCTTCAGTCCAGTTAAACAGATGTCTGTAGAATGTGAATGAGTAAATGATCAGCAGGGAGGTACTATGCTGCAATTTCCATACAAGCTCATCAACTGGCTAAATTGGCTAAAATAGAGACTCACTTGTTTGTGTGTGTGTGTGTGTGTGTGTGTGTGTGTGTGTGTGTGTGTGTGTGTGTGTGTGTGTGTGTGTTGCTACTATTTCATGGGTAGCAATATGACAGTTTACTTATATGGTAAATCCAAATATTTACATTTGCCCAGGTGAATGCTGGGTAAGCGTGTTTGTATATAAAAGAGCTGCCAAGAGCACTATGCCTTTGGCAGCTGGCAGTTGTGACTGAAACCTCAGTAGCATGCTAGGTACTTGGACTTGCTCACTTATCACCTGCACTGATATGTGAAATCTTACAAATCTTATAACAACTTAAAGGTTCAAAATGGTTCAAAATCTACATTTCATATCTGATAACATATTTATGAATTCATGTAAACACTACACAGCTACAATCGGGGATTAACAACTGTTTATGTCAGTGTATACAAGCTGCATATGCCCCCCCCCCCCCCCCCAGCCCATCCCAAACACAAGTGAATAAGCTCTCCTTCCTCTGCACCTAGGCCTCAGCTGGCTGAAAGGAGCCAGAGGAGTCTGTGCAAGCGTGAGTGCTAACTAAAGCCCAGCCGTTTGTTCCTGTGCCAGTTTCGCGAGGTCAGCAACCCAGGACTGCTGCTGCCCCGTCATTGGCTCAGCCTGTCACACGGTGCCTGGGTGCTGAACAGGCCCTTTATATAATCAAAGCCATGCCAGAGCCACTCCTTGGCTCACCTCGCTCCAACTGCATATATCCTAAATATGTGCGTGTGCAAATGTACAAACATGCACCTACACTTTTTGTCCAAGATTGAATACACTATGAGGACCGTTAGCCTGTTATGATTACAGTTATATTTAGATAACTAAGTTTCTGGCTTTTAAATATTAACAATGAGAATCATTACTGCTACTGATGGTATCTCGATCAATACAGTATATTCACTGGACGTCCTTATTCAAGCCCAGAGAGAAGGTGTGGTGCCTTCCCCCCAAACTTGTAAACAAATAATTTTTGCCTCTGCTACCACAGAGTGCTGAGCCACTGCACTCCGACCCTCTGTAAACCAGGAACAGCCTCTCCATGCCTCTACATCCTACTACAGGAATACAGTGTTGGGGAGTAATAGCTACTTGTTAGTTTTGTTGAGTACAGTTAGTTAACTATATTATGTGTGGTTCATTTAGCTTTTTGTAAAATTCTAATTTCATTAAAAACATTACAAAGAACAGAGAAGGTAATTTTTAGCAACTGAATGTGGACCTTTAGCTATTGGATTTTAGTTTCTCAGCCTATCGATAGAGTATCAGACTACAGGACTACAGTGACGTGTTCTTCTACTCATATTTCCTTATATTATGCCTACATGAAATTTTAAACCTAGCTATGATAGTATTTCACAATGTCCAGGGATGTTAATCTCAGAGACAGTACTATTTTGGGGTATATGGCAAATTATATTCATTGAAAAGCACTCAGTGGTTGGGGTTAACTATTATGTCCCTGACATGGCAGGAAGAAATGTCTTAATCCGCACTGTGCAGGTGCTGACCTATTAATAGATTTAATAGTGCAGATTAAGCTTTAGGTGTTTACTAAATGCCGCTCAAAGCCCATGATGCCATTTCATTGCAGCTTCAAACTTCGGGTCAAGTTTAGACAACTCTAGCAAGTTGTCTAAATGTTCCTATGCCTCTGAGATCAAATGCCTCAGTGTGGACGGTCTGACATCATGACTGCATTCAAACGGGGAAATGCAGACATATTTCTAGTCATGATTAGTCACCTTTGACTTGATCGTTTCTCACTAAATATTGTTGATATTAGCTGGTGGTCCCTGATCACACTTGGACCTCTAATCTGTGTCTATATTTGGGTCGGTTTGTCAGTGTTTAACAGTTTTAAGATACATTTAAGCAAATGTTGACTATACATTTACTATAAACATGTTACAGTGTAGATTACCAAACAGGAACAGTAAGTAAGAAGAGTAAATCTTGCAGTGTAGTTTGTGGCTTTGAAGCATATTTTACTTGTTACCTGTGGTTTATAAAGTCATACAAGTGTTTGTTTTTTCACAAAGATGCACAATTCTTGTGCTGGTCTAATGTGCTGACCCCATTCGGTCTATGTAAACGCATCAGTGGCCATTTTTTATTAGACTGTGTGAGTGATATAATGTAATTTGAGTGTGTTGCAGCAGGCTCTTGCAATTGGGTCATATTTAATTGACTTGTGTATTTGTTTGAGAAATTTACTGGGCCAGGTTAACTCAACACTGATTTCATTGGTAATTTAATGGGTATTTTATTGTAATTAAAACATGGGACTTGTTTATTAAAACAAAAATTATATATCAACAGCGTACCCGTTTATGCTACTCATTACAACATTTGTCATCAGCTTTGTTTGACATCCATTTCATTTCTGTCTGCTCTCAATAAAAAAGCTTGGACCCCTAATCTGTAACCATGTTTGGATAATTTTTAGCAGAACTGTATAATGCTTGGATTATTTTACAAGTACTGCTACAGTAGAGATTATTATAGTTATTTTAAAACGTTGTAAACATTTGTCAAATTATTTATGACCTTTTGAACTACAATTATTTTGTTTACAGGGAAAGACATCACTATTTCTACAATGTACTTCTGACATTCTTTCCTAGAAAGTATTTGATTGATGATGAATCAGGTTGTTAAGGCAGATATAACCACACAATGGGTCATCTCTTGCTAGTATTTCCAATAACTTTGTAAAGCTCTTGGCTATCAATCATAGTCCAGATCCATATTTGTCATACCGCACCTCAGTTACCATAGAAATCGGGGCTTACTGAACATTTCCTCTTCGTTATCTTCCTGCAACCCCATGTCTATTAGCAGTAGAAGCTTTTAACTCACTCTACCTTTCCGTCTATATTTTCAACCAATGTTATGCACCCTACAAGGCCTCTAAAATGAATGGCATGAACGACTGCTCTTATATAACAGCCTCTTCGAGTGTGTCAGAGCTAAGAACGGAGCTAAGACTGGGGACTGCAACTGTTACGTTGCAGAGTTACGTACAAAGTTCCAGGGGAATAGGCTTGAAACCCCAAGAGAAATTAATGTCGCCACTCAATGTCTGAGAGACTGCAGTGAAAAGTTAAGAGGGATCTGTCAGGGTTTCACAAACACTAAATTGAGCTGAAATCAGAGCAATCCCATGAGACTTTGTATATTGAATTCTAAATCCAAGTTATTTGTGCCCTACACTTGCAAACATGTGTACTGATAAGATTGTTGGAGAATAAATGAAAGCATGACAGTAATAATCTTTGATTATCCAAAGTGTATTACTGTCCTGAAAGTGAAACAGCGAGGTAAGTCATGAACAATGATTAAAAAGCATTGTGTCAGAAACTGCAGCATATTATGGCTTTGAAGCATTTGCGCTCTAGAGGATTGTGTGAGCCATGATGCATGGCATAGTTTCAAAAGCCTTACATGGTTTTGGCACAGTATTATTGCCATAATGTCTCTATAAGCAGGCAGTAGATGGTGCTAGCAAAAACCCTGGCTGCCAACTCTGTCCTGTCTCTGTGACACTGTTGTGAGTACCCCCAGGTTTCAGCTTTGAATATTTTATCCAGATTTGACCTGCAGGACTGCATGTGCATTATGCAGACATGGCTGGCTAGAATTCCACTCCCTCTCTCTATCTCTCTCTCTCTCTCTCAATGACTGCATCAGTAAACAGACCCCAACAGACCATCCCTGATGCATCCTCTCCTCTCCTCCCTGTCCCATCCTTATTTACCTTCCCTCCGTGCTTCTGCCCCTGTTCTCTCTCCTTTCGTCTCTCCTGCAGGCCCACTGCCCCAGTCTTATTTAGCCCCCTTCTGCCAGACCAACACTACTTTACAGAGACAACAGCCCCATTCGTGATCGATGAGCAGCGTCTGATGCAGTCCCCAAGACCGAGACAAACAAAGCCTCACAGCTCAGCTCTCTCTGACACACCAATACTGCCTGCATTCACCATTTGTGATACACCCAAGGTGAGATTGGGGAGAAGGGAAGGGAGGCAAAGGAAAGAAAGAAAGACCCTAAGAGAACACATCAGCATCCCAGCATCCCCGCATGCATCTCTCTATACCCCCCCCCCCTCCTCCTCCCCAACACCCCTCCTCTGTTCACAGCCATTGAGAGGATGGATTTACCTTCTGTCCAGGATTTCAGGCACTTCTTCATAGGTGAGTCCTGGCTGAAACTCTTCATCAGAGAAGGAGAGCCCAGGCCGGCTGAGAGCAGACAGCAAGGCAAGGGAGCAGAGGAGGAATGCGTGTGCAGCCATTGAGACAATGAAAGGAGACTGCCGCTGGTTGAGCTCCGCTTCATAATCTGCTCTCCTAGCAGTGCCTGACTCCCAGCTCCTCTGACTGGCAGCCACCCTGGCCAATCAGCAGCGAGCAGAGCCGATCAGCTTGCGTCACGGTCCCCTCACTGCACCCTCACCCCTCCTCTCCTTTCCCACCCTACTCCCTTCTCTGTCATCCTCCCTTTGCCTCTCACACTCTGCTCACCCTCCCACATCCACTCCTGTGCTCTCTATCTTCTCTTCCTCTGTTTCATGCACACATAGCCGCAGGCAAGCCCTATGTGTAGACAGCGGGTCATTCTTTTTCATAGTACATCTCAACATACCTATGTTACCTACAAATAAAACCCTCATACCCATGTAGACTCACGCATACTCACACATCAATGTTGCCTGCACACACTCTTGCCACGCAGGAGCAGGCACACACACACACACACACACACACACACACACACACACACACACACACCTCTGTGGAAAATCACCTGGGAATGTCAAGGTCAGATTGTGGAGGAGGATAGGAGGATGTTGACATGACTTTAGGTGGCCACAAAAAAATAGAGCCATGACTGCATGACCTACATCTCCAGAAAAGCAGAATTAATTCACTTGATCTATGTGTTGTTGTAAGCACTGAGAGGGCCGGCGGCTGAGGAAATTGTCCACTGAGGCTGCAAATATGGATGACAGGAGCAGCTGAGCAGCCGTGAGATGAGACGGGACTGAGGGTCCATCCCTGACGACCCTGACGGCTGATCCAGTTTCCTTCTCATTATTTAGCCCCCAATGCGTCTGATGCCTCAGGATCTTGATACATCCACTCATATCTTTTATTTCCATATCCGATGATTTGATGATTTTTAGAGCAGAACATTAATAGTGGTTATATAACCAAATGTTGTGACCTACTATCATGGCAGATTTTTACATTGATTTGTGGCAATGACTCACACTAAAAGAGTGAAGGTAGAGCAATTCGTTTTAGCTCTTATACAAATACTTAAACAGTATGTGTCATGGTCACGACACACTGGATGATTATGACACATATATATATATATATATATATATATATATATATATATATATATATATATATATATATATATATATATATATATATATATATATATATATATATATATATATATATATATATATATATATATATAGATAGATATATATATATAGCCATTACCTTATTGTTTCAAAGATTATTTGAAGTAATACCATAGCTAATACTGAGTTAAATATTAAAACCCAAAACACAATGTTATTAGTATTTTGGGCATATGCATTGCCCTGTAATCCAGCATGACATTTCTTTTGTTTGGAGATGGATGCAGACTAGACTTTAAGTAAAGTGTTGGGGGTGTTAACCACGCTAGGTGTCTCAACAGTAAGCCTTTGGAATAATTACCTGCCTGTGAATCAGCGGGTATAACAGCATTAGGAAATTATTTAGGAATTAAGTAAATGAGAAAGTCTCGAACAGTGTAACACTGGTAATATATTATTTTCTTTCTCACTATCATTCTGTTTGTGTGTGTGTACGTGTGAGTACGTGTGTGTGTGTGTGTGTGTGTGTGTGTGTGTGTGTGTGTGTGTGTGTGTGTCTGTGTGTGTGTGTGCGCTAAGAGGGCTAAAGTATTGCTGAGTGTGTAAGAGGTCAGCTGTGTCTCATAGGCCATACAGTAACAGGAGGTGACTAAAGGCTGTCTCAGCCCTCTGCGTCTGCCTGCCACAGTCACTTCAGCAGGCCAGTGTGTCAGTCTACTGGAGGGAAAGTGCAAACTAGACCGTCACTGCTGCCATCACAGAGTGACTGTTTCACAGAGCATCCCACAGAAAGACCAGGTGTGACGACTTTAAAAGAAGATATTACGCCATGGTGTCTCATACTGTACATAATGTCCAACACTACATGCTGGATACACCTCTATCCATAATGGGTGGTTAGTATAGTATAGACACTTTATCTCACTATTACCATGTCCTTTTAAATATTTCTATTTTATTGCATGCTGTTCAGTAATGTGGTAACTGCATGTGATTCGGGTCCACATGTGATACCAAGCACTAGAAATAGGATACAATGATTTAACTAAAGAACAGCCTCAATATGGATTACGGCGAGACTATGTAACTTTTAAAACATTAAACAACTTAAAAATGAAAAGTTCCTAAGCAATAAAATACAATGTACAGCCTTATTGGATCTGGTATGACCTGTCGCTTATGGTGGCTAATGTTAGCTAACTTGAGATATTGCTGTGGAACTGACACATCTTTAGCATTTACCATTATCCCATCATTGTGACATGTGGCCACAGTGGTTGCTGTTTAACTTAAGTTACATTGTCTATCTTTGTATCATGCATGGGTGGACAAAATAACAAGAACACCTATTATCAACTACAATAGACCAGCAGTGCCAACTGTTTACTACATTTGTGGAACTTGAAATACTTTAATGCTATCAGGGGTGTTATTTCAACTCTATGATCCAACTTGAGGCTGTAGTCTGTGTTGGCATTGGGATTGGTTGTAAGAGGCTCTTTTTGTTTGTTTTGTGTTTTGCCCTGTCTCGGTGACTCATACAGCATTTTAGATTATGAAACAGATTGAACGTACAGATCTGGGGGTTACTGTCTATTTAAAGGTATGACCTCCTATGCAACTTTTTAATCCTGCTCTTTCTGCCCACATATAGCACTGAGGCCTGCAATACATGGGGTGATGTAACAGGTTAGTGGAGTTTTTAGATTACTTTACAGCATGTGTTAATGATGCTATATGACTGTTAATCTATCAGATAGCACCTGATATCTGCTATGTTAAAGCTGTAGCAGCATTAATCAGAAAATACTAAAGCCTGTATTCATTAAGAGGCCTTGAGTGTTGTGGGAGGATAAGTGCATCACTGTAAGTATTTAAGTGTATTTATAGTACAGTGTGTATATAAGTATGTGGAGCTCCACGTTTATGTCATTGCTTAAAAAAGATGTGGGAAGAGACACAATATTTTGGTTATGTGTTTTTATTGGCATACATATTTGCTTTCTGTCACAACACTGTCCATTATAGTTTACTGCTTCTGTTGCCTTTTTTGATGACCTTGCTCTCTGCACTAAGCACACACACACACACACACACACACACACACACACACACACACACACACACATGATCTGTCATCTACAAGACAAGGTCATTAAATAAGGCAACCTAAGATAACGACAGGTATGATCGCATGATGCAAATACCATGTAATGTATTAATTACGTCTCATTTGCCACGAATACATAAACATCCCATCTTTCGGTAATCACAGAATGAACTCATGATTAAATTAACTCTTTAAAATACAAAAAATGTTGCCATGAAGTCCCAATCCTGTTTACTGAATTTGCATTCAACTACACAGTATATATTTCCAACACTTATGCGAAAACATCCTTTATAAAAACTAGTCTATTTATTAAATATAGAACAATCTCCAGGTAAGCACACAGTATGTTGATTAATCTGCTGAGATTACATAACGTCCTTAAAAGCTTTCAGTGTGTCACTGCTTTATGTCATACAGGCATTGTCCGAGGCAATATGATATATGGAGGATATATTATCTATTGATATGCAACTAAACTACCATGTAGTATGAAGCTAAGAAATTGGGCTTAATTATCTCTCAATGTACTCTGTCAAGACAACCGGTTTGTACAGCACTCTTTGTTTAAAAAAGGTAATATTGTATCATAAATAAACAGATTACTTCTATAAAACTATATCCATTCATTAACACTACCAGCCACCATAGGTTCCGTAAACCAGTCAAATTTAGAAAGTTGCTTTACACCTTTAAACTGGAAGGATCAATCATGTGATACTACGCAAACGAGAAACCCTGCGCACAGAGCAATGCAAAGATTTGATTGGCTGAAAGCTGTGAATGGCCAACATTAATGATTAACATTCTTGTCACAACACTGCAGTTTCATTCAGTCCTTGGTTCCTCATGGCTGGAGCTATGCCACACTGTGCCACTTGAGGGTGCTCACATATAACCCAGCAGTATTCCTTCTGTCTTTCAGTAATACGGGCATTTTCATGAGGCACGATGTTAACATAAGAAATGTGGAGACATAATATAAAGAGATAATAATCTGCTCTACAATGGAGAAGCTAACACTAAATACGCACTTTAGAAGTCTGTGCATTGAGCTCTATCAGTGACTCAATAAATAAATGAATTAATGAAATACATTCAAATTAGCAGAAGTAATACACTACTTGTGAGTATGATAAAACTTCACACCAGAACATTATTGTTACAATATGTCTTTTTTTTCTCAAGCTGATTAATCATACAGTTAACCATTCCCCTAGTCAAATAGCAGCAAGAAATCCTACGAGTGATCAGATTCAAGTCCACTTCCAAAAAACTAACTAAGCTCACCTGATAAACTCCCCAACTCAAAATAATACATTCCAAATGGTTATGAAAAAAATTGAATGTCTGAGAGATGTAAAGCAGATGATAATTGATCTGTCAACATAAATGACGAACATGATTTGTCAGCCCTCAAAATAAAATTATTTATCTTCCTTGTCTCCTTTCCTTCAAGATACAAAAGCTTCACTCTAGCAAACAAAGACAGAGTGTGGCAGACACTCATTTATAGCTTTTAGATGCACCATGGTCTTTTATAATATACAGAGACCCTCTGTCAAGGCGTCAGGTCTTCTAGGTAAAAGCTGACCTACATCTATACACAGTGCTTTATCATTATTATGACCGTTTTTATTATTAAAATACAATCTGAAACTGGTAAATGTGTAGTCACGTGCCTACAATATTGTCTGCAAATTTGCTTTTTTTTCCATACCTGACTAATCTAAAAGAAAAATAATAAAATCACAGATAATATCAGAAGCATAAGTCTATCCATGTATCAAGAGTATAGTTAAACTAGACAACAACTATCATGCCAAGTCTATGTTTATCTGACAGGTGTAAAGATAGTGATGAGAATATTTCCTCATTTTGTTATGTGGTTGGACACAGAGTTATTGTCCCATATGATTTGATTGTCTACGAACTAAATGTCAGAGAAAGACAGAGAGACAGAGAGACAGAGAGTGAAAGACAGAGAGAGAGAGAGAGAGAGAGAGAGAGAGAGAGAGAGAGAGAGAGAGAGAGGCACCAGACTGTAAGGAAGGGAGAGTAAAACAAATCAATAAACAAATAAAGAAGTCTCTCCATATAAATATAAACTCTAGAATTGTCTGATAACTATGGAGTTGGTCAGCGCTTGATCAATGCACACAAATATAAAACGGCAGTCCTTGAACAAATCATTTGTCAGGATCTAGGATCAGCTTTTGCCTCACTGCTTTCTAACATTTACCTGCGAGGAGTAAAATTAACCCCAGGTCAGCATCTAAAAGCAACTATACCAGTCTATAAAATGCGCATATAAGAGAGAAGGCACAGAAACACAAACCCACCGTGTAGTGGGGCGGACTGACAGCAGCAGTTTTTTGGGAGCAAACTGGATGAAGCTGCAGGTCTGCTGGCAGCAGATGGGTTGCTTACGACTTGCAATGTCTGGAAAAGAGCAGAGATTTATATAGTAGCTGTCTTATTTTCAATTAGTTTGTTTTGGACCTCTACGTGGATACAACTGAGTTGTTCACCGTTATTCTCTTGGCTCCAAATAACTCGTATAACTTGTGTCAGTCCCACGAGCCAGAGTCACATTCAGTGGATGATAAACCATGAGGTGACTCAGTCGTGTTCCTGAATGCACTCCTGTAGACAAAAGAGGCTTCTTCATTTGATTTATTGCATAACTATCCCTAACCTGTACTGAGCACAGAATTCTGGTATACTTCATGTCCCACAATAGAACAGATCTAAACTGCTTTCCTCCATATTGTCTTTCAGATCAAAATGAAGGGTGGAAGCCACTTTATGCTACAGATGTGATGCAGTCTTTTATTATACACCTCAACCTATTTCACCACACCTGTCTTCTCCTGTGTTGTTTGATTTGCTGCCTTTGACTGGGCAGGGTCACCAGCCGGCTTGACCACAGTCATGTTTGCCACTTTGCTCTCTTGCCTCTTCTCCTGTTTGGCTGTGCCTCCGGTCTTGCCGGTGCTATGTTGGTTGACAGGGGTTGTTGTTTTTACAGGGGAGGGTACTTTCCCCTGGGGCAGACGGGGGTCTTCTCCAATGTTGACTGTGAGGTTGGTGTAGAGAGGCTCCAGCTCTCTGGAAAGGAGCTCGTAGGTCAGAGAGTTGAGGCCGTCAGAGCGCCAGTTGAGTCTGGTCCTTTTCAGAAGGTCAAATCTAGAAAAACATACATAATATCACAGGTTTGTTTTTATCTCCCTCTCTCTCTCTCTCTCTCTCTCTCTCTCTCTCTCTCTCTCTCTCTCTCTCTCTCTCTCTCTCTCTCTCTCTCTCTCTCTGTGTGTGTGTGTGTGTCTCTGTGTGTGTGTGTGTGTGTGTGTATACCTGTCTTCTGCACATACTATATATCCTGAACTCTTGCACATTCCTCAACATTTTTACACATCCTGCACTAAACATTACAGCCTTTCTTTTCTTAAAGGTCCCATGGCATGAAAATTTCACATTATGAGGTTTTTTAACATTAATATGCATTCCCCCAGCCTGCCTATGGTCCCCCAGTGGCTAGAAATGGCGATAGGTGTAAACCGAGCCCTGGGTATCCTGCTCTGCCTTTGAGAAAATGAAAGCTCAGATGGGCCGATCTGGAATCTTGCTCCTTATGAGGTCATAAGGAGGAAGGTTACCTCCTCTTTCTTTGCTTTGCCCGCCCAGAGAATTTGGCCCACCCACGAGAGAGAGACATCATGGCTTTCAAACAAGCAAAGTGGCAGTTGGTCAAGGCCACACCCCCACCCTCCACCTTGCCCCCCCTCCTCCTCAATAGCTACAGACACAGAAATGGCACATACTAAGGAAAGCTCACTGTGGGACTGGCTCTAGTGGCTGTAATTCTGCACCAAGGCTGAATTTCGGAAAAGAGACTTCAGATACAGTATTAGGGGACCACTAAGGTCTATATAAAAGTATCCAAAGAGCACCATGTCATGGGACCTTTAAAGGAACACGCTGACTTATTGGGACTTTGTCTTATTCACCGTATCCCCCAGAGTTAGATAAGTCCATACATACCCTTCTCATCTCCGTGAGTGTCGTAACTCTGTCTGATGCACCCACCGCTAGCCTAGTTTAGCCCAGATCCTGGAGGTAACCAGCTCTATCTAGCTTACTGCTCCCAATAAGTGACAAAATAACACCAACATTTTCCTATTTACATGTTGAGTTTGTATAGTCACAGCGTGTACAAATTACAAGGTCACATGAGACACAGCCATCTTCTAATCGTATACATACTGGGAACTATTCTCCACAGAAGGCGAAGCACTGCTACTACTGCTACTTAGTCGGAGTGATTTGCTCGCAGCACCTGAGAAGCCCCGTGATGAGGAGCAGAGAGTTCGCCTGGAGTTCTGCGAGCAAATCACTCCGCCCAAGTAGCAGTGCTTTGCCTTTCTGAGAATATAGTTCCCAGTATGTATACGGTTAGAAGATGGCTGTGTTTCATGTGACCTTGTTATTTGTACACGCGTGACTATACAAATCACAACATGTAGACTAAATAGGAAAATGTTGGCGTTATTTTGTCACTTATTGGGAGCAGTAGGCTAGTTGGAGCCGGTTACCTCCAGGATCTGGGCTAAACTAGGCTAGTGATGGGTGCGTCAGATTATTGTAAAAACTCAAAATGTGAAAGGATGGACACTGGACAGGTTGGGACAAAAAGGGGAAGACAATATGATTCTCACGCCTGTCTCTCATTATGGGGATAAAGCCAGGACCAATATAAGTGCAAAAAGTGTGTTTGAAATTATTGTTTCATAGTTCATAAACAACCCAATTGCCGGCGAAATTAAACCAAAGAAGAAAATATCCCTACATAATTTGTGTGTGTGTCTGTGAGTGTGTCCATCTGTACCTGCGTGGGTTTTGTTCATTGCCTCTGTCTCCTTTATGCTTGATCATCTTGTAATGACCAATGGCCACTGGAGGGCGCATGATCTTCATGCCAGACAGACGAACTCTGGATAACAGGAACAGCAGATCATTCACAGGCATAGAACTGGAAAACTAAATCTCATTTATAGGATAATATTAGATCAACAAAGCTTGGCACTTTACTATCCATACTATTTTCTATCACTCAAAGCAATACTCAATCTAAGTACATCTAGTCTCTAAGGGATACATTTAAAAGCAGAAAAAATAAGGAAAACAAACAGAATTGTGGGTGGGTATGAGAATAACATACTTTCGTGGTCTATAGGCGTTGGAAAACACTGTGGTTCCCTTTTTCCATCTCTGGTGCTTGTGTACCACCCCAGTTATCTAAGTCAATCAAAACATGGTGTAACTAATGTTTTGAATGGGCAGTACATGATATATTTTAAGTTGCAAACATCATGCACAAAAGGTTACAAAAAGTAAGGGAGAAATGTTCTTGTAGTTTAGCTTTATGTAATAATTAATGCAAGCTTGTTTTATTTTCTGGTTCTCATAACAGATTAGCAAATGGTAGAAGAGCCAGAGAGTGGAGAGAGGGGACCGCAGCATAGAAATGAGATGAAATCTGCCTGAAAACTCTCAAGCATGCAGCCCAGCCCAAATCTGCGAGCTAGTCCATGCAAACATACTCACTGAGCCCACTCCAAGAGACACACAGCAAAGCCACAGCAGTGGAAGGGGATATGAAGATGAAAGATGATGTTAGGACACATAAAATAAAAGTCAAAGAAAAGGAAAACATGTGGCACAGAAACTGTAAATATAAGAAAAAAAGCAATGACTAGTGCAAAAGATAGCAAAGTGGAATGGCTGAAATGGCTGTGCATGTAGTTCTGATGCTGAACACCCATTCACATGATCACATGTCAACATGCATAGTTTACAGTTCACTCTTTCATGCAAGATGTGGACCTCTGCCCCATTCACTCGCCTCCTCACCTGGCAGCAATGTCATCATCCTCTCCGCCCCAGCCCCAGTACTGGTTAGGGAAGCCGTTCATCTTCATGTACTGGTCTGGGGTCACTGCAGAAACCCCACCAAAATACTGTGGGTAGGGCAGCCTGGGAGGGTCACATCGCCAATGTACAATCTTGAAAATAATGTCTCAGCACAATACATTTGTATAGAAGTCCATGTGTGTGTGTGCATGGATGCATGCATGCACACGCACACGCGCACGCACACGCGCACGCACACACACACACACACACACACACACACACACACACACACACACAGTGCTTCTACCTGTATTTGAACTTGTCCATGGCCACGGACAGGTGCGTGGGGAACTGTTTGTGGCAGGTGTAAGTGTTATGGTCATTCTCGGGCAGCAGGTCAACATCGTGCAGGAAGATGCAGCTCCAGTCTTCATCTCTGAGGGCCTCCCGCACCCCAACATTCAGCAACTTGGCTCGGTTAAAAGTACTGTTTCCCCACTGAAATCAGAAACAGAGACAGAGGAGAACAGATGAATCTTTTACTGTAAGCCAAAAACAAATATAGCAGAGAGAGCACAATGTGTGAGTAAATAATCTCACACTATGTTGCTATTGTTACAGTTCAGCTAAATTGTAGCCCAGGTTTTGAGACACCTGTCTCTGAGACTCCCTGTTTCTTAAATAGAAAGTAGCTCCAGTGAAAACTGTTGACATTTTTTTTTCAGCAAATTAAGAGTAACCAGGCCACCACAGACATAGCACATATCTGGAAAGCTATCATGCTGTTCATTTTTCTAAGCTGTATGCACCCCAAAAAAATTCCATTTACATACATTGTATTGGGGCAGATGTGTGAATCTCAGAGACACATATCTGAAAAAACTAAACCAAAACTATGTTCATGGATATATATATATTGATTACATCAACAATACAGAGGTTTAAAAAACGGTATTACATCAGTAATATGCCAGTATTACACAGTGATAGACCACATCAGAGCAACACAAATATTACACTAGTGGTACCCCATATTACGACATAAATATACTGATATTACACACACCAGTAATATACCACAGTGTTATTGTTACACCGGTAACACTGATATTACATAATGCTACTATTATGTCAGAAATATTTACACATATAACACACCAGCATTGACCCAGTATGATACTAATAATGTACTGACCAGATTACAACATCACAGCAGTGTGCATTTTCTCATGGAGAGAGCAAGCTATTTATTGACAAACTGATAGTAACATTTAAACCAGCCGCATGCACGCACGCACACATGCACGCACGCACACGCACACACACACACACACACACACACACACACACACACACAGTCTGACCTGCTGTACTATATAGATGCTGTAGTGGATCTGCTGTCTTTGCAGGAAGGGGTGGAGGTGGTAGAGGAGGGCACGGAGGTGGGTTTGCCGGTTCCTGTATGGTACCACTATGGCCGTGTGGTGGCGGGGCTCACAGTCTGGAGGTTGGTAGCGTCCGCCTGGCAACACTAACGGGTTCCTCTGTCTGATTTCCTCCAAAGACAGAGGAGAAGACAGATGGACAGACACAGGTCCAACTGGAAGAAAGGAAAGGAAAGGAAAGGAAAGGAAAGGAAAGGAAAGGAAAGGAAAGGAAAAAAGTGTAAAAGCAAAGGTGTATGTTTTGTTTCAACATTGGGGGACCAGGGGTCTGGGGGTCCCAGACACATTTTAAGCATTAAACACTTCATTTCCTACATTCTGGTGAATTTGTATGCAACAATTTATGGTGCAAAGGTCTTTATTTATGTAAAAAGGATATTATTATTTTCCTGTAGCCTATTATACAAAACTTTCTGCATATTCAAAACATCAATCGTGTTTTGGGATGTTTTTTTCTTTAGGAATCATGTACATCTCAATAACATATCTGTTAGAGAATGAGACCTTGTTAAAACCAGAAGTTAAATTCTATATAAATCACGTGTTTTTTTCACGCTCCTGTAGGTACAGTTCATGCTTTCCGTATATGTTTTGAGCCCCCTGAATGAATATCCGCAGCATTCCCCCCAAATCTACACCTATGGTTAAAAGTGATACTGATTGTTTAGAATACCATAACATTGTTCACTGTGCATGTTTTCTGTATATTCATCTAGTAAATATAACAGCACACATTTAACCCCTCTCACTCTCTCACCCAGCAGTGGGGAAGGGATCTGGCAGTCTCTCAGCGGTGGTCCTGTGGCAGGGAGTCCAGTGCCAGAGTTGCGAGGCGGGGGAGGCGGTACTCCCAGATGACTGAGGTTGGTATAGACGTCGTGAGGTCGAGAGTAATCAAACTCCGGCTCTGTGGTGTGCACCAGGACAGACACCAGGCCTCTGAAGCCCCCAAGGGAGAAATAGAGAACAAAGGCAAACTGGAAGCCCACCAGCAAGGCTAGTGTGCACGGGGAGTCCAGAGAGCGTCCGTAGCACGCCATAATAAAGTAAGATTGTAGAGGTACAGTGAAATTCAAACCTGGGGTGAATAGATGCAGAAGGAGAGGAGGGGAAGGAGGCAGCGCTGAGTGCAGGCTCAGATGTGCTGGAGGGGAGTGTCCATCTGTAGGAATGGGTAATAGTGGTGGTGAAGCTCAGTCAGCACTGCCATCACCTCCTGACCACAGACAGGCACTGAAAAGGAAGAAGAAAATATTGTTGGTTTATTACATGTATTGCTTATTATTATTATTATTATTATTATTATTATTATTATTATTATTATTATTATTATTTCATAACATCATCATAGATGTAATTGGTACCTGCTTTTGCGAGGGTCTAATTAAAACCTGTCCTGGGCCAGGAAGGGCTCACTCCACCTCTCTCCTCCTCGTCCTCCTTTCATCATCAAGCTTTCTGTAATAAAAAGAGTGAGTAACAATGCAGGAGCAGATTGGTCTCTGTACTACCGTCTACTGTAAGCTATATATAAGCGGGGGAATGACAAGCAGCTACAAACAAATGTCATGTTTGCTTCTTTATTTAGAATGGCTTATTTTCAGCTGTGACATTTTCCATGGGGCTTATATGGAGGAGACGCTGATGCCTGCAGATCAAATTAATCCAACATCACAGTTCCCTGTTTGTCCAAACAATTACACGCTGTATAGAAAAGCCTTGTGGCCTCATCACTGGAGCTGATGTTGAATTTTACGAAGACAGGAAACAATCATCCATTGCCATTTTAAGAATAAATCACAGCAGAGCAGAAACAGCGCCACGGTTATCAGTAGCCTACATATAGCCTTCAAACCGTGTGATTAGCCTATCAACATCTATCGTCAGGCCTATGCAAGCTTGTTACAGTATTTACTTGACTAAAGAAGAGAATGTGTCATTTATTCGGCCGGATCACTGACTGGCTACAAGATTTTTCCCGTCGGCCTAACAATTCCCTGATTTTTTTAATTATAGGCTGCACACAATTTCTGCAGCACCAGCCGACTCACCAGCACATCCCTGCGACGTTTCCAATTCAGCCCCCGGCTTCCTCTGACAATCGACGGGCCGCTGCCACCGAACAGACGCGATGGACCAAAAGATAGCGTTTTTTTTTCTCTGATGGTGGTCGCACTTCCTCCTCTTCCCAATCTGTCATTCGAGGCGAAATCTGTCTGTAGTTGCTTAGAGAGCGCTGCAAACGGTGTCACACGCAAGTGCATCGCCGCATATCCGTCCAGTGTCAACACAGGCAAGTGCGCGCCTCTGCCTCATCGAAACACGGCTGGATCGCTGTCAGGTGGGCTGGGGCGCACCGCGCTGACGCGCTGCAGAGCGGCATATTTCAAAATCAAATTATGATTTCGATTGGTAAATGCCTAAATATTTGACCATTAAAAATGAATGCTGGTTATAAATCAGCGGAAGTTGGTTGTGCCACCTATACGCTACAGCAAAACGTGTTTTCGTTCAAGAGAGACGAAGGCTAAATAAAGATCTAAGCAGGATTTAAACCATAACTTCCAAACATCACAGAAACCTGCTTAAAAAGTGTAGGCTAATTATGGAGTTAATAAAATAGAGCATCCGTTTAATCATAATGTTCATCAGAATTATGATATGTAGTTTGACTTATTACAATATAACTCTATTATCTTAGTCTGCATGTTTGTTCATCTTTGTGTTCATCAGTGCGAAAGCAGAAGACAGACAGAAAACAGAAGACCTCTGGGGAAGAGCATGAAAATGTGGGATTGAATATCACATTACAGGACGAATGTGACAAACAATTGCAGTACTTCTGGTGAAGGCAAAAACAATAGTGACACACAAAAATCTAATTAAACACTACATTTTCATTCTTTTCATCGATGAAAAAAAGACATTATAGTCATATTGACTCTGAATGACTATTTAGACTTTATTTTCCTTTTCCTATATCAGATGAAATGCTCATATAGAAATTAAGATATGGATTTAAATTGAAGACACCTTCATGATTTTAAGTCAATATTATCTTTGAATTTCACTGTCCACAGTATTAAAATATCATTATTATATCTCCACAGCGCTGTGTCAACTCTCTCTCATACACTTTAGGATTGAATCCCATGAATGTCCAAATAATCAGTTATTGTCAAATAATGCATGTAATGTGACCGCATTGTGCATGTGTGCAATCCAAAAGTCTTTTGGATTCATTTATCAATTGTTTTCCAGGTTTGATATACATTTTTTATTTCTTACACACAGCATCCAACCCAGGGGCATCAGTTGTTCTCTGGCTTTATGCAGCAGGCTAAAATGTCTTTATTCACATGCAGCAGTAGCTTGTCAGATTATAGTATAGAGACAGGACAGAATTTTAATGGCTAAAGTAGTTCCACATAGGTCTACCAATGTAAACCATCTAACCCTCCAATAACCCTGAAGCAGATAAAGCATAACAGAAAAAAAAAAAACTGTGCAAAACAATGCATCAACACTACTATTGTTCGTATCACTATGTGAACACACTGCCTTCATTGTCTCAAAGCAAAGCGGATGTGTGTTTTCTCTAAATGGGGCAAAAAAAACCACTACCACTAGTGTCCCCTCAAGGAATACTGCATTAAAGTATTATACAGAGAGCATAATGTTTAGTAAAGGCACATAATAGACACGTTACACAGGCAGGCTAGGCTGGTGGTTCAGTTACCTCGGATCAATGAGAGAAGATGTTTAGCACTGATGAGGGGAATTTTAAAATGTCAAAATCCGTGATATATACAAAAAGTGTTTTTGAACTGATAAAGGTGAATAATAGTTTCTACATTTTGTGCAGTTGTTTTTGTCTTTGTAAATGGTGGGAAACAGCCCAAAATCTGTGATTAGTTAGTTGAGGCCAAATGGCTTCAGACCAGTGAAACAGAGACAATGCGTTGTCTATTTCTTGTTTATCTCCCAAATCAGCACCATACAGAAAGTCATACAGAACCCCTTTATATGTATATATAAAAAATCTATAATGTATTGCTTTTCTATATTTTACTTGTAATCTTAACCAAAATATTAATTTAAAAAAAGACTTATTTTATTTTATTATACACAATAAGCACTATTGTGTAAAAAATATGGAATGAAAAATGCTTCACAGGTTTTCATTTTTCATCGATTTAGGCTTGGGGAAAACTTCACTTCTCTTTCTATTTCAACAGTTTATTTGCCCAACCTCTCCATAACTTATCCTCTCTACAAAAACAATAATAAAGATAATAATCTCAAATAGGAATTCCCTTTCCTCCATCTCTCAAGTTTTTTTCATTATTTAAATTATCTGCTCCTCCGCCATCACCTTCCCCTCACTCTCTCCATCTCTCTGTATCCTCCTGTCTTTACTTTTTGTAGTTGCCAAACTGAATGGCCAGCCGGTCGCTGACACAGCGGAACGTTGCAGGCTGCACCTCCCAGTAGTTGACAGGGTTAGAAAACAAGCTGATGCCGTTATAAAATGTCCTCTTCATCCCAAATCCTCGAGGGCAGAAGTCATTCGTGCCCACCTGGTCGATATTGTTGGAATGGAGGTAAACCACCTGGAAAGCAAGTGTGGCGAAGTCGAGGGTGAGTAGAGCATCATGTGAAACATTCAATCTCAGATGGGAAATAAAATGTATGCGTGCTAGACTCACCTGTAGGTATTTCATTTCTGGGAGGCCTTTGGGGACGCGAGTGAGGCGGTTGTTGTCCAGATGCAGCTCTCTCAGCCTGGGGAGGAAGGACAGACTGCCGTTCTCGATGTTACGGATATGGTTAAAGCTAAGGCCCAACCTGGAAAAAGTAAGACAAGAGGAGAAACGTGATATAGGCAGAAAGCAGGCCACTGCATTGTACATGAAGCTGAACTGTTTTACTAATGTGAGCTGGAGTAACTGCAAATTCCCTGACAAGTATCCCTGCAAGAAAGGGATATTAAGCCTGGTGAGAATTAGGGCCACAGCAGCCTGGCAATACTCCTTTGACTATAAAAAACCACATTAAAGAATAGAGAAGAGTGTAGAAAGGAAGTAAGAGAAAGCGTTGCGAAAGCCCACACAAGTATAAACTAGTTAGTACTTATCCTGCCACTTTTTTGTGGCATGTCAATGTAGTTCATATTATTACCCCTGAGGGGCACTGCTGACTACAATGTAACCTTTTAAACCACAGGATAATTCTTCACAGATATGCAAATAAATCCCTCAGGGTTAAAAAAAACAAAACACAAAAACCAGAGTTATGATTAAAAATGAGTATGATGTTGAAGTGTAAAAGATACCTGTACAGGTTTTTGTAGCGTTTCAGGTCTTCCAGTTCCACAGCCTGGATCTGATTGTGGTCCAGATGAAGCTCATGGAGACTATCTGGTAGTTCTGAAAGAAAGACACCAGAACATGCAAGGCTCCATTTTAGGGTGAGATTTGATCTTGCCCCATAGCTGTCCATTCCCTTTTTTGTGCACTTAGTAGCTTTCTTAGAGAAGATGAGAAGATTGATTCCAATGTTACGTCTGTCAGCTAAACATGAAGCTACAACTAACAGACGATTAGTCTATCTTAGCATAAAGACTGGAAATAGGGGGAAATAGCTAGCCTGGCTCTGTCCAAAAACAAAATCCATTAAAGAAATCTGCCTTCCAGAACCAAATAAGCATATTTCCCAAAATGCTGAACTATTCCTTTAAAGATGAATCCATTGAATATATGTTAGCATTTTAGTTACACAGATGAGTTGTTACCTTTTGGCACCCCAGTCAGTTTGGACTCTGATATACGCAGATAATTCAGTTTCAGTCCCTTGAAGGCTCCAGGCTCAAAACCGCTGTTGTGGATGGGGTTTGCTCCCATTTCTGCAAGATGAAAGGAATATTTATGACATGAAATAAAACACAGTCTCTTTAATCTTCCATACAGTGGCAAAGGCAGTGGTGAGCACCACAGGGTAGTGCCTAGATTTGGTGAAGCATTTCTGACCTATGCAGTTCATGTTGCCCAGTCCTGAGAAGGCTCCAGCTTCCACCTTTTTGATGCGGTTCTCGTGGATCCTTATCTCAACCAGAGAGGCGGGCAAGTTCTTGGGGACAGTGGTCAGCAGATTCTTGGAGAAGTAGAGCTTCTGCATGTGCTTCAGAGGCACGAATGTTTTGGGGTGGACTTTGGAAATAAGGTTATTCCTCAGAGACAAACCCTAAAAAAAAGACAGCAGCCATGGAGAGGCAAAGTTAAACAACCACTTTAGCAGAAAATGAAAAGTAAGAAAGCTACAATAATATAAAGAATGCACAAGGGCTGAATGTGTTTGAGTGAATTAAGTTAGATCCAGCAACAATCCATCATCCAGCAGACGGTCTCTCCACCTGTGCTGGCTGAAAGATGTAGACAGATGTAGGCTGAGGAAAACCAACCTTAATAGAGATGCTATTGTGTAATGTCATGTCAGGAGTTTCCTATGCTGCCAGACTTAATATTGCTCTTGGGGCGCGCTCTTGAATGCGGGTCAGGAGTGAGCAAAGCTTTTCTGCTCAAAGAGGCAAGGATGTGAGCTTGAATACTCCCATTTGGCTTTAGGCTCAAACTTGATACAATTAAAGCTCTCAGAGCGAAGGGCGGTGGAGGGTGAAAAAGAAAGGAAATGAACCTCTAAATCCTCGAGGAAACAGAGGGTCATAATGGTATTTCACACTACCGAAGCCAATACAAGCTGAGCTGAGTTGTTAACACATCCTTGAGAAGCGCTCGTCTAATGTTCAGTGGGACATTATTGATGACTAACACAGAAGCATTTTATAAAATCTTGATTGAGGAGATTCAGGATTAAGCAGTGCTTTTTAACCACAGTGTAGTGTCATGTACTACCATCCCAACTCTGAAGTACTTGTCTTCCTGAAGGAGTAGTTAAACTCATGCTGGACATACAAGATTATAGATTACCAAATAAGGTCCTTCTTCACTCATCTATGCATGTGTGAAGATGCTATTGGATCATTTACAAGAACTATTCTTACCTACGTAACAAGTAACATAGTAAGTACCCCAGATCACATGCAGAAGATTCATCTGTGAGCATCTGGTTCACACATCTTATCCAGGGTTTCTATGTGTGTGTCCCTACTGCAGTTTCTGTGTGTATGAGTGTAGTGAGTGTTATGCATGTGTAGCATCCTGCTAAATTTGTTTATATATTGTTCTTTGATCTGTATTTCTGTTAACAAAAACATATGGGCTGGTTCAATTGTCCCTGGTATATAATAACTTTTGCATAAACATAGAGAAACACATAGTTTTGAAAGATGCTGAAATGTCCTCTGTTGTAAGTAGCCCTTGAACATCTCAGGTGCTTTTCTTCCGTATTGGATGCAGCCAGGTGTCATAGCTGTGTTATTATGGAACCCACGCAACTTTTAGGCAAGAGCCGCCATTCAATAGCATTCACACGCTACTATTGGCCAAGCATCCCTGCATACGCAAGGTAACGGAACCCGATTTGTTCAGGTCCTATCCCTTTACCAGTCGGCTATCCTAACCTTAACTATTTGAGGTCAATGCCTAACCCCAACCAATCTGGCTGCTTCGTAGAGTGGGACTTGCCTAGAAGCTGCGTGGGATCCATAATAATGCATCATAGCCATGTGTGGACTGTTGCAAATAAGTTAGCTAGTTAACTATCACCCTCATGAGCTAGGAGAAGAGACTGCGTGTGTGCCGAAACCTACTTTTCCACCAAGTTTCTGAGTGAGTATGGACATTGATAACGGTAATGATATGGGCATTTATAGTTAAGCTTTAGTAGGCTCATTAGTGTTTGTGAATTTATGGATAGTGTACATTGGATGCTGCTACCTATGCTGCTGCAGTAGAGGTGCTCAGGACTTGCTGCCGCATGGCAGAATAGCCTGAGTTTTGCACACAAACAGAGACTCAGGACAGGTTTCTACATTGTACAGCTCAGGGTTTGAAAGGACTGCAACAGCTTTTTGAGTTACCAAGGAACAGTGAGTACAGACACTATTCTCCTTAAAGGTTTTCATATTAATTCCAACAAGCGCGCCAACGTTGTGTTGTGTTGCCAGGTGTATTTTTGTTTGATTTCTTTTGGGTCATAAGGACATTTTAAAGAGTTAAATTGCCTGATTCTGGAATAAACATTTTCTTGTATGACATTCAATCAATGTGGTTTAATGTTTATTCAGGTGTGATAGTAATGTGATACATGTGTTAAATACGAGATATATTGGCTAAGAATGAATGCATGGGAGTTTTAGGCTCACATTAACAGTATAGCTAATATAAAAAGCTAACCAGGCCTCTCTGCACCCTGGTCAGAGTCATATTCCTGAATTTGTTGGCTGCTGTAGACACATCCTAATTTTACATTTTAGTACCCCTCACCAATTCATCTCCATGCAACGGATCTATCAGATTTAACGGGGCACAAGATAATCCTGTAACCAATTAGAATTGAGTGAGTGGGCTACATATGTGTATGTAACTTCCTCCCCTGACCTTGGTGGGATAGGCGCGCTTGAGGCAACACTGTCTTATCATACAGATGTTATGTCTCCCTTCATCTATGGAGACATAGAGTTGAACTACTACTCTGCCTGATCTTATCATACAGATGTTAAGTCTCCTTTCATCTATGGAGACATAGAGTTGAACTACTACTCTGCCTGAGACAGGTTATGACCTACTACTGTCATGTTGGGCACTGGACTGTGTGTGTGTGTGTGTGTGTGTGTGTGTGTGTGTGTGTGTGTGTGTGTGTGTGTGTGTGTGTGTGTACGCTTTCTTTGTGTATCTTACATATAAGTTAGTAAGGCCTTTGAAGTCATTCTCTTTCAGCTCGGTGATACGGTTGTTCTGCAGGTCCAAGAACTTGGTGTCCAGAGGAATATTCTTTGGCACCTCGGTCAGACCTGAAGACAAGACCAATCAAAACACAGAAGGGAATCATACTCCATTAAATGCTTCCATGGTGAACACCCTAAAAAACAGTTTGTTTTCAATGGACAAGCTTTTGGGATATCTTAGTCAGACATAGACCTTGGAAAATAAATAGTCACTGTGTGTTTTAAAAACCTCCATCAGGGCTAAACATGAACCCAATCACACTCCCACACAATCTCAAATGAGCACTTTGGGCCTTCTCGTCTATTATTTTAATGAGAGGTGGACATAGACACAGTCATGGAGGTCACACAGAGACGTCAAAGCTGCACATAACTAACATTACTGGTTGTTACTTACAAAGACATGCCAGATGGGGACACCAGATGTTCTCCATCTGGTTTCCATTTGACAGAAGTCACAAAGGATGTGACTTAAATACCGTCAGCAAAATCACACATCAAATAAAATGGAGACGGGCACAACCCTGACACATTGAAACAGAAAAATACAAGCTTTGTGTGTGTTAATGTGTGAGTGGTGAAGCTGCAGCGCTAAGTGTCTTAATTTTGGTTTCTTTGTGACAGAAAACACCTGCTAAGAACTAATGAAGAAGTAGAGAAAAAGTGCAGTTAATAATCAGTGTCAAGCATAAACACCAAGAGCTGTTATGGTTAGGGTTGCTTGTGAATATTGTTTACCAAGCAATAAATTCATTGAGGCTAAGAATGGGTTACAACAAGCAGACAGCGTTAAGACATACACCTGCATTGTTCCATTCAGAGATCTCTGTCGAAAAATGACTCAGCACACCCACAAACACCAGCAACCAGTGATCATTAACAAGACCACATCACAGAGGACATGTGGATGAGTGTATCAGATGTGGTCAGTGGCACAGACAGGCCACGGTAAGCCAATTCTGACCAGAGCCAACCTCATCTGGTCAACGACCATGATGCAACCAGACCCGCTGGTGAGAGAGGACGCCAGCTGTCCCACTGGGATCCAGTTTGCCACCAACCACATCTGTCCCACAGGACTCTACACAGAGCTGTCCATCTATAGTTAAGTTTAGATATATGGCTTTGGCTGTACTGTGCCACACCCTCCATTTCACCACACAGGATCAAACCCTTAGCAGCCCCTCTGACATTCTGTACAAACCACATCCACGCAGTGCTGAGAGATCTGGTGCAGTGGCTGAGGAGGCTTGGAACTTTAAAGTGTAGCTTTATGCAAGAAATTAAAGCAAGATTTTGCTATCAGAGAGCAAAGATAAATTCATTTAAGTTGTAGATTAAACATCAAGTTTTAATCCTAGATACACTAATTATAAACCAAACTCAGTCTATGGTTTTTTCAAGTTTAATAACATTGAGCTGCTGTAAAGGTCTCTAAAGGTGCTCAATGTTACCAGGTGGATTCATGTGGAAATATTTACCTTCCAGCCAACACCTGCAGCTTTCCAGATGCATCCTGCCAGCTGTACTGTAAACCTTCAAATGTATATGCCTGCATCAAACAGACATGATAAACAAACCTGAAAAATCTTTCACCCACACCCTTTAACCCTCTAAACCCCAAACCCCAAACCACAGTGCGTCACCCGTATCTGCCACAAATCTCAAAGCCTTTACCACAAACTGACAAAACTAGCACCCTCTTAAACCTCAGCGCCCCTCAACACAAATGCCTGACATTGATGCTGGGATGCACATTGTGAGGAGACAGACGCCACCGCCAAAATACAACTGTTTTAAATAAGCACTCGACATCTCGGAAATTATACGCTTCCACATTTACCCGCAAGCAGAGAGACCAGGGACAGTAAATATATAGAGCTTGTAAAATGATGATTCAACAAAGCCATTATGTCTAAACACAGACAGCTTATTAGAGTTATATAGCCAGTAGTATAATGTGAGGAATCTTTATATCCGTAACTACTAAATATAGTTTATTTTGTCCTGTAAGCATGCACTTATAATATCCAGAAGCAGGAAGCATATGCTTGAATGGAAACATGACTCAACTTAAGTTGCAGACAAAATAAATCATATTTTGAGATAGATATATTTGGGTAAAAAACAGAGCTTAATGTTTTTTGTATCCATTATTCTAGTGGAACTCATAACTATGAATATCCATAACCCTCATCCTTATCCTAACACATAAACACAACCTTTGTCTCTATCAATCTTCTTCCATCTTTAAACCCCTTTAAACTAACTAATTCTTCCCTCCATCATCCTCTCCTGTATTTGGGTAACCATTAAACATCCCGTTTAGTCCCAAAAACAACATGAAACAGCTCCTTAAAGACAGTGATGAGATATTAAACTTTTCATCTCCTCCGATCAAAGTGTCCCCTTTCGTCTTTCTCTTTACCTTCCTCTCTCCCTCTCTTAATCCCTTTCCATCTCTCTCTCTCTCTTATTTTCTTTCCTACCTCCTCTTGCCTCAGTTTTTTCCTCTCTCCTCTCCCACCCTGCATCTACACACAAAGTCTGAAACACAAAATCTATCAGCAAAGACATGCCTTTACTTGATAAAATACACCAGCATTATCCCAAGGAAGAAATTCCTCTCTTAGATAATACACCAAAGTGGGGACTTTATTCCCCGGAGCTATGAAAGTCATGCAAGGCTCGGGTCATGCTCGCTCACTCTGTCATCGACTCATCTGCTTTTTTGTCTGAACCTCTACAAACACACCATCACTCACACACACACACACACACACACAGGTTTGTGTTACCCTCACCATAACCATAACCTAATTATATCCCTAATCCTAAAACTAAGTCTTAACCCTCAAACAGCCCTTTAAACTTGTGGGGTCCAGCATTTTGGCCCCACAAAGCTGTCAGGACCCCAGAAGTATACTGGACTCCCGGTTTTTGGACCCCACAAATATAGTTAAACAAGCCCACACACACACACACACACACACACACACACACACACACACACACACACACACACACACACACACACACACACACACACACACACTCTCACTGACCGAGGTCAGAACACTGGACGACACTGAGCTGACAGTGGCAGCCGAAGGGGCACACAGGTATGTCGGGGAGGATCTCCTCTACAGCCGAGCCTTCTTCCTCATCCCTCATCATTGTCTTCATCCCGCCACTGTCAATGCTGTCCATGGCAAAATCCCAGAAGCCTCTCTGCTCAAAGGGCAGGGCCGAGGAGGTGGAGAGCAGCCGAGCCACGCATAGCAACAGCAGGAGGGTGCAATGTTGCAACATCTTTCACTTATACACCTGAGAAAACACAAGAAAAGGAAGGAGAGCAAAATCAATTTTATTGTACATTAATGTAAATAGCTTTTAGTTGCCAGTTCCTTAGGTACAGTAAGTAAAATGAATGCAGTCTGATAGAACAGCCCAACATACAACTTAAATTCATGAAAGTTATAATGTTCAGTTTTTGTTGAAACTTTTAACTCTATTGTCATTTTAGATGGCTTGAATTATATTGCGTTACTTATTATTATTTGGCATTGAAATGTCTGGGATGTCAAAAAATGACAAAAAAGGAAAAGTGCATGAGCAAGGTTGGATAACCCTCAGACAAAGCAGGTGACTGTCCTGGGGCCCCATCCCTGGGGGCCAAAAACGTTGTGTTAATCCAGATGTCCACAGATGCCCAGAAAACCTGGGACCGAGGAGGGCAAATAATCATGCTGCCATGAATAGTCTGCTGTGCATATTGTACTTAATGAGAACATGTGGGCGACAGGGTTCATACACATCACACAGAGAGTAGGAGGGTGTGTGTGTGTGTGTGTGTGTGTGTGTGTGTGTGTGTGTGTGTGTGTGTGTGTGTGTGTGTGTGTGTGTGTGTGTGTGTGGGGGGGCTTCCTTCCAGCCATGTGCGCAAGGGCTTCAAATTTATAGCTAATGATAATGGTCAGTGATAAATGGACATTAAAATATTATGATAGGTCTGCTTATCCTTAATCATAAAGTCCTGCTGTTTATACCACACCTAACAGGAAGACCAGGAGCTGCAGGCTGTAGAGGAGAAATGGACTTATTCCCCCAGGGAAACTCGCCAGGAGTTGACTCTGGGATTAAAAGTCCCTTAAACCACCGAGACAATGTCGCTGTCTGCTTCCTGCACACCGAGTCCATTCCCAAGAGAGTAGGTCACTTCTCACTGACCAATCGGATATTGTCGAGGACATCACCTCAGCAGTGGAAAAATGTATTCCTGCAGCCGAGCAGTTAAACAAAGCCGCCATTCATTTAGAGGGGAAACTGGGTGTGTATGTGCAAGAGTGTCTGTGTGCATGCATGTGTTTAGAGTGTGTACGCATGTCATGAAACACAGACTCCATGATGTCATAGCTGTGCACACACACACACACACACACAGCTGATTGAGGTCACCAGACGTGTGAGCATGCATGTGTCTGTGTTTGTTTGCTTGGTTTATCCTGCATGCACTGACCTAACTAATACCGCCACCCTCTCCACCCTCCTACTCAATCTAAGATTGTGTTCCTAGAAAACCAAATTATTACCAGGCCAATTAATCCTTACAGTGGGAAATTGTGACTCTAATTTAAACCTGAGGCTAATCCTATCAAAGCCCAGTTCTACACTGGAGCCTGGGGTGACCTAAAACCCTATAATCTCTAACCTTGTCGTGTTAATTACCTTCTGTGATCCCCAGCTCCTTAATCCTACAGAAGGCTGGGGAGTCTTGATGCCAGTGGTTAGCGTGCAAAAAGATCTTTCCAGGGAAGTTAACAATCCTGTCGCAACATAATCATGTTTTCTTTGGAAGAGGAGAGCGGATTTTGGCTTTCAGCCTTATCAGGACCAAGAGATGAATGACAAGAAGGAGCAGTGGAAAGAGAAACGGGGGAGGAGAGGGAAGAATAACGTCACAAAAAAAGGAGTGAAGGTTCAAGTTAAATCTTGGATAGTGTGTTTAGGAGTTTGTACAGCATCAAAACAATTGGAAATTCACTGCATCTTGTCCCAATCCTATTCTACTTAATTTGACACCATTTAAACGCTTGCTTGATCTTTGCTCTGCCTACTGCCAGGCTGGCGGCCCTGACTGTTCACAAGGCTTTGAATGGCCTAAAAGGCAGAGACTCCAATAATAAAGCTTTTGAGGGGGATCTCAGGGGCTTTTTAATGTTGGGAAAATGTTTCTCATTCCACACAAGGTTGTGTAAACATATACTGATCCTTTAAAATACAAAAGCCTGAACAAAAACACTCCACAAAGAAGAATGTGGTCAGAGTATGCATCACAGTGTGTGGGTGATGAATTAACAAATTGTGCTTAAAGTTGCTTTAAAGTGTTTTTGTTCTATTCAAAGGAATAAAAAGTATCACTAAGGCACATTAAAATATGTAAAACAAAGAGCCTGTGCATGAAATAGACCTGGCCTGAATGCATGAATAACTGGCCCCTGCAGTCTGCTCCCTGTATTAAAAATAGCAGTCAAATTATACCATTTTGCAGAAGAAAAAACACCACTGGCCTTGGCTTGGTCAGAAGAATGCAACAAAAAGGACACAAGGGCATATATAGTCAGTATCACACAATGACACGCAACACACAAAAGAGCTGGAATATAGAAGCCACCAGACTTATTTATACACCTACGATTTCTGCAACTTGAGCTTTGCAACATTGTGGGAGGATTAATTAGTACTGTAAATCTTAAAATGTAGCACCCTTGCTCTAATCTGTGCAGTGTGCAATGATTTGTCAAGATGTGGAAGTGGATGGAGATTTGCAAGCAGAGGTGTTGGGGACAATGGGTGAGAAATAAAAGGGACACAGGAACAAGTATAGTCCATCATCATCCAGGAATGACTGACTAAGGCTTCTATGTACACAACATGACGATAAGACTAACTACATCTCAAATTTAAGCAGCCTCTCTGGCTGTAATAACCACTTTTGTCTGGCCGTGGTGTATAAGTACAAATTCCTCTCCTCTGCTTCCCGTTAAGCTGTAAGCCACCAAACATCCGGTCTGAGACAAAAACAAACCAAGAGCTTCAATCTTAATTGTTATTGCCTCGGCTCTCCTCTCACCCAAAGGCCAAGAGTGGTTTAATGGATGGATGGATGGCTCGGCTATTCTTGACTTGCTCACTGTGTTTGTCTCCGAGGTGCTGTGGAGTGAATGTGGGGGGCGGAAGAGAGATTATACAAGACCAAAATAAGGGTAGAATGACAATTAAGAGGCAGACAGAAAGAAAGAGTGGGAGTTATGTGTCGGCGGTGGCGAGAAGGATATGAGAGATGAAGCTGCAAAAGATACAGGGAGATGTCTATAATCAACACTTGTAATCAGTGCTCTCTTTGCTGCACTATATGGGCAAAAGTATGTAGACAAACTAGTGCAAATGCATACTTTTTTTTCTCAGGTTTAACCTCTGTCTTTGAGTTTAAATTGACAGAAACTGTAATATACAAAACCACCTTTGGCATGAATTGGAATGCCAACTTCGAGCCAGGCCTTATCACTCAACATCAGTGCCCCACTAACGCTATTAAAGGGACCAAATCCCTGATGCCAGGAAAATCTTGTGAAAGAGTGGAGGCTGTTATGGCAGTCGATTAATGCCTATGCTTTTGAAATGAGATGTTCAACAATCACATGTGGGTATAGTGTTCAGTTGTCCACATCCGCTTTCTTGCCACAGTCTATACTCCTGAATCATCTTAACATTTAATGAGATGGTGGGTTCTCTCTACTCGGCAGCAATGATTGTTTTACTTCAATAAAGCAAAGAAGAAACGGGAGGAAATTCCCCACCTGTGCCAAAGGTGTGTCAGCTCTCTCTCTCTCTCTCTCACACACACACACACACACACACACACAGAATAAGACTGATAATGTATGTGACCTCTAAAGGTGGTTGAAACTGTCATAAGAGGCAACGGAAGACAGACACTTTTATAAAGATATTAATTCTAGTGGTGCAAGAGCAACAGGGAAGATATGAGACAGGATTCAGAGATGGATGCAGACTGGCAATAAAATGCCCGGTGTCAGTGAAAGCACCATCTGGTAAACAATCCGCCCCACAAGGGTATTAGTTGTTTGAGTTTCCCACACCCGGCTTCTGAGATTAGCTTTACATTTCCTACATGCACTATCCATCAAGTGCTGGGTACTTGTCAGCCCTCATATCCACCGCATTTACTTTGATGCGACTAGACTTCCCACAAGGCAGCCTTTGCCCTTGTCAAGCTAAACAAACATATATTTAAGCTATATGGTCTTTGTGCTGCCAAGAACAGTCATCTCAAGATCACCGCAAGATCATCTCCCATGACCACAGTCGAGAGAAAGACAATCACCATTACCTTCTTCCCAGTCATACACACAACCCCCACTTTCTTTTGACTCATATTGTTGCCACCTTTTCTCCACAGGGAAAGTTTTGTAGCTGTGAAATCATCACAAAACCCCCTTTATCACTGCATGTCATGTAGCTGCTGTTATTATCTGTGTCTGTAGTAAATGTTGAACTTTTGGCCCACAATGAGCCACAGATGCCAAAATCCATTAAGCCTTACAATATTGATCAAGTCATAAAACGCTGGCTCATTATATCTGTGTATTTATACTCAGGAGCACAGCTCAGCTCAGCTCTGCGCCTTAGACTGCATTGGTAGAGAAGAGTTAAGGTGGGGCAGAGAGCTCACCAAAAGTGCCAGCTGGCACAACAACACTGGTATTGGCAGCCGCCACGTCAACACTCACTGCCGTTTAACATCACAGAGTTTCTCAAACGGATCACAGTGCTGACTGAGCACAAAATATCTGACATGGCTTAGTATTGTGTTGCAGTGAATAAAATCTAAATTTTGTTCTGGAGTCGCTCCATGGGATAGTTGTATTTTATTCCTCCAACCCATAATGCTATTCTGAACAGGATCCAAGCTGCAATAAAGTCTGACACCTAAAAAAACACAAATGTTTGGATGTGAGAAAGCAAGCTGTCCCCCACACACACGCATGCACGCACGCATGCATATGTAAACTATCTGTTTAATTTGGTATAAGAATCACAGTCCACCTACAAAATAATCTGGTCATTTGGCTGAACTCCCTCACTTTCTTATGCCATGTCTCCTTCTCTCCACACATGTGACACATGGACAGACACAGACACACAGACACACACACACACACACACACACACACACACACACACACACACACACACTAAATTCAAGTACTCTTTAGACACACAGGCTGTTAGTGCTAGGCGGGTCTGGTAGAAGCATTCGGGTGGAGTTAACTGCCCCAGCGACTGTAATTTGGTGACTGCTATCCCTAAAAAAGGAACTGTTTGGCAGCTTCTCTGATGCTGCCAAGCTTGGATGTGGTGGGAAGCTGCTTAAGGCTGCAGAGACGAAGCCTAACCAGAGCAGAACAGAGAGCAGAGCAATCATCATCATAAAAGGGCCATATCGGACAAATAACCTGAAGATCCACGTCTGTGGGCAGATGAGTCTCATTTAAAGAATGTGTAGAATTTCAAAGTTTGTGCCATTTATAAGTGGGCTATGAATAGAGATTGTAAACGTTTTTTTCAAAAAACAAAATGGAACAATAAGCAAATTGTATTGTCGAAACTGGGCAAAGACAACATTTCCTGAGCTTGAATTTAACTGACTTGAATTTAAAATTGTAAGAGTAAGGGAATATTTTACCACTGAAACTGATCAATAAGGGTAAAAGAACACTCAAAAGTGGGAATAAGCTACAGGGATAATGTGAGTTTGAATTTAGACAAAATGATGATGAGACGGACAGGTGAACGGACAGACAGGCAGCGAGAATCAACGAATAGACAGACAAGCAGGTGTAGGGTGGTCAACCCACAGGCTGGCTAATTGGCAGACAGGCTGAAAGGTCGGGAAACAGACAGATTCTGATGTAGACCATAATTTTCACTGTCTGACCATCAACTCCACAGTCAGACACTGTTTGCTCTGTCTATTGAAGGTGACTCAGTTAAATACACTAGTATAAATGGCTCATACACGGTAGTTAACCACTGCTGGACATGAAGTCATCAGCACAAGACAGAATGGGGCCACAGACGTTAAAAGCTCCTTCCTGTAAAGGACTTTATGTTTGTTTGCATCATATTATGTGACAAAATAAAACACAGCAAGTTTCTCAGGCCACAGTTCTCTCAACACATTTCAATCTGAACACTGTGTGTATATACAGAGGCTGAATTTTAGGGTAGTGCAGATGTGTGCCAGAAGTGGGTTGACTTGATTGGCATGTTTCACTATAATTATTCTACCTTAATGATGATGCAGGGATGGACGTAAAAGACCCTATAAAGGCTCTGTGTTACACTTAAAGTCTAATGAGAGATTAAGGGTGCGTTGATTTGAGGATAAAGTGAGTGGAAAGAAAGGTTTTGCTTAATTATCATCTCCTAATGATCGCTCCCAGTGAGCAGTCTTTGGAGACTTGTTGCGCCATCTAGTGCAACTCTGGTAAAAAATTACAGCATCAGTCGGCCACAGGTTACATTAAGTAGCTAGATGATTATATGGATAATAATTTAAATAAAATAATCGTGAGAGGGGAAAAAACAAATGAATAAGATACACATTTAATAGGTTGCACATTGCAAACTATGTAAACAATGTGATAACTTTAACTGAAAATATAAAAGTTGATCTTACCAAAGTATAAAACATGTGAAAATATATAACAAGAAGTAGTAGAGTTTAAAGCTACTAGAATTCAAATTGTACCGATATCACTACAACTACAGTTTAAAAGTTTCTATATGTCACAAAAACTTTGTAATTTCTTTGTATAGAATTATTTTGTAAGGTAAAAATCAACCTAGAAAAGGAAAGGTTGCCCCTTGCCAATTACAAGACTGAATAGCACAACAAAAACATCACCCCTACCTTATGGACAAAAATAAGATCTTAATTCCAAATTCCAAAACAAAAAACGTTTCTCTTTCTGTGCGTCAGATTATCCTGGAGATTTCTTTTTAAAGTCCTATTTTTTCATCACATTTAGGGATTATTGCAGTATTTCCCTGTGGTCCTCTGACATCCAGCCGCAGCTCCTCCGCCACTGTGTGCCACTGTGAACCGTGACAGGGCACCGTGCGTGTGCTCGTTTCAGTCCACACCGAGGAAATGACTGGGAGTTGGGGGGGTCAAGCCCATAAAGTTAACAAGCCAGCCTCCTTTCTCCCCTTTTTGGATAGAGGAAAGAGAAGGAGGAGGATGAGTGGGAGAGGCCTGAGTACAGTAGTTCTGTGCTATTATAGCAGGCTACAGTAGATGTTGTGCTATTTAATATTACTCCTATGATCATTTATAAAGTGACATCATGCAAAAGTCATAGACAACAATAGACTTAATAGTATTACACCAATAACATTTTACAACATTTTAGATTTCTTCATATTAAAGTGAAGAAAGATTTTGGTGGTGTTTCCCTTTCTTTCTTTCTTTATGTCTTTCCTTGTATCTATCTATCTATCTATCTATCTATCTATCTATCTATCTTAAATTGTGTAGATTTAGACTACTGTATACATCCTAATGTTATCACATTGCTGGTCTGTAAGAAGCTGTTACAGAAAAATCCCTGTTCATACTTCCAGGGAAGTTTTAGTTGTTAATACTTGTCTGGAAGGATTTTTTTTTATGATGTTTGCTGAGTCATACTTAATTGTTATTTTTAAACCAACCACTATTTAATTGCATAACACAGAGCAACACGTTTTTCTCTGATTACTGGGAGAGAACATGGTGATACCACCGAGCTCCACCAAAATCAGGCAGAAAAATGTATTTCTATGGCTGTGGTTATAAAACATCATCTTCTCACAGTTTTCCAATACATTTTATTTTGACAGGATGAAGTGCTCTTTCTCACTGACTCTCTGATTTCCTCCCAGCTCCCAGAGCGAGGCAGCAAGTTTGGCAAGCCATGCCATCTGGGAACTTTCCGACCATGTATGAAGTTGCCCACACAGGCGGTTTGCAGCTATGTAGGCTGCACATTAGCCGTGGTCTCCGCTGCATTATAATCATTTTCCTCATCATTCATATCGATACAAGAGGAGGCTGGCCGACAATCCTGTACTTGTATTTTTTTGTTCAGTTATAGCCTATGCTTTTCTTTCTCTCAAAGAGCGCAGTATCCACAGTGGCAGAAAAGGCATGCAGACCAGATCCATGCCCTGCAGGATGTTGGCAGGAGACAGAGTTGTGATAAAGGTCTTTGCAGATAACATTCCTCCTCACTCTGCTTCCTCTCTCCCTCATTTTGTAGATTTAGGTTTCTCACTCTTTTTTTCTATGTCTGCCTGTCTCTATCTCTCTCTCGCTGTGGTTCACTTGATTATGGTGTTGGTCTGTAGCTAGAGGGCTTGGCATCCAAATTAAACTCTTTTTTGTCCTACGAGTGTTCAGCTAACGTGTCTCTTGCGCACCCACTTGTTAGCTCTTGGGTAGGTGCTGCCATAGAGTGTGCATGCATGTGTGTGCGTGTGCGTGCGTGTGCAAAATAGAGAAGAGAATAATATTAAAGTGTCGATTGTGTTTCTGGATTTGGCTTTCAGCCCAATCAATGCCATGCAATAGTCATTAATGTTGCTGGATATCAAGGATGTGCACATCAGGGCTGATGACCGAGCAGTTAGTTCTCCTGCACCCTGCCGTAAGCACATTCTTGTTGACCCCCAAATAGTTGACCCTTAACACTGGAATCCAATCTCATGTTCTAGCAAGAAACTGTTCTCACTCTTCCACCCTCCAGCTTTCTCCTTTTCTCGCTCTATCTGCCTATGTCTATGCCTATGTTTTTCCGAGTCAGAAAAAGACATTCTTTTGCTGCTTGTGTGTGTTCTGATGCTTTTTATTTTATCAGCCAGCAGCCAGCAGCCCCCCAACCCCCTCCCACACACCCTCAAGACCTACTCCAATAACAAACACAGGAAGCTGCTGTCGCCGGGTAGAACAGAGAGAGCATGGGAGAAGAAAAGCACTATGCCGCTCTACGGGCAACCTTTTTAACAAACGGGCTCTGGGTTCAGCTCGACGGGATGCGAAACATCTGTTGGGTTTGATGGGACATTGGTTTAACAGTTTAACCATGTCACACACAGTATGATGGTTGGCACTGAAGTGGCAAGCTATCAAATTTGAAAATACCCCATGTGACAAGCTTTGGACCGGAGGTTTAAGGATTTAAGATCAAAGCTGGAGCATCCATCTGTGCAAAACTACAAAGAAGGGAAACTGCAAAGAGATTTGATGCTGTTTCGATTGGCTTTGCTTGTGCGTGCAGGAACTACAGTATAAATGTGAATGTGTAGTTTCTTAGACAGTAATGTGCTGTTTGCAAAATGACTGTACAATTATGGAAAATGGAGACAGCACCACATGCACAAGACTGAAAGTAGAAATCTAACATGTGATTACACACCCAGGCTGAGAGTGAAAAGTAGAAAAGTGTGTGTGTGTGTGTGTGTGTGTGTGTGTGTTCATATTACACATTCAAACCATGCATGTAGTGTGCTCTCATAACCTTGTTTACTTTGTCAGCTGCTTTATCTCAATAACCCAGGTTCATTCTCTCTCTTATTAACTGCCTATCTCTCTCTTCCTTCCTCCCTCCGAGTGAGTGTGTTTGTAACTCCAGCGCCTGAAGGGGAACTTCTGTTCTTCATTTAGAGCTGCAGAAACCCTGCTCTCTGTTGAAAACTTATACCTGGAGCCAGAAAGTGAACACAGCAAGTGCACCGCCTGGAAATTACGACTTCATACTGAGCACAATCAACATTTATCATTTTAATTATATCCACTACTCTAACTGACATACTGTAAAGTGTATTGCGCCTTTGCACGGGTGGATGAACAAATTAAAGAGACTACTGCACTTTTATCAGCCTTCATAAAGTATTGAGTTTGTCGTTTTTTTGTATGAGTGAGACAAATGCAAATACAGATATCATGTTTGTTGCAGCGTTTGGTGTAAAGCATCTGACACATCTGACACTGTGAATCGAGGCGTCTAGACATTGCCAAGTTCACTTCATATTGAATTGAGTTTTTGGTAATAATACAGGAGGAGAAGAACAAAAGGAAGTTACAATAAGAGAGAGTGCAATAGTGTTTGTGTTTTTTTGTTGTTGCTCTGTTAGGATTTCAACAAGACTGCGTTAAGGGTATCTACCACAAAAATGCTATGGGCAAGGCTCTCATTCATGTCACACTCACATAACAGAGATGAGATCATAAATATGTTGAAACAGAAGAATGGTGCATTGTTAGCTATTTTGTACTTTAGGGGTGAGGGACAAACAGCAGAAGATAGAAAGTGAGATACAGTTGTGCTGATATACACACAGCAAGACTCAGAGAAATAGAGAACATTGCGATCTGATCTCACTTTGTCAACAACTTTGGCAGGACACCAGTGGCTTTAGTTCCCTAACAGAAAAAGAGTTTTAGCTCTCTGTCTCCTTTCCTTTTGATCTTCTGGCCACGTCTTGTTGGATTCAACTAGACTGTTTCAACTATGAACTGCTGCTCTTCTCATCTTTCGCTGATCAGCTTAGAGACTTTCTAAGAACAATGGCTGTATTGTGTCTTAAAAGTCAGTGTGTTGTTTGTCCCTCCTTCGCTCTACTGTCCGCCACTGCGTTCCTAACTTTTTTCCATGTCTTACCTTCCTGCTAGTCTATATCCTCGACGTTCCACTTCCGGGATCGCTCCATTGCCGCCGGAAAATCCGCCGGATTTCACTCATTTAGGCCGGATAGCCGTTGCCTTGGGCTTCCTTTGTGTTAATAATAATAATAATAATACATTTAATTTATAATGCACTTTTCATCAGTGATCTCAAAGTGCTACAGGTTAGAAATAAAAACGATAAAAAACCAAAAAGTAGTTTAAAATACAAGAATAAAAATAAAAATAAAACATCTAAAAGGGACCAAAAGCTTTGCAAAAGAGAAATGTCTTAAGGCCTTTTTTAAAACAGTCAGTGGATTGAGGTGCCCTCAAGGTGTCAGGGAGGGCATTCCACAGACGTTGGCATTTTAAACTCCGGTCGATTTAACCTTTTCTCAGATCTCTGCGAGGTAAATCCAGACAGCTAGCTAGACTATCTGTCCAATCTGAGTTTTCCGTTGCATGACTAAAACAACTTTTGAACGTTCACGTGTTCCACCAAAACAAGTTCCTTCCTTCCTCCAGCGCATTTTGGAGGAGGGTCTGGCAATGTGAGACTACCTTCCTGCTAACCCAAATAATGGGCAGCCCCACTCCTGTCACACACATACTTGCACCCCAATAACTGTCCACAATCCTACAGGGACTTACTGTACATCACCTTTGCATGCACCCCTCACAGTCAGAGTGACTCCTTGTATTTTTGCTGAGCGGCTAGGGGTGGATGTTTATGTTGGAAGTCATCTGGTGATAGGGAACCTGTGTGATATTTATATTTTCCTTCCTAATGGGCATGTTAGGTTCACACTGTGTCACCAGACATTTTCACTTTCTCTCTGGGTCCCCCATGCTGCAGTCCCAAGATGTGACGGATTCATGACCCCCCTCCCTACCACCACCACCACCAGTATGTATCCCTGTCACATCCAAACACCCTTACATTATTTCTACTTACCCTGACTAAAGGCTCCTCCTGCAAGCCCCAGACTCAGACTACAGACATAGGTTAATCCATTTTAGTCTTCATTTTATCAAATGTATTACTTAAATACTTTATACTTGAATGAAAAGCAGATCTGGATTCCACTGCAATGTATTATCCTCTTACACTTCCAAGAGCATTTTTACATAATGATTATTTCCATTACTGTGCAAATTACACATTTACTTTAATGCATACAAAAACATTACAGTCATTTTCCTAATCAAAGGTGAGATGTGAAAGAAAAAAGATAGGGTTAGGGATGATAACATGATAGCGCTGACTGACTAAGCAAACTACACAATACAGCTATTTTTCTGTAAACCCTGCCTTCAGAAAAACCCCGGAAAGTATTGAGTAGCTGTACATCAGCATGATGCACATGCTTATATTGTGGTTATGTATCTGTCCTTGTATGACCGTCCCACTGTGTAGTCTATTGGTCATATGAGTGCCCCTGTTGTGGATAAAGGACCAGTCCCTGAACATCAGTGAGACAGGAAAAGGCATTTGGGGGAATCCTCTCCACCTCCAGCAGATTATTTTCCAAGTGGATCGAAGCCAAGGTGGAGCCAGAATTGCGAGGGTGGCACACTCCCCACTGCCTCACCAGCCTGCAACCACAACATACGTACACTTAAATTTAGACATACTACATTAGCTGCATTTTGCACTTTTCCTTCCACACATGCTAATTTGTTGTTTCCCCAAATGCACAAAGAACTGCATAAAGCTGTATAAGTGGTTTGGTTACCAGTGTTACTGTGTTAGATCAAAGGGGACACAGAGTCTGGGACAGTTCACAACAGTAATGAAAAATAGTTTTGCCAAAAATAGTTATTGTCTTCATCTTTATGCTGACGAGGACTGTTGTTGAAATGTTAGTTTGAATAAATTTGCATATCCTTCTTTGCTTCGTTGCCAAGCTCCATAGAGTCATTTCCAAAGGAAGCTGCACCAGCACAGCTAATGTTATCAGGACAGGGTTGGGTAAAAAGCAAACAAGCATAGCTTATCTCTGCATTTTAAAAATCACATTTGACTTTTGAAAATCGTATGGAAAGTGGCAATTCTACCTGATCTGGTTGTTGTCCAGTCGCAGCACCTGCAGGTTCTTAAACTGTCGAACGCAGCGAGGGATCTCCCCCAGACGATTGTTGTCCAATAGGAGCTCTCCAAGTGAGCGGTACGTTCCAACAAAAGAGACTCGTTCCATACCCTCATTGCTCAAGTCATTGTGGGATAGATGGAGGGACTGTAGATTGGACCGCATGTGACGGAACGTAAAGGCAGCAATGTGACTGATTTTGTTGTGTTGGAGGGTCAATTTACGGAGATGGCGAGGAAGATTCATTGGGACAGAGGTAAATCTGTTATAGGACAGGTCCAAGGCCTCCAGGGACCTGAGTAGACACAAACAGACAAATCATGAATCTCAGACAGATATCTACAAGAAGACCTTCAAATGAAAATTCTACTTTTAGATATTTTTAGCCATGCTAGTTGCAGCGCTCTAGCCTGGACAACAGTTTGGTCCAGACTGAAATATCTCAACAACTATGAGATGGATTGTCATGAAATGTCATGGTACCCAGAGGATCAATCCTATTGACTTTGGTGATCCCCTGACTTTTCTGCTAGCACCACCGGTAGGTCAGAGTTTTCACTCATCCTGTGAAATATCTGTGGTTCAGACTTCATGGTTAGTAGACGATGTATATCCTGAAGACTTTGATGATCCCCCAACTTTAACTCCACGCCACCATGAGGATGACGTTTGTGGTTTTGAGTGAAATGTCTCAACAACTATTGGATGGATTGCCATGACATTTGGTACACCTATTCATGTGCCATTCAGGATGAATTCTAACAACTTTGGTTATCTCTGACTTTTCAGTTAGCAGCACCATCAGGTCAAAATTTCACATTGTCCAATACTTCAGTTGCCTGCAAAACGAATGACATTCCTATCAGCCCAAGCTGTACTCTGTGTTTAGCGCTAAGTAACAAATGTTAACATGCCGACACGCTAAAGTAAGATGGTGATCATGGTGAACTTTACACACCTGCTTAACATTAGCATGTTTTACAGGACTCTAGATTAGATATAATAATGGATGCCCAGTTCCACTCTGATTTAACTGCAGACTTCATGTTTTATAGTTAATGGACTCCTGCATAGCGCTGTGGGGGAGGCACGGAGTCAGGAGTGCAGAGTGTGAGGCTTGGCTGCAGGGGAATCAGGGCGAGCAGCATGGGGGAAATAATGGGGCCTGGGGAATACGATGTAAGAGAGCACGGCAGTTTGAGGGGGAATTTGTGGCTGAGTGGTGGATAAGGGGTATACAAATGTTTGGTTTTTGGGAATGAGAATGACAGCCATAGAGGGAGGACCAGATTTCAGGGATGAGGATGCAGTACAGGGGTTCAGTGTTTTTGTTAGAAGTTCCAACACAGCTGTTGTGAGTTTACAGCACAGCTCACTGCAGGAGAGGAACCTCATTTCCTGTTCTTCCACCATTCATAGACCACATTAAACTGCCAATGGGCTCAGAACACCCTAAGGTGACCAGCCAATGACCACACAGTGAAGTGAAATGGGGACCAATGAGGATAAAGAGAGTGAAGGGTTATGGATGTGGGAGACGCTTGGACTGTGTCTCAGCATTTCTGCTCCTTGTAAAGGTGACTTACAGCAAGACCTCTGCATTAACTCGCCTCTCTTGAACTTTGCAACTCCCAGGCTACATGAATCACTGGTGTTTTTGTGGGTTTTGTATTTCCATGAGATAGATGATGTGTGACAATGAGAAGGGGTTAAAATCCCTAAATTAATCAAAACATTGGTACAAAAAGCAACTTCTGATCATTTGTCAGTATCATAGTTAAGGTCATGATTAGCACGAGGCCTTCCTCCCTCAGTTTGGTCAAACAAGGTCCACTATAGACTTCAGGAAACCTGAGGTTGGTTACATGCCGTTTCTGCTTAACAGAGGTGTTTTAAAACTTCACATTAATACAACCATAAATGTTTTACTGAAAACACAGTTATGAAGGGGAGCACAATGACAGATTTAACTCAACACACACAAACACAAGAGCCAACACTCACTGGCCACGCTGCAGGCTTTTTGTCTAACCTATATGTTGTGGCTGTTATGGATTGCTGTGAAAATGTGGTTTCTGCTTGATATTTAAACCCTAAAATATATTGCTCTGTCAGCTTCTCAGTACCAGTTCAGACCAGTTGTGAGCCTCTGATTTGTATTCTAAATCTTTGCCAGAAAGCTCAGCAGCCCACCGCTCCTTAGAGCTCCACATGGTATTAATGAGCAGAGGGACACACAGTCCTCTCTTCTCAGAGTCCACCACCCTCAACACTCCCACTCTCTGGCACCTACACGCACATGCACACACCAACACTCACTCATGATGTGAAGATGAAACACTCATAAACGCATAAACAGGCAAATATACATACTCAGAGATGTGCCAAGTACATGTATATACAAACACAAGCGTATTAATTTGAAAATGCTATTTCACAAATAGATACCATACATATATTCAAAGAATTGGCATAGACATGCACTCTCTATCCAAGATTACTTCATTGCTAAAACACTAAAAGTGAGGATTACACAAAACTGTGTTTGTGTGCACAAATGTGTCCATGTTTTTGTGCAAAGCAATGGCCAGGAGTAATCAAGCGGATGGTCTGCTCATCCTCAGGGTATTGGGTTCTAATGGCAACCAGCACACAGAGAGGTTTGTGCATATACTCACAGTTCCATCTGTGCCGAGCCCACCCTGCCAGCTCGATACAAGCTGACTTATGGACTTTGGCAACCTAACCAGGATAGGTAATGTAGCCAGGCAGAGCGGCTGTGCCAAGCAGGCTAGATAGAACAAGACTGAAATGATGGATGGATGGATGGATGATAGTCAGCTACGTCAAGTCATTATGGTGCAGGCTTCTGTTTGCACTACATTTTTTAACATACCGGTAAGCTGATATCTGGGAGTATGTTTGGCCATATGTCACATCTGTTGAAAACAGACTGAAGCACATCTGGAGTCCTTTAAACGCAGAATATGACTTTAACAAATTTTCTGCTGTGGTACATAGTGTATATTTGTGGTTACAGTATAGTGTACATACTTTTTCAGACTGAAAACCAAACAGGAAACCTTTAAATGAAAACCAAAGATCACTGAAATTAAACTCAGAGGTTTGAGACATTCTCAAGTACAGAGCTATTATCAGCAAAACGTACTTAAAGTTAAAGTAAAAACATTCATTATGCAGAAAATCTCGCCATAAGTACTAATAGTTGAATTATAAATTAAGCAACATATGTTGTGCTTTTTTAAAATATGGTGTATATATAAATATATATATATATATATATATATATATATATATATATATATATATATATATATATATATATATATATATATATATATATATATATATATATATATAATGTATTATACATCATGTATGTAAATTAACTATTAACTAAAGCTGTAGTGTAGTAAAAAGTACAATAATTTCCTCTGAAATGTTGTGTAGTTAAAGAATAAAGTACAATATAATGGAAAAACTCAAGTACAAGAACCTTAAAACTGTAGTGCATTACAGTCTAATTAGTTCCACCAGTTGTTAAGCTTGTGCGTATGCTTACACACTGGTCACACATTGGCAGTAAACACACCCAAAGGGAACACAAACTAAAGACAGATCTGGGATAAGTTTAAAGAGTACAAAAAAAGGGATCTGGGAAACAGAAAATACCTATATAATATGAGGTTACAATACATGCATCTAAACACAGTACTGACCAAATATTAGATAAATTACCAAGTTAGATAATGAGGCGAGTGACTGGCGGTCGGCCCGGTCTGCCTGAAACAGATCCCAGGTACAAACTGCACTCCCCAGCTTCTTCTTACCTCTTGTATCCTCCACTCTTACCTCCTTGAACCCCCAGCAGGAGGCAGCAATAACACTGGCACCGTGACATGGAACAGAGGCACTTCACTAACCAGAACCAGCCTACTGCAGTTTATTTTCACATTGAGCAATTTACTTTTCATTCTGTTTCAATCCCTCGCTGTCTGTTTTGCCACAAATGTCTGCAGAGCTACATGATGAATAGATTTTTCACATGTAGTTCAAAGTGGATTTAATTATTATATGTCTGCAGATTAAAATACAATCGTAACACAGAGTCTTGTTTTACGCCACTTGGGTCTCGCTAATGACCTTTGCCCTTTTAGGTATCAGCTGAATAGGTTAAATTTTTCCCCACTCTCTTGTCTATGCAGTGCTAAAGGAAGCTTTTAAACTAGCTAATAAGCCTGCCGTGCCAATGGGAAGAGTGCTGCTCTCACCACTAATGAGGTCAAGTGTCAGATGTCAAACACATTCGAGTCAGAAGTCAAGCGAAATCTCGGAGCGCTGCCTCATTCAACTTTCTCTATTTCACTCAAGCTCTCTTTTTTCCCCCACATCATCTCTCTACAAGATATCATAATTTCTTCGGTCAAAATTACCCAAACTATATTTTCCCAATTTCATATTTCTATTTCCTCTTTCATATAATCATTAAGTCATGAAATACAATCCAAATTTTCTCCAACTGCACTTTTCAGTCTTTCTTTCTTTAACATTTTTCTTTTCCTCAGTTTTCCCTGAAGCTCCCACTGTGGTTCACAAGGATCCCAGGGAGCAAAGAAAAAAACCCACTGGAATTCACTATATTTAAACAACACACACACACACACACACACACACACACACACAAACACACACACACACCATCATAAACACATTGAAACATATTTACACAAAGAGACACATACAGGCACACAGTTGCCCTCAAGCTCTTGCTCATCTAAGTACACAAGGTCAGCTGTCATAACTTCTGTGATATGTTTGCTTGTGGTGTGTGTGTGTGTGTGTGGGGGGGGGGGGAAGCGGGGGGTAAGAAATAGAGAGACAGAGAGAAAGAAAGAAGAAAATAGAAAACGAATGTGTCTGTCTTCATGTGAATCAGTGAGAAGTGTGTTTATGTGCAGTGAAACAGAGCGTCAGCCTCATCTACTGATGTTGATGATAGAAATAATAATCGGATCTGTCAGAATGATAACTGTTTAAACGTTAAAAAAAATGATAACAAAAGTGTTTGGAATCCAAAACACCAGTCTACCCTCTTGTGGCTGATAGAGAAACTGCAGGACATTATTGGATGGATGGACGTACTTGAGACGGGTCCAGGCGTGGGTAGCGATGCCTTGCTCATGCAACAGGTTGTGACTCAGGTCCAGCACTCTCAAATGGACGCAGCCCCTCAGTGCCTCCTCCGTCACCGCCTCAATCAGATTTTCAGTCATATCCAGCTCCTAAATGAAAAGTAGGGCCACAGACAGACAGGGATGTCTCATTTGGGACATCAATTCTTGTCCTGATGTCAGTTTGTGGCTCTCTGAATAGACCCTAAATACAAGTCTGTATCCCAGCTGCCTCCTTTAGCTGATTCATACATTTTAAGGAGGAGTATTTCCCCCAGATGCTGCAGTAAAGTGATACCAGTGCACCTGAAGTGAGGGAGGAAGGCCCAGAGGGAGGTAACGGAAGCGGTTGTTGTCCAACTGGAGGTTCAAAAGTCTCTTTAGTGGTCTGAAGGCTAGCGGTGACACACTGCCCTCATGGAGCGTATTCTCCTCCAGCTCCAGATTCAACAGGTTCATCAAACCTAGAGGGGAACACTCAATTATATTATTTTCATACAAGATGTTTCTCTTCCGTGAACACAGACACAAATCCTACCTTTAAAACAATTAGGGCTGAGTGTACTGAGCTTGTTGTTGTTCATCTTGAGCTCCTCCAGAGATGGCGGCAGCGCTGGGATCCTGGTGAGTTGGTTTCCATCTACGTTCAGCTTCTTCAGAAAGGTCAAGTTCTACATGACACGCAACGGGGAAAAAAAGAGGGGTGAACAGGCCAGAAAGATAAAACAGACAAAATGAATACTTGTCTCCAAATCCATAATTTTCCATCCCGACTTGCCGAGAAGGACACAATCCCAGAGTTCACTGAAATACACCAAATCTGTGCATCTCTTCCATCTATCATGTATTTTTAGAAAAGCCACTCTGTGTGGCTCTTCAGTGAGAGCCGCTGTGGTTGATGTGTGTCAACTAAAAGCAGTGGACTGAATCTTTGGCATCTCTCGAGCCAGTCCATCAGTCCTCTGTCATTACTGGGATGAGAGCAGAAAAAAACTTCCCCGAAAATAATTTGCTTTTATTCTCCACACATTACTGGCTGCAGCTGTTTTCCAACAGGTCTGCCCAGCCAATACTGTAAGAGTATGCTGATGGTGGTGCCTAATGATTGGTCAGAGTGTGGTGGGCTGCCTCGGTGTGGTCAGGATCTGTGTTAGGCCTGTGGTCATTTAGAGGTTAGACCAGAGGTTATTCTTAGAAAGGATTAGTTAATGCAATTTTCACTGCTCTTTTATTACGGTAATGATACAGGATAGAGCCTGCTTTTAATTTTAATTACATGCAAAGTGACTTATAAAAGTGGCTTGTAACTCACAAGCTCACTCATTCAAGAGGAAGCTTTTTTAGCTTTAGGGTTTCAAATCTCATACATTTACTTTTTACTGTTAGTACGTACTGCAGTTGCCCTTACAAAGTACATACTGTTGGATGCATACATGCATACAATTGGGACACACTACTTCTTCATAATATTCGCCTTGAACTTTGACCCTCTTGCTCATATATGCTGTGCAAAGGATTGTGGATCAGAATAACCAGAAAAGCATGCTGGCTTGCATACTGCAAAATAGACCGAATGCAGTAAATACAGTTTTATGGCTCTAAAACATCAACATATTTTAGCCTTATGGGTTTGTAAATTAATGTATCATGTATTTCCCTTATCTTGACATAACATAAAGATTTTTCATGCACTTTCAGCACCAAAAAACGGAACTTACTGTAGTAACCTAAATTGCAAATTGTTTTTTTCCTTTGGGCTCTGCTTCTCCTATTTGCTTTTCTCTTTTTAACAAAAAAAAAAATAATGACACTACATTTGTATAAAAAACAACAGTTACAGTTGTAACACTCTGGACAGGTAATTCAGGTCTAGGACTGCAGGTTTGAGCCTGCTAGCAATACAGAAGCTCTGCAGTTAGATTGTATTGGATGTGCCTGATTGCTGGTACATCACATCAATGTGACACTATGTGACCTTTTGCATTTGTATCACACGTACACTGTGTAATGTTGCTTTAAAACAAGAACAGGTATCCCTCAATTGAACCCTAATGTAATAGTGAGATATACATTCAAGAAAGATTAAACATACAGTATAAAACTTTATGAGTGTAATGTACTTGCAGAGTATTAGACTGGATTGTTGAGACTGACAGAGAAGAAGAGAGGTGTTACTCACAGACAGGGGGCTTTGCCTGAACGACTCATCATCCAGTTTGTTTTTGCTCAGGTCCAGTGTGTCCAGGTTCGGTACACCAGAGAAAACTTGTGGAGCTATGATTCTGATGTTGTTCTCTTTAAAGATAAATCACATGGTAAGAGATATGATGTAGTAGATGTAGTGGAAGTATATACTGTAATATGGCCTGTGAAGCCATTTCACACAAATGTGATAAAGGGACTTTACTTGACTCACAAGTCATGTCATGTTGATATATCTCTGCTGGAACTTTTCTTTATGTAAATAATATAGTCAGTGACCTTTGTTATTTTAGTTTTCAATTCATAGTTCACTATCTTGCCAAAAACAACTGTTAGACATAAAAGTGATTATTAAAAAAAAATGAATCAATCAAAGTGGCAATTAGAGTTACTGATTTAATAAACCAGTTCATTTGTAATCAATATCACAGCTATATTCGGTTTTAATGGAGTACACTTCTATTCTAACCATCCCACCGAGCACAAACATGGCTCATTTTGTATGATGAATCTACCAACACAATACACACACACACACACACACACACACACACACCTGCCATATCCAGATTTGTGGCCAGCAGGTTATGGATGATTGGCAGGCGAGTCATGCCGATGCCCCTGCAGCTGATTTCTCTGTCAGCAGTCTGACACTCGCTGAGAGGAGACTCTGTAAAACTGGAGTGTGTTTCTGTTCCATTGCTGGGAGGCTCAGTTGCCTCTTCTTCCTCCTCCTCCTCCTCCTCCTCCTCCTCCTCCTCCTCCTCCTCCTCTTCCTCCTCCTCTTCCTCCTCTTCCTGACAGGGAATTCCAAAATAATTATATGACAGAAAATTAATTAACTGAAATGGGTGAATCAATGATGTAAAGCACTAAACTCCACACCTCCTCTTCTTCTTCATCATCATCATCATCGTCGTCGTCGTCGTCGTCGTCATCATCATCATCATCATCATCTTCCTCCTCCTCCTCTCCTGCTTTCCCTTGATCCATCAGCCTCTGCTTTTCAGTATGAAGCTCCTTAAGTGTAGCCATTAGAGCACTGGTTTCCTCCTCTCCTCTCCCACGCTTCCTCCAGCCCATCAGGGGTTGCCCCAAGCCCGCCTGAAATAAGCAGCCGGAAGTCACCCACATGATTCAACAAAGGAGCAAATCAACCAGTGAACATGGGTGAAAATATGGTTTAAAAAAACTGCCAACATAAAAACCGAAAATGTGCAAATTTCTTTATTTCTTTATTTATAAACATGCATTTTGTATTAACATGGTAGAACAAGTGTCATACATACTATTCGATACGCAGTGGCCTCCACTGTGGCTTTGTGCTTCCTCTTCCCCCAGGCACCTCTCCTTCTTCTACCAGCCTTCAGCTTCCTGAAATCAACTCCTTGATGCTCACTCTCCTCCTCTGCCTCCATTTGGAGACGCTCATCCTCACTCTCTTCTTCACCAGTCATAAAGCAGAGCAGAAAAAAAAACAAAGACACGAAATAAAAAAAGTTTTTTCACTCTGCTGTATTCATAAATACTGTAAACTATTTCAGTAATTAAAGCATGCATTAGCCAAATATCACGCAGACTTAAACAGGCAGCATTTGAAAGATAAAAAACTCTGATCTTACCAGCAGGGAGGGTAACACTTAAAGCATATGTATCTGACAAGGTCACACCTCTATCAACTCCTGGTGGATGGACGGCTGCTTTTTCTAATTCAGGTGATTCTGAAGACGTTTCAGGTGACTCTGAAGACGTTTCTAATTCAGGTGACTCTGAAGACGTTTCCAAGTATGCATCCATATCGTGCAAATAGTTTGGGCTTTGTCCACATAAAACTGTGCCACACAGACAAATGAACATGATCCACGTCCTTGGCATCTGCATGGTTGAAAGTTTACAGTTTAAGTGGTTGCAGCTAGAGAGAGAAGTCCGAAACTTTTAGGTCTTCAAGAAGCGAGGATGATGCAAATCCACAGAAAGTGAAGGCAATGTTGCAAAATGGAAAGGTACTCTGAGTAACAATTGACGTGAGAGTTTACACAAGAGGATACGTCACTATAAACACTTGTAGCAAAGGCTGTGCTGTGGTTTCTCTGTTGTGAGTCATCCAAAAGCAGTTCTAAACCATATTACACATGCCCCCAACTCAGAGTGAACGCTGAAATGAAGAAAGAGCAGGAGGATGGGAAGGAATATCTAGGAGGCGGAGAGGTAAAAAAAAAAAAAGAAAAGAAAAAAAGCTGTCACATTGTTAATAAAGGCCCTCGTTCATCCATGAAATACACAGACCCGCCCTGCTCCTCCTTGTCTCCTCATCCTTTCGTAACTGTCTGCCAACATTAGGTGGAAAGCAGAGATTTTTGGAGGAGATAAGAGACAGACAGGGGGCCACAGATAGAAACTGGAACACAAGAAGTTTCATACAACTGTGATAGATTCTAGTCGGACATTATCATGTGGGTTGACACATACATTTGTGATCCACTGTCAGTTTTTTGTTTTTCTCCTGACTGAATCATCAGACTGACCTTGGGCCTTTTCCAAACAAGAGACAGGGTTGGTGGACAGTTCAAGTCGGAGCCAACCTTGTTTGGCACAGCTCCTCTAGCATCTATGTATGAAAACAAACACGACCTCTGAGAAGTGGGCAACGAGCCCGTCTTTACGTTCTGTACGCACAATACTGTCTGTACGTAGATACACTGTGATTCTTACATATGTAGTCTGGAGTGTGTAGCCTACATCCTTACACTCAATGCCAAGCAGGTGCCACTGGCTGAGAGTTGAGCCAAACTGGGATTTTCACTGTGGGGTGAAACCTGCTGACAGTTCCTGTTTATTTGCTCATTAACCACATATACGCACACTAAATCTGTCACAATGTGTGCGTGCGCGTTGTCATGTCCCGGACGACAGCTTCTGTGATTAACAAGGACTAAAATATGATCATTTCTGATCATATCAATGAGGTTAACGTTACGTATTAATTTATTTTTCTGCATCTGAAGATCAGCTGATGAGACAGACAAGAGAAGAATCCAGACTTATTCCAAATGGCACATTGGACAACTTAACAGTCAACAGTGAAACACTCAGGTCCTGATGTGCTCTTCCAAGGTAAATAGTGATGTGACCAAAGACTATTCATTTAAATCTTGACAGCAATGTGCAGTAATCCACTCACCACATTCAACCCCTTCCTTAACCCCAGACTGACAACACCCTGGATTTACAATTTCCACTGCAGTGAGGCGCAGAGGCCTACAATACATCCAACTTTTAATTTTTAACCTCCTTCAGTGACTGGTTTCATACACAAAGGACTAACACAACTTTACTACCTTGTTTCCCTGTCGGCTCTACAACATGTATGACACCGACAGTACAGGCCAAAACTTTGTACACACCTTCTCATTCAATGCGGTTTTTTTATTTATTTTCATGACTACTTACATTGTACATAGGGAATTATGTACTTAACAAAAAAGTGTGAAATAACTGAAAACATGTCTTATATTTTAGATTCTTCAAAGTAGCCACCTTTTGCTTTTTTATTAATAAGGGAAAAAATTCCACTTATTAACCCTGACAAAGCACACCTGTGAAGGGAAAACCATTTCAGGTGACTACCTCATGAAGCTCATTGATAGAACACCAAGGGTTTGCAGAGTTATCAAAAAAAGCAAAGGGTGGCTACTTTGAGGAATCTAAAATATAAGACATGTTTTCAGTTATTAAGAGAAGAATCCAGACTTATTCCAAATGGCTTGTTAACCCTTATCTGCTGTTGGGGATGTTTTCAGCCACTAAGGGGTAATTTTGAGTCTAAATTTGGCCATAACTTTTTCCGTGTTACAGCAAATGGAATGATTTTCATTGACAAATCTTATTTTAACACATATTTTAGGAAAATGCTTTGAAAATTTTCCAAAACCCAACAGTACACTGTGGGCCAATTCACAACCCTTTCGTTATGTTCGTGGCTGAAAACAGCCACTACTTTAAACTGCTGTAAAAATGTATCAGATAAATATTTTACATACATCTATTAATCAACCTCAGTCCTGATCAAAACTACTAAATTTTCTCAAAAAAAATCTGGATTTTAACTCTTTAATTGTCAATTTCATAAATGATGTCGCAGATTTGGGAAAAAAAAACACACAAAATGACTGATTTTCAATATAAAATGTGATTGTGGACTGGATTTTTTATTACCTTTTATCACAGTCTTGGACATGTCAAAGATGAGAAACAACATTGGTTTTGATGCATTGTTAGTTTTTGTGCAGGATTACATTTTAACTTTTTCTCCCTCATTTACTGTTTGTGGCTGTTTTTGCCCCATTGACTTCCATTATAACCACATTTTTTGATTGCAAAGCCATTACACCATATAATCATGCATTTTTGATTGTTAGTGGTTTTCCCTGTTGGGAAGAGGTAAAATTAGTAATTTGTACTGCTGATAACCAGGTGGCACCATTAACCCTTTAGATATGTCTGTGCAAAAAAAAACAATCTACTCAGCATCTGCATCAGATTTATGAACAATTTATTATGAACCAAAATGCAACAACAACTTCAAATAAACTGAACAATGGTTCAAGAGTTGAGGATGGATGAAGAACTAAACAATTAAACAAACTACAAACTGTGTGTGTGTGTGTGTGTGTGTGTGTATTCCAGCAGGACTTGCAGCATATCACTTGATGCTCTTTGCAAGTGTGCCCACCACAACGGATGCAAGTGCTGACTGTTGTTCTTTTTTTTTTGTCCTGCACCACTTGCATGTTCCCCTCTTCCCTTCTGAGCTCCTGGTGCCTGCTGGTGTCTGTGGATCTGTGTCTGGAGGGACAGCTGCAGAAGACTGAATCTCTCTCACCAGCGAAGCAGCAACTGGTGCACGAGGGAGGTGCTCTCTCCTCAGTATTGTTGCAGAGACCAGAGAATTTCCCAGCTCTTCAAGGAAAAGCCTTCTCCGAAACAGCTTCGCCTGGTTCCAGGAGGGATCCACAGCTGTGAAGATGACACATGCATTATATGCCGAGACGTCCACCATATTGAAAAATAACGTCTGTGGCCACCGATTGGTCCTACTTCTGCAGCTGTAGGTGCCGACAACCTAAAAAAATAAAAGAACAAGAAAAGAATTTAGTACAGATTTCATAAGTATTTTTGAAGCTGCACATGACAATGAGAATAATCATGCAAACATTGTCAAAACACAAACAGTATCTCCTAAATGTATCCCTACCAAGCACATGAATTCAAGTAACAAATCATGTAGTAACAAATGTGTAATGGCACAAACCTTGTCTAGATTGTCGACACCTCCCTTGCAGCGGTTGTAATCTGCGATTATCTCTGGCTTCTTTTTTGGTCCCTCTGTCACCACTGCTTCGCGGTGCCTTGTATTGATGAGGATCACATTCCTCCCCCGTTTCAGAATGTAACTCACAGCCGTGGTGTTCTTTGTGAAGGCGAAGACGGTGGAGAGGGCAGGTCGTCCTTTAGCCTGCACCAGGTTGGGTGGCAGCTCTGGTTTATTTTTCCTGATCGTCCCGACCAAGGCTATTTTCTTCCGCAGAAGCTCCTGAGCAAGTGGGTAGGAGGTAAAGAAGTTGTCACAGGTGACAGTGACGCCCTGGAGTCCTTCTGTCATCTCCATGACAACATGCTTTCCCTGATCCACCTCTGCAGCATTACCTGTCTTACCCAGGTAAATGTCACACATCCAGGCATAGGATGTGCCAACATCAGCAGTCACCCAAATTTTTAGCCCGTATTTTGCTGTTTTTTTTGGCATGTATTGCCGAAAGCTGCATCTCCCTTTGAATGGCACAAGCTGCTCATCCTCTGTGTCATCTTTGCCAGGGTTGAATAGGAGGGGAAGGCGATGCGTCCACATTTCCCACAGGGATCTGATCGGGGCAAGCTTATCCTCTCTATGGCGAGCTGGTCTCTGCAGCTTGTCATCAAAACGCAGAGCTCTGCTGATTTCATGGAATCTTGAGAGGGACATGGTGGCTCTAAAAATCGCCAAAAAACGACCACTGCGATTATCCCACAGGCAATGTGTGGACTCCCCTCTGGACCTGTAGACGCCGGCCAAAATCAGTAGCCCCATGTAGGCATGGAGATTTGTGGAGTCCATCTCGGTCCAGTTTCTCATTGTGCGGCGCCCATGGAGGTTGGTCATGCTGACAATGAGGTCAATCATCTCCTCTGTAAAAAACAGATTGAACACAGAATCAATGTTCTGGACCCTTGCAATGGCATAGCAGGTCGGCCCTGGAGTCACGCCTCTTGCTGGCTGAAGAAAGGGAGTTGTCTCCGCGTTGGTAGAAAACCACACTTCGCCGTTTCTTCCAATCCACCCAGATCCAGGATCCTCCGAATCATCCTCGCCTTCAGTTGAAGCTAGAGAGGATGATGAGGGTGGCACATCCAAATCAGGATCGGACTCTCCTGAGTCTGTGGTGTCATGGCTTTGCAATCAAAAAATGTGGTTATAATGGAAGTCAATGGGGCAAAAACAGCCACGAACCGTAAATGAGGGAGAAAAAGTTAAAATCTAATCCTGCACACAAACTAACAATGCATCAAAACCAATGTTGTTTCTCATCTTTGACATGTCCAAGACTGTGATAAAAGGTAAAAAAATCCAGTCCACAATCACATTTATATTGAAAATCAGTCATTTTGTGTGTTTTTTTTCCCAAATCTGTGACATCATTTATGAAATTGGCAATTAGAGTTAAAATCCAGATTTTTTTTAGAAAATTTAGTAGTTTTGATCAGGGCTGAGGTTGATTAATAGATGTATGTAAAAGAAATTTGAAAAAAATATTTATCTGATACATTTTTACAGCAGTTTAAAGTAGTGGCTGTTTTCAGCCACGAACAGTAAATTAGGGAGAAAAAGTTAAAATCTGATCCTGCACAAAAACTAACAATGCATCAAAACCAATGTTGTTTCTAATCTTTGACATGTCCAAGACTGTGATAAAAGGTAAAAAAAATCCAGTCCACAATCACATTTTATATGGAAAATCAGTAATTTTGTGTTTTTTTCCCCAAATCTGTGACATCATTTATGAATTTGGCAATTAAAGAGTTAAAATCCTTTTTTTTTTTTTTTTTTTTTAAATAGTAGTTTTGATCAGTACTGAGGTTGATTACTAGATTTATGCAAAAAAAAATATTTATCTGATACATTTTTACAGCAGTTTAAAGTAGTGGCTGTGTTCAGCCACGAACATAACGAAAGGGTTGTGAATTTGAACAATCCACAAGGGTTAAGTACATAATTCCATGTGTTCATTCATAGTTTTGATGCCTTCAGTGAGAATCTACAATGTAAATAGTCATGAAAATAAAGAAACACATTGAATGAGAAGGTGTGTCCAAACTTTTGGCCTGTACTGTATCTGTAAAAGCCACATGAAGCAAACATTTAATAAACAGTACATTTTGACTAGTCTACAGTGATGCTTTGAGCTAAATGCTTAAGTCAACATGCTAACATGCGAATGTTTTGCAGGCATGTACAAGCCTACCATGTTTACCCTCTTAGTTTGGTGTATTAGCATGCTGACACTTGCTAGCAGTAAAACATTAAGTCCAGATGAGGCTGATGGGAATGGGTATGTTTTTCAAGTTTATCATAAACCAAACTGGACAAGGTGAGATTTTGACCTCATGATGGAAACATTTCTCTTAAAACCACAAATGTCTACCAACTGTCCCTTCAAACTGTCTCCCACAGGCTTCACTTACCTTGGGATAAAAATATCACCAAACTTGACAGAGCTATGGAAGCTTAACTTCTCTCCCATAGCAACCAAAATAAAGAAGGACTTTGATAGATGGCACAATCTCCCCTATCTGTTATGGGGCGCATTAGCTTAATCAAAATTAATGTATTCCCCAGGGAATTATATCCCCTGCAAATGCTACCCTTTTAGATCTCCAAGAAGGTTGCTCATGATATAGAGAGAGCATTCTCTAGATTCATATGGCACGGCAAGAGACCCAAACAGAAAATGAAAACACTACAGCTGCTCTCTGACAGGGGAGGCTTGGGCCTGCCGAACATAATTCTTTACAACTGGGCATGCCATGCTCGCTTCCTGTGGGAATGGTTACATGCTCATCTCAAGTCCAAGCCCTGTCTAGATTCATGGTCCTCTCTGCCATCCTCGCTATGGAGCTTGGTCATGAGTGATAAGAAAAAGCTACACAAGGATATCAAGAATAACCAGATTATATACAACACAATTAGAGTGTGGCAGGAAATCTGTAAATACTTAAACAGAGGAAGTTATGCCTCATTCTTAACCCCTATTACGAGGAACCTGGATTTCCCCCCAGGTCTCCATCCCAATATTTTTGATATGTGGCATGGCAACGGGGCACGTGTGATTGGAGATTTGTACCACAATAGGATATTAATGACTTTACAACAAGTATCAGTATCCCTAAAGAACATCATTATGGTCTTCTCCAGGTCAGGCACTTTATTGGATCCAAGACCTTACCCCCTCCTGATCTAGCCATGTATAGTGATGTAGAGAAGTTCCTTATGTCCTGGAGAGGCATCACACGTTTTATCTCTTCCTTCTATGCATTGCTATACTCTTAGTCCAGGTGATATTACAAGCATTGCACAGAAGTGGGAGAAAGATCTCAACACAGAGTATATTGAGGATGACTGGCAGGAGACCACTTTACATGTAATAGATTGAGAGAGACACAGTATAAAATATTACACCATCTACACATAACTTCTTACATACTTATTAAGATGGACCGTCAGATCTCACCTTTGGTAACAAGTGCCACAGAGAGATTGGAACATATTCCTTCTGGCAATGTAAATTGATAAAAAGATTTTGGGGTACAATTTCACAAGAACTAAGTGGCATCTTCCATACAAAAGTTAAGAGGGACCCAGGCCTTCTCATTCTTGGCCTCCCCTCAATGGAGGGGACTCGAACCCATTTGAAGTTCAAACTATGTGACAAATTGCTATTATTAGCTAGAAACTTTATTTTAATTAATTGGATCAATGATAAACCACCTGTCACATTATGGTATAGGGAAATATTCAGGGTCCTCCCTTATGAAAGACTTAATGCAGTTGCAAAGGGTAACGAGAGGGCTTTCAATGAAACATGGGCTCCTCTGCTTAACTACCTACCAGAGGATTTGACTCTGCTAGTGATGAGGGGGCCAGTTTTCCCTAAAATGGCCACACCCACCTGGGATAAATCCATAAGTGCCTTCTCTTGTACTGTGGTTCTCAAATACTGTCTTTTCATGTTTTAACTCCTCTTGATGTATCTCTGCTCACTTTTGTAGAATATGGGCACTGTTGTGGCTATGGCTACAGGAATGGACAATGTATGTGAACGCAGAGCAATATGGAGATAGGCTCTAGTATGTACTGTGAAGATGAAAGGGGGGGCAGTAGACTGGGACATTTTCCTGCTAAGAATAGACAGAGAGATAGGCCCAATCCCAAAGTGAGCCCTGAGGACTAAAGACTCAGACTTAATTGATCTCAGGTGCTAAGTGAGTGTGAGGCCACATGGGCTCAAATAGGTATACATGGGATTGGGACAGCACTTCACACGAGATCACATGTTACCTTGGCGACGTTTAATAAAAAAAGATGTTCCTGACACGTGCCGGTTTGGGAATTTTCGTTTTAAGTTTGTTGCTTTCCACACGGCCAAGGCACAGGAGACTGCTGCGTGATTCCACATTATTTCAAGCTCTTGTTTTACAAGCTGGAAAACAGTTTGGTCTGTTCCGTGGCCGTGTGTCATGCTGTTGTTTACCTTTGTAATTTCCGGATTTCCATACGGTCTCCGCGGTCAACGTCACAACGCTTTGAACTGTGGGTAATTCCCTTTGGTGAAGTCTGCATCGATGCAGACTCACCGAAAGGGCTCGGTAAGTGTGTACTCAAACCCTCACGCCCTTCGAAATTCGACATTGGGACAACCCTAAATCCTTAGGAATTTCGCCAGAACGCGCACCAAAGTCCGTGAGTCTGGACTTTGGGATTGGGCCATAGACATCTGTGTCTATCTGTATCTTTATCTTCTTTTATCCATCGGTTACTGATATGATGGCAAAATGTATAAATTGGGTTTGTTGGGGGGGGGAAAAAAAAAAAAAAAAAGTAAGCCCATTGTGGTACCGTTTGATTAAAAAGACAGACCTAAGTCATCTATGCACAATGAACATTAGTACCAAATGTCATGGAAATCCTTCTGAAAGCCGAGGAGAATCAAAGTCAGTAGAATATATTGTCTGGGAACCACAATTTGGCACCAATCCAATAAGAGGTTGACTATTTCACTCAATAAGAAATGCATGTACGTACATACATACTCTGTGCAAAATTGATTTGCAACCCAGCTGATAATTGTGGACACACCTTCATTGCCACCCATAAGCATGAGTGGGGCTGGGGAACCCACAAAAAAAGAAGAAATTTATATAAAAAAAAAAAAAAAAAATAAAAAAAAAAGGCATTGGGTTAATCTTTTAATTCAGCACAACACAGGTAGAACAGGATGACACCAGTAACATGTATGATGCCATTGTGGCCAGGAATGCTCAACGGTTCATAACTAAGAGGTTTAACTTTTCACACTGTCTGAAGAAACCGTTCTCTACCACAGCCAAGTGTCAAAAGCTGTGACTGCTCACTACAAAACTGATAGTACATAACATGTATGACAACAGTAACAGTGCTTCTTCAAAACAAAAAAGGAGGCATGAATGCCAGCTGAGTGAGAAGACATGAGGCATGGTTGTAAGGAATGTGAAAAAGAAAAGGATTGTTGGAATGCAGAACAAAAGTTGTGGCCTGACAGTTCAAAATGGATCAGAACCAGGACAGCTTACCATACAGCTGGTACGGTAAGCTGTCAACATAACACATTTACAGTATTTGTGATGCTTTTGTTTGAGCTACTAGCAAGGAATTTGGAAAACATGATAAAAGAAAGGAATGCTGCAGTAGAGGGTACTAGACACTGCAAACAGGGAGAGTAATATTAACACTCCACTTGTGACCGATGGAATAATGTGTATTATCAGTAAGTCACAGCAAAAAATAAAAGTAATGTGTAGTAGCCTACCAGTAAGTCAGAGCAAGCAGTTGAGTGTTCATATGAAGTAATTTTACTGCTGCTGGTTTTGGAATGACATTTTGCACATGAAAAAAAAAAAAAAAAAAAAAAAAAAAAAAAAATCAAACAAACATACTCTAACAACTTTAACCATAAACTGATATACCATTACTCAATATGAACCCTCAACTGCTTGCTCTGACTTACTGGTAGGCTACTACACATTACTTTTTGCTGTGACTTACTGGTAATACACATTATTCCATCTGTCACACACTCCCTTCTCATCCCTCTCCATCTGTGGTAGTATTAACAATACAGGGTTAGCACAGCACTTTAAAGCAACACTAGAGAATTTTGTAACTTAAAATAACTGTTCCATAATGGTTTCTGTGGTTCATCAACTCGTAACGGGGTTAACGGCACTTTTGCATTCACTTTGCGGCTGTCTACCGGCTATAACCGCACTATGAAAGTTTGTCAGACCGGGTAGCGGATCTGTAGTTTGAATGAGACAAATCCAGTTCCAACTTGTAGGGGGGACCAAAATGGGAAAAGTTCTCTAGTGTTGCTTTAATCAAAGCCACAAGATGGCACATGGGCACAAAAAGTTAACAGGTCTTCACGTGATCATGCCAGGAAACTGCAAGTTGTTTGAGATGGAATGGAGCGGCAAGCGAGAGATAAATTACGGTCCTTAATTTGCAAAGGTCTGACGCACGGCGTCAGCAATGTGCTTGGCGCTGATGCCGAAGATGTCCAGCAGCTCTTGAGACTTTCCGCTGCGGGGAACACCGGTCACTGCAAGCCGGGTCACAACAATGCCAGGCTCCTTGCCCACTGCTGACAGCACTGCTTCACCAAGACCACCTGGACAGAGACAGACAGACCATCAGCTCAAGTCACCAAGGGATGATGATGCTCTCTTAACAGACCCGGGTAGATCGAGAACACTCGTCCCTAAACATAATCACTGAGAAACACTACTCGCGGCCCCTGGTGTATTCTTTGGCAAGAATCAGTCTGCAAACTCTTAAAACTCTATGGTACATGACTGGAGAACCCTTCAACAGGACATTCAAAAACAGAAAACAACCCACCTTCCTTGTAGTGGTCCTCCACAGTGATTATCTGGCCCCTTGTAGCTCTGGCACTGGACATGATGGTAGAGGCATCCAGGGGCTTGATAGTGAACGGGTCAATCACACGGATCTTCTTTCCTATAGGAATTCATAACATTCGAGAGGGTTATCAGACCATACAGGCCAAATGAGCAGTTGATCCCCTGAATTACCAGAACATGGCTTGTGGATGTAGTAATGACATGGGGGCCTCAATAACTACATCTAACCACTAGAGGGCAATGTGAGTTTACCTTCAAGGGCCAGCATATCAGCAGCAGCAAGGGCCTCATGCAGAGTAACACCAGCTCCAATCACCGTTACACAATCACTATCGGACTGGCGCACCACCTGGTTAAGTAGAAGTGTATATACACATTTTCCTGGTGGCTAGTCCAGTCGCTTTGTTGCTACTTGGTGTACAAGTATGTGTAAAACCATTGCATTGATCATTACCTTAGCTATGCCCACTTCAAACTTCTCATCTGGAGAGTAGATGACCTCATTGTCTGGTCTACTGGTACGGATGAAACAGATACCCTGAGAATATAGAGTTACAACATAAAAATGCAAATTCCATCATTGTGAAGACAATTTACTGGACAAACTCTACCACAAGGTGGCCTGCCAACCTTCGTGTTGGCTGACAGCTCAACGGCTTTCTCTGTGGACACTGCATCGCTGGGGTAAAACACCGTACATGTTGGGATAGCACGGAACATGGCCAAGTCCTCCAGGGCCATCTGGGAAGGACCATCCTCACCTGAAGGCAGAGGAAGATCAGTTAGGAGACCGTGGACACTTCTGGCCTATAAGAAAACTAGTGATGCTTCAGCAGAAAGCTTACCGATGGAGACCCCACAGTGGGACCCTACCAGGTTGACATTTGACTGGGAGATGGCTCCCATGCGGATCTGGTCATAGGCTCTAGAGAAGAAGGCAGCAAACGTGCTGGCAAATGAAACTGTGCGGTCACGGGTGGCACAGCCAATGGCCACTCCCACCTGCAGCAAGTAAAGACAGTTAATCAGGGTTAGTCTTAATGAAAGGAAACAGGATTACATGGTCACAAGTGACAAGCAGTAGTGAGAGGCTGGAATTATTATGCTAGAGAATACAGAGTAACAGTTCAGACCAATTTGGAGCACATTATGGAAGAGTTAAGCGTAAGCCAAGTTTATCCCACTTTCAAGTTGGAGCCAATCATGTCCAACGTCGGTAACTTAGCAACTGAAAATGAGGCTACAGCATTTAATCATCCGTGAAGACCGAAATATTGTGTACCAAGTTCTGTTCAGCAATGAAGCACTCAATGTAGCGGTCAGGGAAGGCTTTCTTGAAGGTCTCTGAGAAGGTAGAGTTTTTGGTGTCTCCATCGAGGGCCACCACTCTCTTGCTTGCCTGGCCCAGCTTGGCCAGTGCCAGGCCGTATGCACGCCTTGTTGCCATCTGACAGAGTAGGAAGGAAACGTGTAAGCAACAGAGATTAAAAGGTAATGAATACAATAAACAATATTCTACATGTAGGTTAAAGGTTATCTCAGGTGCTTATATTAGTATAAGGCAAGGCAACCACCCACTATACCAACAAGAAACTTATGCTGAACAGTGGTATCACTGAATTTTCATTGACCGTTTAAAGTGTCCTGAAAAATCCAACCACCACAATAAAGAAACTCAAGTGACAAGTTAAAAAAAAAAACACTACCTTTTCTCCCATTTTGTATGCTGGGGGTGAAGGCATGGAGATGGTGCTAAGGTCTGCAGGTGCCGTGTCATCTTTGGGCAGTTCAGGGCACACTGTCTTGTTGGGGACCTGGATCTGAGCCTGGAGGTCTTTCAGGATGTCATCCACCCTGTCCTTAGGGATAGGCTTTCCATGCCAATTATCAAGATCCTCAATATCTACAGCCAAGGGATGAAAAAGTCTCATAAATAAAATTCAGAGAATAGAATACAATCGTTGAGTAAATAAAATATTCCCATATGGAAGCCACACTTACTTTTGAGTCCCTTGCCCTTGAATGTTTTGGCTACAATGCAAGTGGGTTTGTCCTTGACCTGCTGAGCCTGCCAGAACGCTTTGCACAGCTCCTCGACATCATGTCCATCCACAACATACGTGTTCCATCTACACAAACAATGGCTCCGTTTTAACCGCATACCAATATTATAAACCAGGGCTGCAACTAACGATTTTAATAGTAGATTAATCTGTTGATTATTTTTGCGATTAATCTGATTATAATAAAAAAAAAAAAAAACTAATTTACATCAACTCAATACATACATACTGGTTTTAGTTAATGTTGTGTAAAGGTAAGTAACCCAAATAGCAGAGACAGACAGACCAACAGATTCATTAAAATTATTACCATCATTGTAGTAAGTGCAAGTTAAGTTCATTTATACACCATAAAAAAAAAAAAATTATACACCGTATATACCATACGATAATTTAATTCGTTGCCAACTTTAGTAATCAAATTTTATCGATTCGTTGTTGCATCCCTATTACAAACATTACTTGTCCGAAGGACAAGTGCCTCAAAAAGTTAATGTCAAGCCCTGCACATTAGGGATGGGCATTAGATTACATTTTCTTTGATCGTCGGGAGAATTAACGATCGACTATCGATTAATCATTATTTTTATATTAAAATTCATTATTTACTTAATTTTATAAATTAAAAATGCAATGAAAATACAAAAATACAGCGCGTTTTTCCTCGAGATCTTAATTACAAGAACAACTTGTGGCAGTTAAACTGGAGGTTATAGATTATAGATACATGCGCTGCGGCGCGCTGAAGCAGCAGAACCTGTAGCTGCGAGCCGGCGTTCTTAAACAGAACGTAACTCAAAACTATCCAAGGCACGGGACAAAGCCTAATAACCAGTAGGCTAACTCACATACAACTTCTGCACCAGTCTACTGATGTTTGTTGAGAAAGATAAGCATGTTGACATGATCTGGGGTCAGATCCCACCTGCTACGTGGTGACCGTCAGTCCAGCTGCCAAAAACAGCTGAATTGCCGGGATGCACAGACCTCTGCGCTAACTGGGCCAGCCCGGGGAACCTTATTCCATTCTTTGTAGTGAGTTTCTACCAGTCTGGTGATGGTACGTCGGGACGAAATGTGATATGCTGGTTCCACTATCCATGTCAATGAACTTGCAGGTCCCTTGGGTAATTTCTCTGCTCGTTGTGCATCGCAGCTCCTCCGTGCCAACGCCGAGTTTATGCTAGGTTGAGACAGAGCAGGATGCACCGCGGCTGCCACCGACATTAACAGGCTCGGATACACTTTGTTTAGTGGTAGGCTACATCATTTGAGTCGTGGCCGTGTTGTACTTATAGACGGCATCTAAGTGTTTGCAGTGAACTAAGTTAGATTTAAAAAAAAAATAAAAACGAAATGGTCCCACGCCACACTTCGCTGTGTCCTCTTCAGGATTACTTTTGAAATCAAAAATGGAAACTTGCAGCCAGGTAACTGCGTATGGAGTCAAATATTGCCTCAGAGCGGTAAAATGTTTAATTGCTGCCACACTGAAATTAATTTAATTGCTTCAAGACTCCCATTACACAACCAGTATTAGTTTAATCGATAAATTAAGACAAAATTCTTAATCAATTATCGATCGTCGAGTAATCAAGCCCATCCCTAGTCCACATCCAGTATTTGGATCAGACCGCATTCTCATCTGAAGTGATAACTAGTTCAGTTGGAAGGGAACAGAAACCCGTTTTCAAGCGGACCAGAGTTTGGATGAGCGTTCACGCCAGCCCAAACAAACCGGACTATCACACCAAAAGCTCTAGGATTAATTTAAAATGGACCAAACGAGGTAGGTGTGAAAGTAACCTAAAACCTAGAGAATTCAATAACCATGGACGTATGGAAATTCAAAGTTACTGACCCAAAAGCTTCACAGCGCTTGCGGTAGGTCTCCATGTCGTGCTTCAGGGGTGCGGCCTCACTCTGACCGAGCCGGTTGACATCCATTATAGCCACCAAGTTGTCCAGCTTGTAGTAGGAGGCAAAGGCCATGGCCTCCCACACAGAGCCCTCCGAACACTCTCCATCACCCATCATGCAATACACACGGTAACTACAACACAATGTAGAAAGGGGAAACTGATGAATGGAACATTTAACAGTAGTTAGATGATTAATAAAAGTATTGAGTTGAGATTCGTGATGGGTGGCCTACCCATGGGAAAGTGAAAGGTCATTAGACTCCGCTCGGCACAGAATAGGTCACTGTCTTGAGTGAAGAACATTACAGTCGATCTAGGCTATATGAAACTACAGAGCATTCACATCAACGGTGTGCTTGGCCATCAGTGGTATTTCAGACTCAATGACAAAACACACAGATCACTTTGGTCTTGCCAATGGAAACATTTGGCAACTTTGTTAAAACTTTCCATTCAGAGTCTAATTGGCATTCATTTCGGTGTCTCACGCTCACCATCCACTCAAAACGTAACATTAGCCTACTACTCTTTGGCTGGCTCGCGAGCCTAAACAAGCGTGTGCGGCGTGCCGGTTTTGTTTCCGGTCTAGCTAGATACGGTGTGGGGTTGTAGTGTTCCTAACGTTACTAGTTGTTGCAATAGCATGTGAATAAAAAAAACTCATGAATGTTCATCTTGCGATTTATTAAAAAAAAAAAAAAAAAAAAAAAAAAGGTATATGATCAACCTTTTTATTTAAATTCATCTGAAAAGGTTAGAGATTAGAGGTGAATCAGTCACGCCCTTTTCGGGGTCCTTCTAGCTGGCATGTCTAAAAGTAGGAGGAGCTGCTAGACAAGATGCAGCTGTCACAGGGAGATGTGCAGCATATTGCCATGGAATAAATGCAATGGAGAGATCCCTTTCCAGCCTCATGTACCACAGGGGATGATGTTGGAGTTTTGACTTGTACGAATGTAACCATCATCCGCTCGCTCATTGTAAATGCAAACATCTGCTTCTGGCTCATTAGCCATTTACTGCAATGTTACTGTTAAACAGGCCAAAGTTACATTAAAACAGGCCAACATTAGCCAACTGGTAACCTTAACAAGCTAACAAACACTTAACGTTACACCACCCCCCAATAAACTTGCTAGCGAGCTCACCAACTTGGGTTGAATTCCCTGTTGCAGCTGCCCTAAGGTTCGGGACTGGCTCTGTTTTCCTGGTGTTTGCTAACTTTATGTAACCAAAAAATAAATAAATTGCAGCAGTACGTTATCCACCACTGAAAGCCACTGTCACTCTGACAATCAATACTCCTGGTGAGCGGACCTGCGTCTGATGCGCTGTGTGCGCACAAACGCGTTGTCATGGAGGTTTAATAAGAACTGCACTCACTGCTACACATAACTTGCTTTCAGTTAACACAGTGTAGGGCTGGGTACCGATTTCAATACTTTAGGTACCAACCTAATTGCCTCTTAAGTATTGAAAAATGCCTCGTCATTCAATACCCAAGGAGTAAATCTCATCATCAGTGAGCCAATAAGCATGCAGCATGATTCTACCAAGATCTAATAATTGTGGCGATTGGCTGTCCAACGTTACACATCGTAGAGACCACGCCGGAAAAACTACATTACACAGAGAGAGGGGGCCCACGTAGTAGATGGAAAATAAATAAAAAACATTTGTGCCAGAATGTGTAATGTTTTATAAAATTGGTATTGAAAAAAAAAAGAAAAATTCAGTTAGGAACGGTTATCTGAGTCACGGTATTTGTCTCGGCACTGAATATTTTTGAACGATAACCAGCACTAACACTCTTAACCACGCAGTTTTAAAATTGGTTAACCACTGCATCCCTAGTTAGGAACTATTTATTAAACCCTTACATTGTGGACAAATCTGATAAAGCTTCAAATAATTAGTTTGTATCATCTGTGCAAGGCTTGAGGTACAAACTACCTTAAATATTGGGTTGTAATTTCTCCTCACCAACAGAATTATTGTCAAAGAATATGATAGAATCCTGCAATCCACCCCTTTTTCTAGAGGGGTAGGGGACAATGGATGTTTAGGGCATGATGGCAGGTCAACAGATTCCACATAGCAGTGGTGCACACATAGTCTGAAAGCTGGGGACCTGAGGAATCATTTGACATGCAGCTCATATTTTTCCAGTCAAATAAAAATCAAATCGATGAATTAAAAAATTGTGAAAGTAAATAAGGGTTTAGTATATTATGCTGCAAGTTTATGATTGCCAGTCTTATGTTCACTTATGTCTCATAAGTTATTGCATTTTTTTTGGTTGATTCCATTTGTTAGAGAGATTGTGCATAATTTCAATTTTTTTTTTACCACTAGAGAATAAAAGAAATAAAAAAGCTCTCCAAATTATACTACATTAAGATACCAAGACCTTGAGGAACACCATAAACAAAAACAGTCATGCAGTGACTGGCATCAAAAACTGACATTTGGAAATTTCTGCAAGAATTGCAATTTTTCAGCGATTTAATTCCCTAGGTCTCTAGTTTGTAGTTGTAAAGTTTCATGAGGCTGGGATTATCCTAGAAGTCACAAAAAGTAATTGTATACAGCAACACATGTTTCAGAAAATTGTCTCACTAAATTACATTTGCTATGGGGATGAGTCTCACTGAGTGCACCATTTTAGAATAGATAACATTTATACTGCATGAAAAAGAAATGCATGGGATTAGCATAAAGTGGGCATGTTCGAAAGGGGAGACTGGTGGGTACCCATAGAACCCATTTTCATTCAGATATCTGGTTGAGGTGAGAGGTCAAATGACCCCTTTGAAAATGGCCATGCTAGATTTTCCCTCACTGAGTTTTAGCACAACTTTGGAACATTATTCAGTCCCAGGGCAGTCACCGTGACAAGGAGTTAACACAATTACAGGTTTATGCATTAAAACAGATTACAGTGCATCAAGCTCCACTTTAAAAGAAACCAGTTACCTGCCAGTCAAGGAATTACACAGTCTTGTTAAGCAAAGCTCTTTGTTAAACAAAAAGGTTACACAAAATCTTCAACGTTGTCCAATAAAGTTTAACGTCACTCAAAATGTAGGACATTTCACCTTTACAGAAAGGGTCTAGTTGGGAGTATAGAGAACCGCTGCCCTTAAGCAATCTACTTTAAAAAGGATGATCATCAGACGAATGCTGAAGACTGTGCAAAGATGTTTCAGACCACCATATATCAGTTGTAAAAATAAAAAGCAGGATTAAGTCTTTGAACCTCTTATGAATAGAGTTTTTTTGTATACATACGCTGATTTGTCAAAGTGTTTGCCAGTGTAGGCCATCCCACAGGCAGCCCCGAGACCCTGTCCCAGAGATCCTGTAGCCACATCAACAAAAGCCAGTTTCTAGAGAATAGGAGAGAAAAAAAAAAAAAAAAAAAAAACAACATTATGTTAGACATGGAAAGTGACTGTACATAATTCACCAGAAAGTAATTTGAGATTCTTGACTTACTGGTGTGGGGTGCCCCTCAAGGTCACAGTCAATCTTGCGCAGGTTGAGCAGATCAGACTCCTTCACGAAACCAGCCTCCGCCCAGGCAGCATACAGGACAGGTGCAGCATGACCCTAGAGACACAATGGCGATACCAAATCTCAGGTGTGCCGGCCAACTGAAGAATAGCAATCTCTCCTCATAAACAAAGAAATTCATGCCAACCTTTGAGAGCACAAAGCGGTCGTTACACTGGTTGCGGGGGTCATCTGCTTTATAGCGCATGGTGTGGAAGAAGAGCACAGACATGAGCTCTGCAGCACTGCAGCATGATGTGGGGTGACTAGGGAGAGAAATCGAGACAAGTCTGTTGAGAACAGTTCACACACAAAAAAAAAAAAAAAATTCCACACACCATGCACATACATGCATGGGTTGCTACATCCAGGAATCCTCATTTTGTTTTAGTTTGACAATAAAGTAAAAAAAAAAAAAAAAAAAAAAAAAAAAAAAAAAAAAAAAGTGTACCACAATTGGTCATTCCTGAAAAGGAATGAAAAAAAAAAAAAAAAAAAAAAAAAAAGATCCATTTGGCAAGCAAAGATTGTTTTTAATAGAGCATCCCATCTTTTGAGATTAGGAGTATCACAGTCAATAGATTGTTAATCTGTAACACGATCACATCAGTTATGTTTCCACACTTCAGAGCAAAAAAAAAATAATAATTTGTGAAGCAGTTAGTTGCAGCACAGTGGTCAGAGTATTGTAATCGACATGTTTAGAAACCCCACGTTACTCAACAGCATCTCCGCTTCCCTATTGGGTTAAATTATAAAATGGCATCATTTCAACCATGCTGAAACACTGTTATCTTATTCAAACATACATCATGGTCACGGTTAAATTTAATTAAAAACCCAGTGCCCTGTTTACCCAATGTCCTTCTGTTGAGCGATAACCTGCTGAGAAATAAACTTAAGTAAATTCATTAAAGCTGTAACAAAAAGCAATCAGATACTGAAGTGTAATGTTCCATATCAAATTAAAACTCAAAATCATTTCTTAAGGGAGAAAATATCAAAACATTGCATGCCTCACAGTCAGGATATCCAAGACATAATGTATCTATTTCCTTGTCAGTTGACACAAGGAAGTAAGAAACAGGTTTACCAAACATTTATTTTTGAAGGTTGCAGTTGCGCAAGTGAATAAGTAAAAAAAAAAAAAAAAATTCCACAATGCCAGCATACTGGAACTGAGGACATGTGACAGCAGGTAATTGGGACCGACAGCCATCCAAAACTCATTATTCGAATTACGGGAAGCATTTCTGTTGCCTTCTGGTGAAGTGTATTGCAGTTTTGGATGTGTACACAGACCATGTATCGACAGACTACTAGGAGGACAAGGGCCGACGAAATAATATCTACGTTACAGAAGCGAGATAGATAGAGAGAGAGAGAGAGAGAGAGAGAGAGAGAGAGAGAGAGAGAGAGAGAGAGAGAGAGAGAGAGAGAGAGAGAGAGAGAGAGAGAGAGAGAGAGAGAGAGAGAGAGAGAGAGAGAGAGAGAGAGAGAGAGAGAGAGAGAGAGAGAGAGAGAGAGAGAGAGAGAGAGAGAGAGAGAGAGAGAGAGATATAAATAAAAGGGTACACCCGTCATTGGGTCAACAAGGAAACTATTCCCGCTTGGCCCTAGTTCAATCTAACTAGATAACTGTGTGAAGAGAAAAACTTGTTTTTTTGTGTACATGTCTATAGTCATTTTAAGAGGCAACTGCAACTTTAAATTACAGCCTCAAACGGAGCACGCGAATAACCTTTCACATGATCACGTGGTTTGTTAGCTAATAGAAGCAGGTCGGTGCTAATAGAGTCCAAGTTTCATCCAGCAACACTGATAGTAGCATACTGCATAGAATGCAATCTAGCATGAATTCTCAGCTAGATAGTACTGACTGTTGATAACTTAACTAGCTAACTATCGACGCAGACACTGCCATTTGTTTTCATTCATAGCACAAATTGTTAGCTTATGCTACTCCAAGCGTTGCCGGACCCAGACATATTTAATTTACAAAGTAACGAAACGTTTATACGTTGTACTTGCTAGCGGTCTGCTGTGGCTACGCTTTCCACCGCGTGAAGATAATCTGCAGCACGTGTAACGTTAACCAGGCACCAACAGGTAAAACGTGCGTCCCCTACAGTAACGTTATAACAGATTGCATTTACATTTTCTTCGTAGGTAACTATACCTGTTTCAATAACTCGAGCCATCATAACTTGAAGTGACTTACCCAGAGTTAGAGGCGCATGTCGCCTTGATGGAGTTGATCCTGAGCTTGTTGGCGACGTCTTTCAGCCCCTGCAGAGTTTTCTCATCGGGTTTGTGGTAGCTAGTCATGGTTTCGGGATTATTTTCTGAGAACCGTGTCACCTTGGAAAGTAAACTATGTTTTTTCTTTTAAATTAAAGTCACACTACTGCTTCCCGGGGTAGTAGGTTCAAAGCTGCGCCACGCCGCTGCTAGCTGCCCGATACAAGTACAACCGAGGAGGAGGAGGAACCATTGAGGAGGGGATTTATGTCTCCTCTAACTCTGCCACGCCCACCTAATCCAGTCATTGGAGGAACAGCTGTGGGGCTAGTTGCGCATGAGGCGCTGCTTTCACAAATAAGTTTTCAGCTCATTAAAGTTACAGATCTGTGGTGACTTAGTTCTTATCATTTCACCTTTTAATGAGCAAATCACCAATATATGGACATAAAACACGAGTATTACAACAGGTAGCTACAATGTGGAGAACTAGGTAACGTTTATGTCGTTGTATGTTTGGAAATTATCAGGGAATAGCCTACAACGGAAGAAATTGCACCCACCAGTTAATAAAATGGGCAATATTTTCATTAAGATGATTTCTTGATTTGTCTTGGTTTTGGCCAAGGAATCTATGAAATATTGTATAGGTTCCTTCTTTTTGGCAACAGTATGATGAGGTGTGGAAATATTATTGATAACTTCAGATTACTACTATTAATCAGAAACAATTGGATTATCCGATACAATGTACACACTTTTTACTTAGGTGGACAGTAAAGACTACATACAGGGATTTTTTTCATACATATCCATTGCATGTCACTGTTCCCTTAAAGCTAAAGTTGGATGGCTGCCAACAGGGAAATGGTGTCAGATTTTGCCCTCTCATCCTTACTCAGGGAAACACAGTCCAGCAACAGAAATACTCCCTCATTTGTGACTGATTATTTGCATTTGTACATATCAATAGATGCATTAGACATTTTATTTTGTATTTTATTGTTAAAAAAACAGATTGGCTGTAATAGTGTAATAACATGACACAAAGCAACCCTATTTGTGCACATTTACAGATACAGAGTGCATCATACAAGATATACAACGCTTCTCATACAACCCAATCACATCACCCACCTATACACACCAAGCCTGTGTTTCAAGGAAGTCAAACACTTCCTCATTTTGGCCATCATTGCATTTCTTGTGGCTCAGATATTTCCTCTTCTTTAAGTTCCTGAAATGACATACATGCCATTAGAACAACCAGCAGGGGAGCCATTGAGGTCTGACCACGCCACAATGAGAAATAAGATCTTTTTTAGTTTTACCTTGAGTCTCTCCCGGGCCTCAGTCCTCTCCTCCAGGGATACAAGATCTTTGTCAAGTCGCTCCAGCTGTGGCAGAAGAATCAGTACACTCAGCCGGTAGTCTGTCGTTTCCACTAGAGGATTCTCAGAAAGGACCAAAGCCCGCAGAGTTTTGGACACAAGCCCAAGGCATTTTAGGGCATTCTCATCTAAAATTGCATTGCCTCTAAGGGGGAGAGACAGAAGTATATGGAATATATAATCTAGTATATATAATTGTATTTGGTATTTTACTGAATTGATGACAGGTTCTGATCTGTCCTATTGTCATACATGTGTGTACCTGACATTAAGGTATTGGAGACACTTCATGTTGGGGCTAAGGCCATCCAGAGTATCTAGCTGGTTGTCTCGAAGATGAAGGGTGGTGAGGCGCTCTAGCTTTTCTAAACCTTTCAGATCCTTGATGACATTTTGGGCCTGAACAGAGAGCAAGAATAGTTATAGGCACTCTGTTCTCTGGGTCATTACATGGGTGCATGGATATTAAGGCTTGTGTTAATGGATTCATCTCATCAAGTGTGTTAGAGCTATAAATCATAGTGCTTTTATTACCATATATAATCGTCGCAGGTTGGGAAGGTTGATGCCATCAATGGTTTCCAAGTGGTTTCCCCTCAGCTCTAGAGTTACCAGGTTGGCAAAACAGCCACTCTGAAGGCCGTTCACTCTCTGAATACCATTACCTGTTAGAGAGGTTGGAAAATGTCATGTTAAGGACTTGCCAAAAATAAACACTAGGCAGAGTTTGTTATATACTGTATAGACTGAATTATAACACATGGGATTTGGTAAACCTCCTTCTGATCAAATACATAATTCCTGTGTCTTATCACCTCCCTATGGAAACTCTGGTTTATCTTAATACACCACTCATTAATATCATAGAGCCACTACTTATCCTGACATTAAACCAACAGACCAACCTGTAAGATTGAGGCTCTCCAAGGCAGGCCCGACCAGGCCATCCAGGTCTATTAGCTGGTTCACTGCCATACTCAGCCACTGCAAGTAGGTCAACTGAGCGAAAGGTTTCCCTTTGAAGCACGATACTGCATTATTGTCAACCTACAGAAGAGTTGCAATCAACATTCGTCATCAGTTAGAGTGAATCATACTGACAGCCCCAGAGATGCCCTTTTCTAAATGAATAAGAATAGAGAGGTGCTTGCCTTCAGCCAGAGCAGATGAGTCAGAGATGCCAGAGGAGCAAGATCAATAAGGTGGTTGTTGGATATGTCCAGAAAACGGAGGTGAGTGTAACTGCTGATTGCGGCAATGTCATTCAGTCCTCTGAGGAGTACGGTGTTGACAAAAGGGACAATTATTATATAAAATTACAGGAAGATAAGCTGAATTTAAAGTTACAGAGGCAAAGGCAGCCACTTTTGCTTTGCATGTATTTTTGTCTCTTTACTTGTCTTTTAGGTCCACTTTGACAAATGCATGTCCTAGACCATTTCCTGTTCGGCACAGCAATGAGAGGCCCTGACTTATGGTTTCTTGGGTCAAATGGCAAACCTGTACCTGTGAGAGGGAAGACATCATATGATGAGACAACCTGTCTCATTGGAACCACAGCTGCAGCTAAAAGTTACATAGTATTGCTTTAAGTAATGCTTAACTAATGCATGACTCATGACGATTTAATGCATGAATTAATTAAGGCTTTATCATGAATTCCTGTTGCTCTCCATCAACAAATTTGATTAGTTCACGCTTAATAGATCACCAATTAAGTAATGTTAATTCAGCTACTTCATATACATTAATTGATATGCAGCCAAATTAGCTGGATTCCAGTTACATAAAAGTTCAGACCCATGCATTTATACTCAAAGAAATAAGTTGTCAGATGCCACGTTTACAACTTGAGTGGAGCATAAGTTGTTTTGGTTTTTTATTTGTTTGTTGTTGAAAGAAGTGGAGTGAAGCATGGTAGAGAATGATATACTAAAACTAAAGTCATGTAGCAGGTGCCAACTGACAAATACTATAAGAGGAGCGTCCGCTGAGTCGAGTAAACCTCTATATGTGCGCCTGCTCTACCAACTGAGCGAACCCGGCCACCAAATCTAAATATATAACCCAAAATTATTAATTTATTTTAATGCATTTCATGACATTTGACAAGTTCTGGGGCCTTGGAGAGAAAGGCTTCCTATGATTGGGTAGCTCGGTAATGGGATGAGACCTGGGATTTGTTAGCCTAGAAATCTAGACGCACCCTAGTGGCAGCAAATTTATTTTGCAACATCTTGATGTGGGTCTGGGTCTGGCTTGTCAGGCTAGGGATTTGTGGGAATTGAGTGACTTTGTTTACTGCACCTGCTTAAATCAGCATCGTATGGTAGTAACTGTAAGTTAACGTTACACTGGTTTTGTAAAAAAAGATAACGAGTGATATAAACTGCACAACACTGACCAGAATACAACTTCCAACTATCTGCAAAGATGGGACACAGCTACATTTAATGGCGGGACTTGTGTGCACATCTTCATAAGTACTAACATTAGCTAGCTAACGTTATACCTTCTCGTCCTCTCCGGGTCCTTCTTGATGAGTTTCTTCCTCTCCCTCTAACGTTCCATCGGACAACACTGCATCTTCATCCATGTCAGACATTCTGGTCAATTTGGCTCGTGTTATCAGAAAAAGTAGCAGGTCACTGCAGCGGACCAGTTGGTAACTCAGCTGACAAGCGGTTACCTAGTCACACTGCATGGAGTTTAAGCGTCGTAAGAACTGACTGGGTTAACGTAACTAAACTAGCTGTAGCTAGCTAGCGTTAGTGCTTTATCGGACTGTTGCAAGGCCTGCCAAGTTACAGTAGCTAGCTAACGTTAACCTTGTAACTGAACATTTCAACTATTATAAAGACATCGAAATGCAAAAAACAACGTTAACTTACTTAGCTAGCTAGTAATCGTAGGAAGTAGCTAGCTAGAAGCTAACATACGTGTTAAACTAAAGCCAACTGCAGTTGATATCAGACCGCGTTTGTTGATGTTGCCATGGAAACTTAACAGCCACAAGACTCATTTGATGGGGGAAGAGAGAGAGACAAAGAGACTAATGTGCTGCAACAGCGATACACTTCTCTCTACAGGTCAAGATGTGGCAACTTGCATTACGGTATATTCCTCTTTCTTAACCACCGATTTGCAAAACCACAGCTTTGGAAATTACAAAGTTAAAATGTCGAAATATTTGTTTACTGGTTTAGCTAACGTTATTCATACAAGACATCAATAATTGACAGACGATGAAAATGTGTTATTCTGAATTAATTTACATGAGCTTGATGAAACAGTCACATTATTTAACAAATACAGAAATAAAAAATAACTTTCTCCAGAGATGTTTGACATTGTGAATTCATATCTGCAATATGAAAAAGACACTTTTTATCAACACACTAGTTTTAGTGTGTACCTGTCCAGTTCATGAGGCCAGTCTCTTCTAAAATGTATACAGTTCACACCCATATCAGTCATTCACTGAATGACAAGGCATATAGCATTACATTAAAACAAAAAATGATGGTGCATAGACAGTAATATTAGAAAATCCCATTTGCTGGCATAAAGATCTACACTGATCTTTCATTTTCAACAGCAAATGTTTCCCAAACACATTAAGCTTGTTTATCACACACAAGCTTTAAAGCAAGTGAGAACTCAAAACTGCATCATTCAGGAAGAAAGCAAAAAAGTGCATTCTGTGCAATATCCTGACATCCAATGCTACAGGATCAGTTCAGGAGTGTATTACCACTGTTGAGGTAATTGTAATGCCAAACCAAAATTAAGGAGGTTTATCTATATCTATAGGATGTTAATGGTGAAGTGTTTCGTGCTAGGCTTTGTCATTGTCAGTAAGTCGAGATTTTAGGATGAGGGCTCACTCCACTTGCATATTGCGCAATAGAAGTCCTTTTTGAACTCCTCCCTGCAGCATCCTGGCGCCAAGACTAGTGCCTGTGATCCCGTCACTAAAGGGAGAAAGAGAATAAAAGAGCATTGAGCAAAAATTTAGGTAAGCACACGCTGTACGGAGGAAGCAAAGGGCCTCACAATAGTCGGTATAGACCAATTACAAACAAGAATATTTCCCTACACAGAAAAGCCTGACTTACAACAGTACAAGAGGAACAATGCATGTTAGTATCCAGCATTTTGTAAAATGACAACACCAACTGCAAACCTCAAACAACTATAAGACATCTAACATGGAGTCTGTTACTTCACTGCTGCTTACATGGGGCTAAACTTCCTCCTCTTAGAATCAGGATGTTCAGGTCCATCTGCAAGTCTCTGCAAGCAAAAAGAGGACAATGAAATCAATACGAACTGCATTCACTCAGCAACAAACAAAACCTCTATGCAATGTTGTGAAACTCATACAGTCAGACCCTGTCGCTTGACCAACCTCTTTGCCTGCCGATTCCTGCTGAAATCTTCTCTGCTCCAAATTTTGCTGAGGACAGATGGATAATAGGTTTAGACATGTTAACAAGAGGAATGTCTTTCATCTACACCCTTTGGATAACAAACATTAAATGTATGAGACAACAATTTAACAAAATACCCTGAAAATAGGTCTGCTTTACAGCCAGGATTCATCGTTTATCCAATGTTTGCAACGGTGTGAAATTAGATTCAATCTGTTTTTGTAACCACCTTATGTAGCTCAGAGAGCTGTTGGTGCCTGATGAGGGCCTCCTTGCTAGGGAACTGCCTCCTACACAGCAGACAGGCCAGTTTAACCCAGTCTGTCATTCTCCCTTCCTTCTCCTCTTTGTCACCTCCTTCTTCTTCGCTATCAGTTTCTCCACTGTAGGCTGGGACCAGACCCTGCTGCTGAGGAGGAGAACGCTACAGAAATGGGATGCAAGATCAAAGACTGAGGAACAGATGGACACAGAAATGATAGTAAACTTGAAAAAGCATTTTGTAGCATCCTTTACAAAAAGACAGAGTGTTAGAAAAACTATGAGGAGAACAGACCAACACACACACAATCACTGTGACCATACTCCTTACTTCTGTACTTTGTCGGATCTGGTCCAGAAAAATCTGAGGCCGTTCAGACAGTGCACCCTGTAGGACAGAACAGCAAAATCAGAGGGATAAGACCTTGTTTTAGCAGACATTGTCTTATTGCTTGCACATGGGCAGGATGAGTGCTTATAGGAGCCTGAAGCTACCTACACATAATCTGCAGCCATACCGCAAGGTAGGGGGTAGAGCAGAGAGGCAAAGCGCAGCTCAGTAATGTTCTGGAATTGGTTGCGCCTTGAAAAGGTTAGCGGCAACAAAGTCAAAGTTGAAATAATTTTAACTTTGAACCGCAATGCCGAGCGGTGGGCGACACCATGGGTAGACGGCTTAAGGCTCTGGTTGATGGACATTCTCCCCTGTCACTATCGTATCTTGCTGCCCGTAAAGCCTGCTTCACACGGGACGATTTTAAAATTGTCGGCCGATTTTCCAATCCTGAGAGACCCCACACACGGTGATAAAAAAATCACGGGTCTAACAGTTTTGGTCGTACAGTGTGTGGTGCGCAGCACACGGCAAAATCAACACATCACACACGAACCGATTTGACCCCCGAGCATTCCCAGGTCAGACGGGAAATCTCGCAAAATCCCTTGAGATCAAACGTGACTTCAGAGTAAACAATCATTGCGGACGAAGAGGATGCAGCGGTGATAGTTTGTAGTTTGTTTTTAACCGAAAAAAAACGTTATCAAAAGAAAAGGCGATGGTCAAAGAAGACAACGCGAGCATGGACTATACTTGCTACATCATGATATGGAGGGGATTAGTTTTTTCTCATAGTAATGTCGTTACGCATTACACAGATTAATTACCGTTGAAATAAACGTTCATATATTCGTTTCCATGTACTCTGGTGGACTGCAGTTGTGGATGTAGTTATGCCCATTGACTTTATTTATTTTACACAGGCTGCGTGCTCGTTTGTCCCCGGGGGACACCACACACGAGGAGAAATCGGGCCGAAAAAATCCAACATGTTGGATATCCCCAATTTGAGATCGGAGCGTTCCCGACGTCCTTCCGAGCAGACAAGAGCAGTCTTAACACACCACACACGGCAGGAATATCTGATCAGATTATTTTACGAGGGAGGGGTGAATCTGGGCTAAAATCGGCCTAATTATCCTGCCGTCTGAACCAGGCTTAAGGTACACAGGTGTTTACAGCTGAGCATCTGTGTCTGTTTAAGAGTCATGTACCTTTTTCTCCAGAACAGCATAGCCTGCATCAGCACTAGCCGATTCTCGACGGTCATCTAGACGACTGTGGCCAGGTGCCCTAGTGTAACCAGGTGGTAGTGATGTGGAGCCAACGGCAGGGGACGAGGAGACAGAGCGCATGTTCTCCTTGTGTCGGTTGAGACTCTTAGCCCAACGCTCCATATCTTTGGCAATCTATTAATATAAAGCCCAAGAGATGCAAGTTAGCCAGTTAAGCGGACTAAACAGAGGAACATTTACAATTTCAAAAGTCGCCCAAACCAGGGCTGGCCAATATCACCTGAACAACATACTGCAATCCAACTTGGTAGCCCTTTAATGAATACTATCTTGGTGAAGTCTAAAATTTCCAGAACACGTGAGTGGTGTTGAAGAATTATGGTCATTTTGACCATATAGAATAGCATAGATCATTTTGAACTGAAATTCATCATATTGTAATGTATTGTAATTTTGTCCACTAACAGAAGTGTTAAGTCATACATACTAAACTCCAACAGCTGTTAGTTATTGTGTCAACCTTTTTAGTTGTACAAATTTCTCATCAAAAAACTTTGAACTCCAAAAGGTAAATTTCATTAATAATGTCAGTACTTGAACTATCATTCCACTATGTAGAGTACCTGTTGAGCAGTTTTATTCTTGGGTTTCTCTTTCTTCTCCTTGCTCCCAAGGGTAGCAAATGGTGAGTCTGAAGGGACTGCACCAATGCTCGTGGGAGAACCCTCGGAGTTTGACTGGCCAGCAGCAGCAGGGATGTAAGTGTGCTTTTCTCCATCCCAGTACATGTACTGCTGAGTGTGAGGGTTGTAATAGTACTGCACAGAGGGGCACACAAAACCAAACTGAAATGCTGAGGGAGAGGATACATTCAGAAAGGTCATTCAAAGAATACTGGCTTGACATTTAGACTGCAGTACAACTCTTTACCTGGGAGTTTGGGTCATAGTAGAGGCCTGTAAGTGGGTCGTAATAGTAGCCAGAGCTTTCGTCATACTGGTATGTCGAAACATCTGGCACAGCTAAAGTCAAAGACACATCACATATACCGCAGTGTAAGATATACAATTTAAAAACATTTAATTGATCATAAAAGGTTAGCTTGACAGCATCCTCATGATTGATATACATTCACATAACAGAATTAACACTTAGCAGTTACCCACCCAAAAACTATTGTGTATGCATGATTTCACCATTTTAAAGAAGTCTGTGGAAACTAATTTTAAAGAGTGGCTCAACTGAAATGTCTGCCACAAAAGGTACATCTATTTGCAGTATAGTGGTATTTATGGAATGGACCACCAGAGGAAAATAGGGGAGGGTCATGTCTTTTTATTCTTTGTTGAGGGGAGGGTCACCCAACTTTTGTATTCATGAAAACAGCAACATTTCAAAGTGGCTCGTTTGGTGCATATTTATCCATGTAGCTCTCAGTCTCGGCCCGCTACCAGATGGGTCTGACCCATGAGTTTGCTAGGGGGCAGGGGAAGCACTGCCCCCCTGGTGGCTGAAACGGGTAATTGCATCATTTAAAAAATGAGTGGAATAATTACATCTGTCATGACCAGATATTTTATAAATATCTTAAATTACACAAAACAACTAAATGGTGGTAGGCAATACATCAGATTTCATATATTGCTTTAGTATATTATATTTATATTTATATATATATATATATATATATATATATATATATATATATATATATATATATATATATATATATATATATATATATATATATATATATAAACAAGATGGCTGACATGGGAGCAGCAGGACGCAAAAAACGAAAATTACGTTTGGATGGACGCCTTGCCGTCTGGACACCTTGCAATAAAGGTTTCCTAAATGCCATGTATATACATTTGATGTCATCTTACTAATTGATTGCGGGTTTTGTGTAGATTTGGACTTTTATACGTTGTATTCCACTTTGTTTAAACGGCGAAGTGGAGAGGCCTCATTCACCTATTTGGAGCTCGCTGGTGAATGTGACACTCGTATAGGCCTTGCTGGATACACCGTGACTATTTGTGGATCTACTGATCGTTGTGGATTCCTTTTTTTCCGTGTCACTGGATTACTGCAAAATACAGATCTTTTTTCTCAGCGTGTCTTAACGTTTTATGGTGTTATTGCGCTTGGTTTCTGCATTTGGAGAGGCATCTCAACAGACTGTAGGTTGAACACTGAGTGTTCACTGTTACATTTTAGTTGAATTTAGTGTCGGGGCATTCCGCCACCGTCTGTATATTGCATTCACAGTCGTGCCACGATTGGATTTCATAAGGGTGAATTGTTAAATTGTTACAATGTAATTTTAAATCTGCTAAAATAAAATAAACATATGTTTTGGAATATAATGTTCAACTTTGGCAGCTTTACCTATGTGCTAAAACATACAATGACTGAGGAAGTCCATGGCAACCAGTGTTGAATTTTATATTTCCCAGTGTCCTTTGATGAATGGTCTCAATGTTTTATTTCATGTTTCACTAGTTTACTAGAGGAGTAACTTAGTATTTGAAGTAATGCAGGTAGTGTGCATTAGGTTTCCATGCTTATTGTGTTTCCACAACAATGTTAGTGAGTAAATCTACTGAAACGGCCACCACACCATAACAGAGGAGTGTGATGTGTAAGATGACAATGCTGAGGTTAACTCATATACCATATATCATGGCTGTAAAAAAAAAAAAAAAATATCAAATTGCCTCTGTACAGCTTTGCTAAGTGCAAACTAGCACATAAGGGGAGGGTCATGCCTCTTTTTCAAATCATTTTGGAGGGTCATAGAAACATTATTATTGGCGAGGGGAGGGTCAAGTCTTTTTAACCTAAAGGTCCCAAAACTCCTCCGGTGGCCCCTTAAATACATAACGAACAATCCCTTAGTGAAGATGTTAAGTCTGTGTTTTTTTAAGCTAACTCGATTCCTAAAGCTGTGTTACGGAACACTGTAAATAAATTCTCAACCTGTAGGCAACACTGGACACACAAAGCCTTACGATATTGCTGAAGCTCATGTTCAGTGCCTGGGGTAGCAGGTTGGCTGGGAGCAGCTGGTTGTGGCTTTCCCACTATCTCAACCTGAAAAAAGACAGAGCTCTTAAAATCAAGAAAGTAATGGCATTAAATGATGAAAGAATACAAGAGGCAAGAAGAGATGCAAACTAATATTGTACCTGTGTAACTGGTGCGGTGGTGATGAGTGCAGTCTGTGTATGACTAAGAGGATGAACGACTGCTGATCCAGATGTCATTGCCTCAGCTGAACACACAAACAGGTGGCTTAAGTTAACTCAAGTTCAATTCACATGTATACCGTTATATAGATCATATTGGTAACAGGCTCCATATTTTTAGCATATATAATACCAACCTGCTCCTCCTGTGTATGTCCCCATCAGGGCTTTTCCTGCACCGGGTAAAGCAGCTACCCTGGCATCTGCCTGGGTCTTGAACGTTGTGCCATCTAGCCCAGAGTATTCATTTCCTTCCTGATTGTATGTTACTGCTGCCCCCTGCTGATACACTGCTGTATCTGTACTCTGGCCTCCACCTGATCCATTCTGAGCAGTCTGAGAATGAAAAAGATATATTTTTAAACAAAAACACACAAGAATACAATCATATATTTAAAATTTGAAATTAAAGATGTGTTACAGCCCTATGTTTTCTTGGCTGTCATTCAGGTTACCTGTGTGACAGCCCACTGTGCAGCAGCTATAGCTGTGCTGGCCACAGTAGCAGCACTCACTCTGCTGCCATCCGTCAGAAACACATCACTGACATAGAAAAGAGGTACAGTCAAGTCAAAGTTTATTTATACAGCACTATTTATACAGACAAGCTGACCAATGTGCTTTACAGAGCAATAGAATATCACACGACAGACAAAACAAGAAAACTTTAAGAACAAATTAAACACTATTAAAAGCAATTGAATAGAAGTGTGTTTTCAAGAGTGACTTGAAAACTGACAAGTCAGAAGCAGAGCGAATATGAAAGGGCAAGCTATTCCATAGTGTCGGGCCAGCAATGGCAAAGGCACGATAACCTCTGTGTTTTAACCTGTACCGTGGTATGGATAAAAGTTTCTGTGTCCCTGACCTAAGATCCCTGGAAGGAGTGTATTGCTCTAGGAGTTCCGATAAATAGAGGGGAGCTTGATTGTTAAGACACTTATAAACAAATAAAAGAATTTTAAAATCGACCCTAAAGCGAACCGGCAACCATTGAAGGGAAGCTAAAATTGGAGTGATGCGTTCGTATTTACGAATGCCTTTTAAAAGTCTCGCTGCCGCATTCTGGACTAATTGAAGACGTGTTAAAGTTGTAGAATTTATTCCGTAATATAAAGCATTACAGTAGTCCAGTCGGGTTGATAAAAATGCATGTATCACCCATTCAAAAGCTTGAGGACATAAAAACGGCTTAACTTTAGTCAGCATACGTAAATGAAAGAAGCACGAACTGACAACAGAGTTAATTTGTTTATCCAATTTCAAAGAACTATCTATTGAAACACCTAGGTTTTTCACACAAGTACAGGTACAGATAGGGTTTCAGCGAGTTTCTGGTAACCAACATTTAGAAACCTTTCTTTATGGTGTATAAACACAACGGTCTACTTTTAGGCAACTAATTTGTTTTAGGTATCCACTTAATTCACATGACCAATTTGAGTTTTAATGTGATGTGGTAATTGCTGATTTGAAGCCAAAATATTTTTCTTTGTGCAATAGCAATAATGTGCAGTGCTCTTGTGTTTTTTTTTGCAGTAAAGTGTGGGTCTTTACCGTTTGGAGCCTTTGGCAAACTCCACCACAAGTGCCTTCCCGTCAATAGAGAGAGCTGGCTGGAGAGCCTGTAAGATCTGGAGCAGCTGAGATGCCTCCTGTTGATAAAAAATACAGAGACCTGTGAGTTAGTGTGGGTGCATTTGTGTAGCTGCCTGTGTCTATGTATATTTAAGATAAAGCTTATTTCAGAATAATCAGAAGACAAAAATGTTTTGCCTATGGATTGATCTAATCTCATTACAATTTCATTTAAATCGGTGAATGACAATTCATCTGTCTAGCCCTCAGGCATATGTGTGTGTGTCTGCCTCATCATGTTTCTCACCACTATTGTAGAGAGTTGTAGAAAGGCAAAGCCCCTGTTGAGATGTGTGTGCTTGTCCTTGATTAGGCGAACGTTGGAAGGGGAGAGAGTGGCAAATGGAGCCAAAGCAGATAAGATGGTTTCCAATGGAGTATGCGGGCCAAGGTTTCTTAGTATCAGAGCTGGTGTAGGAGAGGATGAAAGAATATTATATTATCCAACACAAGATTTACCAATTCAAGTAGCAGATAATAGGCAGTGTTGTCCCCTTCTGGTTTGCAAGCTATAGCTAGGTAGAGAATTTTTTTTCAAAATATAATAAAAGTGCAAGTATTTTCCTTAATATCTATTAAACTATATTTTCCAAAAGTAGTAGTATAAATAAATCCATTACTATATTAATCAATGATTGAAAATAGAAAGGTTACACAAAACTAGATCTTTCTGAATAGAAGAGATTGCCATGGTGAGGAAAATGTCAAGACATTGTTAGACTTGTCAGACATACTGTCATTGGCAACATCTGCCTGCGGTGTAGCCTGTCCTGGGTTGACAGTAGGACCAGAAGAGTGGTAGGGTGCTGGCAAGGGCAATAAGCCTTGGGCTCCCTCCTTTTGAAGACCAATAGGCAAATCCCTTTGCAACTGGGGCAACTTCAGTTCAGCCTCTGAGGAAAGACAACATGCAATTTATGTATTATTATATGGTTTGTGAGATGTTTTATTGTAAATAGAGAATAGTTAAAGTAATTACAGTAGCTGGGTTAAACTTTACCTGATTTAGGTACACTGCATTTGAAGCACTTCTCTCTCCTTTTAAAGTTTTGCACACCACACTGTTGAAACGTTAAATGACCTACTGTTAAGATTTATTAAAAGAATGAGCAACTAAAGTGACTGATGTACATGGATACAATTCACAAATTGAATTTAGATTTTCATACATGCATGGCACACATTGCAAACACACACACACACAACCTTGTTGCAGAGCCAGTCCTCATTGGCACGCGGTTTTGGGTCACTATAGTGCATAGACACTCTCTGTCCCAGAATCAACAGCACTCCCTGAAAGAAAAAGAAAAGAGAGGGAGGGGGAACAAAAAATGATTATCAGCGATAATTAGGCCACACATGCCAGAGAAAGGCCTCATCTCACAAGAGATGAGAGAGAATGAAAGGGACGAGAGGGGACAGAGAGAGAAAGAGAGTAGAACTGAGGCTGAAGGAAAGAGGACACCAGAGAATTGCAACCTTCAGCTTTAGGAAATTGGGACGGACTGAGATGGTGTATGTGTAGTGTGTGGGTGTCCATTATTAAGGACACAATGCATTTTGTTCAATTGTGTTATCCCTCCCCCCTTAAGGGGAAACCTTTTCACAGTTTTCCACACATCCCATCCCACTGTCACCACCTTCATCCCCCAAATAGACAATAGCTCCATCCTAAAGATATAATAATGGTTGATGACCCAGATATGAAAGGTTCAAAAACAAGAAAATTAAGTACTATATTGGTTCAGAATCAACATACAATAGACCGTGTGAGAAACTATATTTACACTGTAACACTAACCCAGAGGTGGTAGTGTAGAATTAGGAGAGAGAGTGAAAAAATGTCACTGATGAAAGAGGAGAGCTCTATAATAGAGGAATTTGTATTGGGTAAATGATGCCAGTTATAAAAACTATGCTGCTAGGCTCCAGACAGACAGACGTCAGCATGATGTAACATGAATTTGCCTGTTTGTGGAAGTAGAAATAAAAGACCTCAAAGTACAAAGACCTACCTACCTCAGGGACAAAATTGATTTCTCTACTCTGTGTGTCTATACCATACTGGAATGCATCACGTGCAGATGAGAGGGTATGTTGTTATTGTGCATTTGTCCTGATATTAACCCATATGTCCCATTGTATGCATGTATATATGTGTATGTGTGTCTGTGTAAGGGAGAGTGACCTGGTTGGTCTCCATCCAGCGGGTGGCCTCCTGTATGACATTAAACTCGACGAAGGCGAATCCTCGGCTCTGACCTGGACACCGCCCAGCGCCATGGTAACCGAACAACAACAACAACAACATAACAACGCAGTGAGGGGTTAGTGCTTCATGTCCAGAGGAGAGAGAGACCCTGTATCAGCACTAATAATCATTGCTTCCTCTCTCCCTTGGAAATAACACACCTGACAGTTATTGGAGAGCCGCTGTCATATTCTCTGCAAGGGTGGGAGGACGCAATGTCAAGTATCTCAACAGGGTCAAGGAAAGAGGGAGATTCCTACCAACTCATCAGTTTGAGTCTGAGCTTTTTGTTTTTGAATGATGAAGCACCCACGCACCAAGAAAACACACACACACACACACACACACACACACACACACACACACACACACACACACACACACACACACACACACACACACACACACACACACACACACACACACACACACACACACACACCAGTCTAAAGTATGTAGCACTGGTGTGGAATGTCTCCATATTATGGCTATGCATTACTATGACTGACTAAGAACACATTATACAACATTTAGATTTTTATACTTTTAAAACAGCACTTATTTATTTTTTTTATATATATATATATATATATATATATATATATATATATATATATATATATATATATATATATATAAAACTGAGAGTGACTTATCCTAAGAACAGATAAACAGTGATGCGGGGTGAGAAAGACAGAGCAGTACAGGGGACTGTAAGTGTGCCTAGTCAGATAGGCACACCTTACAGACAACCAGTGTGTTAGCAAAGGGATAGGCCAGTGAGACAATGACCTTAATGGAAAACCTTTAGAAAAAGACAAGCTTTACTGAGTTGCATGGATGACGCTCACGTAGCTGAGAGATAGCTGCAACACTTATATCCCCACACGTACACTCAAAAATAGCTACAATGACAAACGCCATAAAACGCATTCTGCTTCCACTGCTCATTTCTTAGTTGACACTGTTAGTTTGTGAGCATTGTTCATCTACTCAGACACATCTCACTTAAAGATGGATGAGGCAGAATCATGAAAGGGTAAAGATGATAAAAGAGGTAAGGCAAAAAGGAAAATGAATGCCATGGAGTGAAGATCTACAACCTATAGCTGTATGCATGCATTCTTGTCTTTGAGAATATGGATAGAGCTCTCCTTTGAAGCATGCATGGATATTTTGTTGCCCTGTGAGCACTAGCCAGAATTCAAACACCAGCAGACAAAAAAAAAAATCAAAGCAGGAAATTGCAGCAAAAGCCTGTATATAAGTAAATAAACATAAATATTAATTCTTTACATCAGCTATCTATCCCGCTGTCAGAGTATGAAGAAAGACATTGACGGTATCAGAGAAGGTAAAGGAAAGGGAGGATGCTTATTAATGAGAGAAGACTAAGCAGATAATGCAAAGTCACCTGAGAGAGCAATTAAGTGAAAGAGCTGGTAATGAATGAGTGTGACATAAAGGGAGAATTCAAAAAGAGAAAAAAACATTTGAGGCAATGGACAAGTTCTCACCTGAGGATTTGTTTCTCATGAGGCGAACCTCTCTTGGCTGGATCCCCTGCTCCTGAAGTTGTGCCCGGATCTATGAACACAGAGGCATTATTTCATTTTAAGTCAACTGACAACAAGACCCACACCTTATCAGACCACTGTTAAGAAAAACACAAACATGCCCAGGAGACATACACCTACCTCATTGGCGGTGGCATTGGGTGGCAGCATGCGAAGCATTATGATGCTGCTTGGCCTCTGGTTGTGGTCTAGATCTGCACGGTAGTCCTGGTCCCTCTGATCCAACTCCTCAAGGGACAGGTCTGGACCAGCATTCCCACAACTATGCTCCTCTGTCCCCACTGTAAAAGCCTGCACAGTCACAAATTAGCAACAGATGTCAACCCAAAAAAAAGTAGCGGCTCTATAAAGAGGATGGACTTGTTATGGCTTACCCTCCTCTTCACCGCTGCACGAGAGAACCTGTCCTCTTCTCTCTGTCTTGCCGTATTGTATTCCATCTGTTCTGAATGGGCACCACCACGATCCCAGTTGCCATCCCTACCTCCTGAATGAGGAGCACTGTTCTCAGGAAAGCCTCTTCCACCTTTCCCCCGACCTCTTTCCTGCGGGCTAGTCAATAACTGCTCAAACCTGGATCCGTCCTCCTCTCTCTGGAGCTTGGGAAGGGCTAGATCAGGCTGCGACTGAGAGCATGGGGGCCACAGGAGCCCTTTCCCCTCACGCCCAATGTCCCCTCCCCCGTCTCCTCTCTGGTGAAACCCCGGGCGGTCTTGGAGACGACCTGGTAAGAAGTCACGGATACCCAGAGATTGCCCTTCACGGTTGTATGGTCTGTCCTCCTCTGCTCTGACATCATATCCTGTTCCTGCCTCCTCATCCTCTTGACCGTAGCCTCTGTAGTCCATGTCACGAAAGTTGTGATCCTTGTGGGTGTTGCCATAGCGACCAGTCCGGTCACCTCGCCCACCCCTGCAAGACAATGTCAGGACTTGTCAGACACATTTACTATATAGGGTAGAAAGGTACAAAAATAAATCTAACTTACCTCCGCTCATAGTCCATGCTGATCCACTGACTCTGCTCCTGGTCACTGCCCTTTTTCTGTTTGGTTACAGCATTGGATACCATGGAAGTACATCAGCAATTTACTCTTTTGAATAGGAAGCAATAATCAGGAGAATCACAGCTCACTGACTGTCTTTTCGAAACCGAGTCAAAACTTATAAACCACTACGTTAGAAAAAATATCTTAAGTAGAGGCCTCATGGGGTGCATAGTAGTGATGTGCAATGTTTGCGTTCAATAGAGGCAGGTCACGTTCGCATTATTCTAGTTCTATCTTCAGGTTAGCTGCATTGTTGAATACTGCAGACTTTTCTAACTTTGACTATTATCCCTGCTTTACTAACTACTCAAACCCCCTAAACAAACGGAGTGATAACCCATCTTATTAAGGTGTGCGCGCAATGCACATGCCCAACTTAACTATCCAAAAAGGAGTATTAAACAATGACGTGTGGCGGTCATGTATGTTAGCGAGCAAGCTAACTATTTTAGCCTGAGTTTGGCTAACGTTAGCTAACGTTAGTCCAAGCAGAGACGCTGCCTCCAGAAACGTCCGTCAACCGTTGTAAACACAACAACAGCAGTTGTATTCGAAATAGGACAAACACTTACCAGTCCCACATGCAACCAACAATAGTTATTTAAATGTCACGTCGAAGCCCAGGTGACAATGGCGTTTTATTTTTCACGGAACCAAGTGTAAAATGGCCACAGCAGAACAACATTTCAAGGGGGAGGGTACCAATACCTAACTCTGTTGTGTGATTGGTGCTTGGAGAGCAGACACATTAGCTTATTGTCGACGATGATTGGACAAGCCAGGCCAACCGTAAACTAGCAGCCCACAATGCATGACATTCAATATTTGATGCGTTTGTGTAGAAACATGTCAGACATAAAATCATGGAATCAGATATTCTAAAGGGTTATGAGTTTTTTTATTTGGGAAAAAAGTAAATTAATGCCAGAAATATAGGGGAGATTCTTGTAAGTATTAATGAATAAATGGAAAGAACACATAAATACCTTACAACAGAAAACCCTATCAGCTTTATTTGGAGAAAAAAAAATCCAGAAACAAAAACCTTAATATGTCACAATAAAATAAAAAAAAAATAAAAAAGAAATAAAGCCCACCCACAAAACTTTCAGCCTTACACCCGGCGCTTTACTTTCAATTAACTAAACAAAACAATACTACGGTTACAATGTATCATTTAACTGACATAAACTGATCATAACAGCAGGATTAATTAAAATGATTAAAATATACTAAGAAAATTAGAGACATTAACAATAAAAAGTTATAGTACAATAATGACAATACCATTAAAGAACGGATGGGGAGAGTTGAGTAAAAGGCAAACTTGAAATACACATCGCTAACATGTCCTTACAAAGCCTTGTAAGACATACAGTACATAATGGACATTATAGTAATAAGATAAACCTATAATCTATCTAAAAGAATATTCAATTTATCAACTACACCACTCATGATTTGACCCACTGATTAAATCACTCAAATGAATCTCTGGTATACACAAAAAAGGTCCTAAAAACTCATATGTTTAACCTGATTGTGCCTCTAGGTATAGTACAATGTCTTCCAGTAAAGTAAAAAGTTTTTATGTCACTCTGAGTAGCTGTTAATTCCATTACCCATCTGAGCCATAAAATGTGGCCATTAGGGGTAACTTTGGCATGGAAATGAGGGGTTAGGTCAGTGACACAGAAGGCCTTTCCATGCATACAGTACATAGACACTGTTAATACACACCCACACAAATATACACACATTCACTGCATGCAGACCTGCACAGGAGAAATCAAACCACCATACAGTCACACAGTCACACAGTCACACAGTCACACACACACACACACAGTCACACACACACACAGTCACACACACACACAGTCACACACACACAGTCACACACACACTTCAATATGGGAAAATATCTCATACAATCGAGTTTAGGCATACCCATGCATAGCGCCTGAGTTAAAATATGGGCCTGAAGGAGCAAAGCCAATGACAGGGAGAAAGCATTCACAAATGTGATGTGTGGACACTACAAATGACAAAATAATACCCGATCTAAGTTATAAATCCCTACCCCACAACTAACTCTTTTTGACCACTGCTCTCAAGGCACTACATGTAGGCGATACTGTGTAAAATCCACTTAGACATGGTCTTATGCTGCGTTCCAGACACAATTTTTAGCCAGTAAGTTACGACTTCAAGTCACGACTCACGACTTGGTAGCGTTCCAGTCAAAGTCACGAGCTGGCTAGCAAAACATTGTGCCGTTGGCAGGGTTCAGGTTAGGCTACCTAACGTTAACTGAATTACTTTACATTGCCTATTTATTTATATTTTTCACCGTTAATCACCGGCGTCTGTACAGCATCAACAGGGGTCGCCATTGTTGTTTATGTGCGTGTGACATCACAAACTAATTGGGAGTACAACGATCTGGTACGAGTTCACGAGTAGTAAGTTACGGGTTTGACTGCCGTTCCAGAGCGCTTTCACGGGTAGACGGTTGTGAAAACACGAGTTACGGGTTGCCTGGAACGCAGCATTAATTCAAACATATTTTATATTTCTGTCTTTTTTTCACATGTCCCTATTGTCTTTGGCCTGGTCAGGACCTTTTCTCTCTTCATTCCCATCATGGCACATTTTAACCCCGTCTACATCTACTCAACTTCAAATCACACCCCACCACCTGCCCTACAAACTTCTAGATCTGAAAGTTTTTGATAGGCGAGAGCAAAATGGCACTTAACCTAATGTATAGACCAAGGAACAAGATGTAGGGGCCTACCAAATAATTTAAGACCTGCTTTAATTTGCTGAGGATAATTGGGTGATAAGAAATTGAGCATCCACAAAACCTCCCCAATTTTCTCCCCTATGTCAAATTTTAATGGAAGCTGCCTCTTCTCCCAGAGCCTATAACAGAAGGCAGGTAGATTTCTTGCCACGTTTCTTGGCCTGCAGTGCTGCCCTAGTTGCCATCTCAAAGACTTCCCTCACACCATCTTTGGTTTTGGCAGAACATTCTTGATAGCCGTAGGCACTGATGCGGTTCGCCATCTCTTTGCCATCTTCAAATTTAACTGGCTCCTGGAGACAAGTGTCAGAGAGAAGACTTCAATTTTGACATTTATATACCAACACTTATGCACTTACCAGCATATTTTGAACAAAAACACAACTGACCTGTTTCATTTTGGCAAGCTCTCGTCTGGTGTGCTCATCATTGCGCAGATCTTTTTTATTGCCCACCAGGATGATGGGAACATTTGGACAGAAGTGTTTCACTTCAGGTGTCCACTTTTCTGGAATATTCTCTACAGTGAGTCAAGGGGAAAAATACAGTAATTAGTAACATATATCAATTTCACAATAGCAAGGTGTTTGATACATAGTGGTGTGACTGATGCAAAGACAATACCTAAACTGTCAGGGCTGTCTACAGAGAAGCACATGAGAATAACATCAGTGTCGGGGTAGGAGAGAGGTCTCAGTCTATCATAGTCTTCTTGACCTGCTGTATCCCAAAGTGCTAGCTCTACCTGAGAAAAGAGAGAGAGGGTTACATGTCAGGACCGACAGATGCATGTGATAAAGAGGGTCATTTGAGCAAGTTATAAGATTAAGAATGTATGTAAGTGTTTAAGCAGACCCATATTACATTATTCTTATACTTTATCCCTTGTATGGTCCTTCGTGTCATGGGGACTTGGTTAGTTTATTTACATTTTGTATTAGCCTGTCCAAACGCGTTTGATCATGCCAGTTCACGTGAAATGACATCACATAGGACGCAAGGGTCACCGCCAGGCCAATGCAAAAATGTCAAATAAACTGAACGTGTCCCGGGCACCCAAAGGACAACACAAGAGTTATATTGGAAGAAAAATATAGATACAAAAATGATTGAACTGACTAATAATAAGCAGTAATTTTAAAGAGTCTATTTTAAAGTAAAAATGCCAAAGACTCATTTCTTCCACTTCCTCAAATATAAATATTTGCTGTCTTCTATGATAGTAAACTGAATGTCTTTGGGTTTTGTACCATTGCATGAAAAAACATGCAATCTCAAGTCGATTAATATAATGTATATAATAATAAAAGTAACCTGCAACTATTCTGATAATCGATTAATCATTTTTTTCAAGAAATAATTCCAAACTTTTCATGGTTTCAAATGTGAGAATTTGATGCTTTTGTGTCCTACGTTATAGTAAATTGATTCTCTTTGGCCTTTGGGCTGTTGGTCAGACAATGATAATGTTATCTTGGGCTGTAGTAAATGATAATTGAAATTATGCATTTTTCACAATTTTTAAAAACCAAACAATGAATAATCGACAGATTGATCATTATTGAAATGAATTGTTAGTTAGCAGCCCGAATTGGTTTACATTTTCAATTCAGACAACAAAACATAACAACTTTGACAATGTGATAATAACTAATGATAATGAAGTAATATTATTGCTAATTTTGCTCAGCACCCGCACAGTTTCTACAAGGACCATTTGGGCTCCCCAGACCCCAGTTTACAGCAAGTGTTTTATGTCTCACCTGTTTCCCATCCACTTCAATGTCTGCCACATAGTTCTCAAACACAGTGGGGACGTAGACCTCTGGGAACTGGTCCTTACTGAAGACGATGAGCAGACAGGTCTTCCCACATGCACCATCCCCAACTATCACCAACTTCTTCCTGATAGCAGCCATCTATGGGAAAGAGTCCAAAACAAATTAATACTTTTAAAACAAGGTTATAAAAAGTCACTACTCTTCACTAATAATACATACAACCAAACACAATTTTAGCAATAGTGTACTGATTCACATAGTGGGTGAAGAAGACTTTTAAACTAAAACGGTGCAATTACAATCTAGGCTTCAGTTTCCCCTGGTTGGCACATTAGCTACATTAGAAATAACAGCTCAGACAACGTTAGTAACGCGACAAGACCGGTCTCCTTATATCTTTAGTTTCATTAAAGAGATCCTGATGTAGGACCTAAATCTTAACCAAAACAAGCCGGCTTGCAAACCGAGAGGCTGCCTCGGAGGTAGGTGTAAACATATAACATTTCCGTGCTGCGTTCCCATTCCTGCTGAATGGCTGTGCAGTGTATTCCGGGCCTGTCAAACCAGCTAACATTAGCTAGCAAGAAAGCTAACGGTGTTTCCCGTGGTTTGGATTACTGTCATTCAAGGTATTCCCTCTGAAATTATAACTAAGGTATTCATCGCACTACTGTAATACTTATGTGACTGAAACAAGAATCGGCATAAAGTTTAAAAGATATAGTTGAGTAAGATTACCGCTTGATGTTTCTGTGTCCGCCTTTCTCCTCTTCCTGACCGACTGGAAAACTCCGCCTACCACTAATACGCATGTGCACAAGGACGTCATTAGGCTGCGGGAAATGTATCTAAACTATGTTACAATTGTATTACTTATACATATTAACAAATGAGGAACAGTCACTGGTAATATATAATAAAACAATGTAACATGAATAATAATATTAACTAAACTGAAAGTTCAAGTCTAATCGTCAGACTTTTTCATTGATCTTTTATTGACGGTTTTAAATATCAATAATGCAATAGGCTACATTCAATTGTGTAAAAAATATGTACATACACATTTGAATAATATATATATATATATATATATATATATATATATATATATATATATATATATAGAAATTACAATTCAGTTAGATGAAAAATATAGCCCATTGTTATGTTATGTTTTCAGGGTAAACTGTCCATGAGGAGGGATAAAGATAAAGAGACAAACGTAGCCTATAACATAACCTACAGATGTTTACACATTGAATTAAAGCAGCCTACTGTACATTTTAAAATGAAAGGTCTGTCACAAAAGCTAATTTATATCCCACTAAAGAGTTTTCCCATTATTTATTTGGGTTTATGTTGCATCGCAAGCATGAATCACAATGATCTAACATTAAGAACTCTGCATCATGTGCAAGTACACTGCTCACTCCTGCGTGAGAAGAAGGGCACAGAGGGCTGCAGTCCGTCTGAGCTGCCTCAGCTCTCTCAGTGAGACTCTTCAAAAGCATCTCCTTGTTTCAGGAGGCGAGGTCGCCTCATCAAGCCCTCCTTAAAGTGAGCATGGCTTCTCTCTCCTCCTCAGTTTATTTGAGGGCATGCTTATTGAGACTGAGCTGTTCATGTCAGAGTTACAGCACTGCTGCTTCTATTTGTTTCTATGGACACTGGAGGTGAAGTTGCTCTGATTGGCTGCTTGGCTCAGCCAGTCTCAGGTCTATTTCCTGACGGCAGTGGTGCTGTTGCTGCGCTGGTAGAACAGCACATAGGCTTGGTTGGTCTGAAGCTGGTTCTCTGAGACTGCAGTCACACTGTGGGTGGGTAGATGGAGAGTAATCATGAGAACCAGCTCCAGGTTTATATAGGTGTCTCAATACCAATGACCCACAGACACATTTGGGCTTTTGTAAATAGATGATGTCGTTGGCAGGGCATTGTATATTAAAACAAAATGATTTGGGTGCTGGGCAGGTCTCACCTGGAGTCATTGTAGAAGCACCACCCATTTTCATCTGAACAGCAGGCTGTGTAGTGGCCCATGTTTACCGTCCCAGCGTGGTTACATATTGCATATAAATCATACAGAACTGGGGCTGTGGAGACATACATAGATATGATGACTAACTTATTATATTCTTTAGAACTACCGTTGTGTCAGTGGTGTGTTATTTATTTATATGAATTACGGAATAATCAACCTATTGTTAAAAAAAAAAAAAAAAAAAAAAAAGACTAAAATATAAAATTCAAAAGTAGCACATGAGCTGTGGATGAGCTGCTGATTATAAATGGCATTATGTTTGATTACATTGTATTTTAAAAGTTGAATTATTTAACAGTAACGCACATGGTTGAATCAAGTATGCATGAAATAGGAGATATTGCATGGATGGTGGAATAAATGAGACAAACTAAGAGAAAGGTTTTGTTTTTTTGTTACCACAGTCGACAGGCCCGTAGCGTCCCAGGTCCAGGTTAGTGATTGGGAAGGACACATACACTGTGCTTTTACTGATAGACCACCGTGACGTTGTAAAGCGGTTCAGATCTGATCGAGACTGTTAAGTGATGTTTTTATAACTTCTGACACAAAAACACACTTGTTAATAAGGTAAATAGTAAGAGATGTTGCCAAGGATACGGATCACAATAACCTGGGGAAACCGCTGGATGGAAAGTCGCTTGGTGCACTCTGTATGCCTGTTACACCTCTCGCACATCTGGAACACACATATACAAATACACACACCTCAAAATTGGTTAAACATTTGCATAAACACAGGATCCGTTGGAGGTAACTAACTAGTGCAAAAAACAGCTGGAGTATTGAAGGTTTTATCCACCACTGTGCGCTGAGCTATCATTTTCTTGGTCGCGTTTGATCCGGCTAGCCAAATTTTCTTCTGTCTCCCAAGCAGATGTAATTTAGAGTGATCATTAAGTAACAAAACAATCAGATAGTATCCACCTGTTCACACTCCCAGACCAAATGCAGGAAAGTTCCAGTTTGTTCAGGTTGGCAGAACGTGCAGTAGGGAGTAGCCTAGGAATGGCTCTTTTAAGGAGTCCAATATGTCCTATGGCATATGTTGAAGTGGATCTGCTAGTGATTTGGGTTCTTGGAACAGTGGGAAATGTTGACCCAAACTGTCTCCCAATTAATTACGTTCCCTTCCGGGCTCAGCTCTCGCTCCCATGTCTTGCATTGTCTGATGTTTATGATTATATTTTATTGCATTGTTATATTTACTGATGCTTTATTTTACATTTTTACAGTACCTCTTATTATTTATTTCTGTTACTTTCTATACTTATCTTTCTATCTTTGTTGTTTTTATTGTACTCTTGCAACAACCAAATTTCCCCACTGGGGATCAGTAAAGGTGTATTTTATTTAGTTTCTTTTACCATGAATTTTAAATTGTGCGGACAAATAAATAAAGTCAAATAAGTACATTTTTTTAAATGAGTCAAATGAATAAAAGTATGGATTACAAATGGCTAAAAAATCGTTTTGTACTAAACCATTCCTAGCTCACAGAGTGCGTGTCATTGATCCCAAAGTTAGAGACGCATTATGTCCATGTTTTGCACTCTCTGTGTTAACTTACTGGTGAATTCTCCTTGTCCAGTTTCTCCTCCTGAGAGAAGAGCTCCAGGCACTCCCTCAGCGTGACCTGCCCAGCAGAGCTTCTCTTGGGGATGGGCAGCGACAGATCGCAGAACACATCAAATGTGTTGGAGTAGTGGGAGCACACTGAGCAATGCAGCGAGCTCCTCAGCTGGCCTGAGAACAGGTCTGGGAGGAGGGTGGAAGGAATCATCAGTGGGTTGCCTTCATTTATGCTTATAATGCCGATGAGTCACCATGACTGGATTGCTCTCCTCACCTACTATTCTGCTGTCATCTCTCTCTAAGTGCTTCTTCCACATGGCAGCTGCCTCTTCTGAAATCCTAAGGGAGGAGATGAGGGAAAGAGAAATGTGGTCACACCAAGGACATCAAAGTTTCAAGGACAGAATCTTTTCCACAGAAACACACACACCGAAATCTGGCAAATTTTTGTACGGGCTCCTTCCCTGTTCGTCGAACGTAGGGTCTGCGGTTGATTTCTGTGTGCAGCTTGTCCAATAGGAACCTGAGGAACTCCTGCGCATCCTGTTGACTGGGTTAAAGACAGAGACAGAGACTTCCTTAATGTCACAGGCAGCTATTTCTATACGAATCTCACCTTCAAAACCAATCTATACTCATGGCAAAGTGGAAAATGAATTGATATACAGTTCCTCTCTTGTCCTTGAAACAGTTGTGCTGTTATACATGTAGAAGTGGATATCGTGTTGCACTGCATTCAAGTCTCATGGAAAGATGCAGTTAACCTTGAGGGAAAGAGAAACTTTATCTATTCTCACCTGTATCCACTGAAGTAAGGCACTGCTTCTTTAAATATATTGTAAAACTGTCGTGGATTTACAACTGTGTCCCCTTCATTTACGTCCCAAAGGCCTGACAGCACCTGAGAGAAAGCTAGCACAAGAAGACAGGGAGCAATTAGAAAAGATGAAAACATAATAGCAAGAGGAGGGAACAACAGGAACATACCTTCCATGAGCTTAGCCTCCTCTTTGGAAAACTTCTCATCCCTGTAGGACATGAGGAGGCTGTAGTCCCGTAGGCCACGTGTGTGAGACAAACATTGGACTACTGCGTTTAGGAAACACTAAGTTGGAGACAAAGTATGTATATGAGGAAAGTGAGCATGTTTATGGAAATTAATTTTATTTTAAAGGAGTTTTCTTAAAGCATCCTTTAACACTTACTGTGTTTCCTATGTTTCTAAGGCCAACCCTTCCACTTCCTATGGTGAGCTGCTGTTTCTGGAAAATAAGGACAACACAGGAAGCTATTGATCCAAACTCTATCTACAAGAAAACAGCCTATTTTAATTTGTATAAACATGGTTCACTGCATGTGTGCCCTATATGACCCCCCCGGCTGTGTGTATGACGTTACATGTTCTCTCTGACTTAACACCGCCGTTACAGTGTGTGTACAGGCAGCATTGGAAGGACAGATTTAGCCTTCTTATCCCATTAGCGTAAAAGAAAGGCAAAATGGAGGTCAGCCTGAATCATTCATCCTATTAAAGACCAAGGAGTGCTGACAGGTGCTTAAACATGTGTGTTGGGGTGTACTCTACATTACATAATAGTTCAGTCGGTGTTAGATTGTTAAGACCATCAGTCTTGAAAGTTTGAGCATAAATTAAAAGGCTTATAGGATGTTGTGTTCTGCACACCTCGTTGTCAGCAACCAGAAGCAGGCCCATCAGTGAGGTGTAGAGGACAGACTGGGAGATGTCGGCTGTCTCTCTCTGGAGTCCGTTCTGGGAGACCAGGGTTCGGCACAGGGCCTCACAAGAGCCCTCAACGTTGACGCCACTGGCTCCGGGCATCCTATTTTACTGGTACACCTCAGAATTTTCGACCACTTCACCTGAGACAGATAGAAGGGCTTCCCAAAGAAATGAAAGCCAAGCGGTTTGCACCTTAAACTGGGAAGGTTGCACCACCTCTTTCTTTTCACATGCAGTGTCAAAGGTGAGCAGAATGTGGTGGTAGTAAAAAAGGGAGAAAGAGTCCTTTTATTCCAAGCAAATGACGAGGGATGTCATCCACAGCTGAGAGGAAAAGAACAGAATTGATTTGCCAATGAGCATCCCTTTAAGGTAAATCCTTATCTTGCATATATCCATGTTGATCTACCTTGGCTCACAATTCCCTCTCATAATTACAGCGCACAGGACAAGTCAAGGTCTGACAGACAATAAATCCAGATATTATATTAACATATCAGCTTCAGGACACATATTTACAAAAAGAGAGGATTTCTGGAGACCTCACCTCAAGTGCTCATTGACTAAAGGGTCAAGTATATAAGAATCTCACAACCAAGGTATGTTCTGAGACGTTATCAAAGCCAAATTGACACTCTCATTGCGGTTTTGTGCAGGTAAAGAGTAAAACCTTGCAAACAAAGTTGTTTGCAAATTTCTAACAAATAGTGTAGCATTAGCAAATAAACAGAGTGGTTTGGACTCACCTGATCACTTGGTCGCTCTATCTGTGGACAAACTGTCCCAACCAAACTGTTCCCATCACCTGCTGAGCTGTTAAAAATGCATAAGGGGACGTCTACTGTTTCACTGTGTGACTGTAGGCTAGAACTGAAAGTCTACCTCTACCTCTCTCCTGGTGTCAGAGGGGGGGGAAGAGAGAGAGAGAGAGAGAGAGAAAGAAAGAGAGAGAGAGAGAGAGAGAGAGAGAGAGAGAGAGAGAGAGAGAGAGAGAGAGAGAGAGAGCGAGAGAGGATAATCATCACTAATCTTTTATTTGTGGATCGTGTTGGGTATACTTAGACTTGTCTCTGTGTACTCTGAGTAGCTCAAAAAAAACTTTTAAGTGTCAGTTTATTTAAAAAAAAAAAAAAAAACATTTTACACTGTAAATTCACATTCAGTAATACTGTTCTCAAGCTGTACAGTTAACATCACCACAATCACACAATCCATCAGCAAATGCAGCAAAAGACTAAATCCATGTAAGAAATTCTATGTGTATCTAAGCACAATCATTGTTTCACAAACAGTCCCATATTTTATTCTCTCCAATGTCAATGTACAGATCCATAGACGCTCCCCAGGCCTCCTGAGATCATCAGTCAGCGACTGGTATGGTCTGCCATTTCTGTGTCCGAGCTGAGGCTGAGATCGGCTATGTGATACAGGGCGGGATCAGGGAGAGGGGAGAGCGGCGACTGGATGGTGTGAGCGCTTCTATCTCGTGACCGGACAATCGCTTGGCGCAGACAAGTGATCCACTGCTGCTTGCTGAAGGAGTCGTTGGCTTGCAGGCTGTATGGGTGAGCTTTGGAGCGCCCTCTGCTGCTCACACGGAAACAGTTCTTCACTGGGAGATGGAGGGACAGAGAGGAGGAGAAAGAAAATTTAATGGAATCAAGGTGGTAGGTTTCACATTAACTAATGGGGTGGAGTATGACGGCTTTCTCTCAATCTATGGGCTTAGTTGTAGCCTAAATTAAACCTTTCTTTATCTGGCAAACGTGAAACAAAAGATATAAATAAACCTGAAAAAGTATACTTTGATAAAGTATGTACATGTGAGAATTTCACACCTTACATATACATTACTGTAGTGCTGAAACAGTTGATCATTTAGTCAATCAACACAACATTAATCATCATTTATTAAGGATACCAACCGTTTGCTGGTTAAAGCATCTACATTTAGACCTTTTGCTATTAATATCAATTAATTGATTTATAATGATGTTGTATGCACATGTTACCTTTATCATTTCCTCCAGTGAAGGCTCCCCTGAAGGTGCCCCCTCCGCCAGCCTCCCCATCTGGGATCTCCTCCAGATTTATCAAGTCGTTGGGAAGAGGCTGTCTGTACACATGGAACAGCTGGCCTCCTTCTCTGTCCTCCCCCGGCCTGGTCAACACCAAAGCCAGCTCAAACAGGAATACATGCAGCCGCTGACAGAGGACACACACGCACACGCACAGACACACACGCACACACACACAGACAAAAAATCATCCATTATTCAGACATTACGGGTAACATCTTTTGGTTACAACACAAAATCATACAAAGTACAGTTTCAAAATAAAGGGTCACACAGGGCTCAAAGATCAAAAGCTACATTTTTGCAGAGAGGAGCAAAGGTCTGTAAGTATATGGATCCAGCCTGTCTTGGAGGACCTTTTTCAGTTGAGATACAAACAAATCAACAGCCAAAGGTCAATCAAAGGAACCTTAGAGTAGTTAAACATAAAAACAGAGAGCTGCTACCTGGCCCTTGGTGTTCTTGAGCTCTCCGTGGCAGTAGAGGAAGCGGGACTGCTGGATCTCTGGTAGCCTCTGACTCTCTTCGAGGTAGGTGAGACCCCGCCTGAAAAACTGACACTCCGCCTCTCCTGTCTTCTTGTTCACCTCTGCCACAATGCTATGGATCAGATCCAGCTGAACAGAAAAAAGTAATTTTACACATAGGTCATTTTGGTGATAAAAACAGTGTGTGAGATCTTGGTTGGGTTCTGAATAGAATAGGACTCATAGTATATATTAAAGCAATAGGTAAACAAACATATGTCATATGTTTACTATGATAGCATCCTGTTTCATGTGTAAACCTTTAATGTCCACAGTAAAAGACTACAGGCATGTGCAAATTAACTTATTTTCCATTTATCATTCCTCGAGTCTTCTTTAGTATGAAGTCATTGCAGATCAGCTGAACTGATGAATATGTCACATCACAGGATCACTGGCTACTGAAGTTCATGTTTCAAAAAACTATTTGCTCGTGCTGCCATTTGGAGGCGCAAATGTGCAAAGTATTTTAGATCTTAAAGCCAAATGTCTGGACTTCCCACACTTGCAGTCTGATGGATTTCATAATAAGCAAAGAAAAGCCTAAAATCTATACAACTTACAAAGCCTTAAATGTACAATATTTCTTTTGTACTGATGGATATTTGAAAAGTTTGCGTTTTAATAATTTGGATTAGTCTGTTATAATCCAGAGTGGTTGATTTTCATGCAACTAAGAAAAAACATCTGACCACATATAAGATTGTTAAAATAATTAAATGAGTAGCAATACATAATTAGAGGTTTACTGTGTATGAAACATTACTAACACTGTATAAAAACCATTATTAATACATTGTAAATGAATAGTTAATTAAAATTCAGTAAGTTATTTTTCTGTTAGACAATGAAATAATTTAAAATGTTAATTATCTGTAATGTTATAGTTTATGTTAATGTGTTTATCCAATAATTAGTTTACATTTACATAGATTAGATAATACTTTGTCAATGGTTAATAATTGGTTTGTAAACCATCTATAAAACAACTAATGCTTATAATATATCATTAAGTCGCGTTTTTTTTTGTTTGTTTTGTCAATGCACCATTATGTGTACCTTTTAATTTATAGTGAATGAGTGCTGTATGACTGCTGGCTGTTTCTGTGTTAGTCCTATATGTCACCTGCCTAGGGACTGCAGATGAAAAGTAGTTATTTTTACTAATTCTGGCCTATTTACATGGTGTTTTTATACAACAATATTCATAAATATGCATGGTCCCTATCAAATAAACCAATAAAATAAAATAAAATAAAAATAAGATGATTATTTTACTATTTGTGCACTGATAATATCTAAATCATGTTTGTAGATGCTTTGCAAAGTATGTATTAACCATAAACAAGGTATAATCCTATTTACAGTTAAAAATGATTTGGTAATGATGAACAAATACTTTATATAATATATAAAATGTTATGATGTGTACGACAATCAACTGTTAAAATAAATGATAGCATTACTAATAATTAACAAGCATCATTGGTTATTAACAGTAAAATCACTATCAACTTACGTTTAATCAACTATTCATTTACCATTTATTAGTGATGATTATTATAAAGTGTTAAGGAACCTTTTACTAGTTCATTTAAAGGAAACTCAGATCTATCTAAAGCAGCACACATCCTGTATTAACTGCCAATGTGGAAATCATTCAGGACCTTCTAAAAAAGACATGAACATGAACACCAACTTACAGCATCAGACAATGTGTCCTCATCCGGGTGCTCTGGAGGCGTGCACTTCTGTATCTCTTTCAACAGGAGGGGGTATTTGACCAAACGGCTCCGAGGGAGATCCAGGAAGTTCCACAGGTCCAGTTTCCTACTAAACGAAGACTCCTGACACAAGCGCAGGAAGTGCTCAACTTTTTTCTCGTTCTTTTTCTGGTCCAGCAGCGCTTTGGCACACACCTGGTTACAGCAGTACGTAACATAGGCCTCCAGGCAGGGAAACTGCAGACAGGGAGATTGGAGGAGCAAAGGAGAAATGTGTAGCCAGTTAATCAGGTGTCCTGAGACTGCCCGATAAAATGAAGATTACATTTAAAAAAAGAAAAGAGATGCACACAGAATGAACTCAGTGACTGTGGTGTGGAGGGGAACATGATCTAGTAAAAACAGGAACTGGAGAAAGTGAAGGTGGGGTGTGCCATTTTCTCTTCTCTCAGTCATTGGTTTCCATGGAAACACTCACCCAGTCAATCAGAGTAGGCCCCACCTCTCCGACTGTCTTCTCTAATCCCCTCAGCCGCTCAAGACGAAACAGAAGATCTGGTGTAAAATAAAGATAGAACTCTCATACTGTTGAAGTCTTATAGATTTTTTCCGACTGAATGTCTGAGTTACTACAGCTCAGAGACAGATGAACATCACACTCAGCAAACTCTCACTCAGTTATAACATGCAATCACAAGTAAATAAATCCGCACTCTCACTGAATGGCTTTCCATTCTTGATTTTGGGGCTGAACAACACAGTTAAAATCAGTATCTCAGTCATCCAGGTCATAGTTCTAGGGAAGATGCATATATCTTGTAATAATTGATGTTTAATGCAGTGGTGGTCCACTGTTATGCATCTTATCAAAGAAAACCCATCATACATGTATTGCAAAACCTTCAAAATGACAGTTGAATTTGACCAAAATTGAATTGACTTGGAATCGTTAATTTGGACAGAACAGTGTGAAACATTGAAAGTCAACAAATGATATTTTACTTTTCACTCAGCCATAATCACCTTATACATGATTAGGAAATGAGGAGGTTGATAATAATAATAATAATAATACGTTTATTTGATATAGCACCTTTTATAGACAACGTCACAAAGTGCTTCACATGATAAATATTGTTAAATACAGTAAGATCCAAACAGAAAATGAGCAAGCAAAAAAAGAAATAAAATACCAATGGAAATAAAAGATTACCCTTTGAGGACAAAAGACGCACCAGCGAGTCCTAGCGATGTTTGACAAAACTCCTACTCGAAAAGCGATATTAAAAAATTTAATTTTAGACATTTATTTACTATTTTATCAATATATTGAGCTACTTTTGTGAACCCAATACTTTTGTAAACTTATTTCAAGCACCAAAACAATTAAGTGTTTCCTCAAGAGATTTGAGAAATTTCAAAAAGTGAACATCAATTTTTCAGCTTTGGGGCCAAATGATCACTTTACACATTGCTCTGGAACAAATTTGGGCTCCACTTTACAGAAAGCAAAGTTTGTTCTGAACATTTTGCTATAAAACACACAGGGATCAGTTATATGCAAATACCCTTAAAAGGTGAATTTAAGAAGAAATGTTAAATGCCCTTAGACCTCAGAGGGTTAAAGACTTAAAAACCCAAAGTTAGAAACATGAGACAAAAGAGAGTTTAAACAAATGGGTGAGTGTGCATTGCAGAGAGATGGTTTACCTTCATGGAGAGGAATGAGAGAGTCCAGTGTACCAAAGATCTGTCCAAGCTCACTCTCTGTCAGGATGTCCAACTTCAGCATGGGCTCATAGTACACCTGGTAGCACACAGAGACCAGGAGGCAAAGGTAAGCAAAGAATGTATGCAGTACCGAAACACGCGTGAGAAGCTCAGATCAACAAAATGGTTCTGACATAAAGTAAAAGAGGTCAAATGCTATTGTTTTAGTCGACAAGTACCTTCTTGACCAGACTCAGGTCCTCAATGAGTTGTTTCTCACCCTGGGTCAGCTCATAGATCACCTGCAGACGACACATGCACACCGACATGTGGATACAAGCACATGCAAACACACGCCTGGATACAATGTGAAATCCACAGAGACAGACAGCATGAGCTCTCACAGCTGATTGTTCAATAAAGGAAGTTGAGCCTTGAGTGCCAGCTCACATCCTCTTTCAAAACCCCTGTGCAGTGTAGAGTGTAAAGTAGGCACTATTCACACTCCAACCACAGCCCCACAGCTTGACCCACATACCCTCCAAAAAACATTGCATAATATTAAATAACCTAGAGCTGGGTGTTATAGAGAAAATATTTTTGTTTTCACAATATTTTTGACCAAATACATTACAATGACATAATGTGGATATAATCACTAAGTGGGTAATGGCAAATAAAAGAACAGCTGTAACAGTCTGTTAAGTTCAGAAAATGACATCACTTTACTGTAATGTTGCCTATAAAACCAGGAAAAGACATCACTTGTGTCATATTGCGATATTGAAAATGTTAGACGATATCTAGCCTCATACAGTATATCGATATATTGCCCAGCCCTAAAATAACCCTGCAGAAAGTTTAGTCCCTGCAACTGAACTAAACTTAAGCATGCTGCCCCTCGCACCTCCTGTCGTTTGATCTCCTTTGCAGTGAGGTCATGACTCTCCACAGTGTCACTCCAACATTGGCTGTTGCGCCGGCGTGGAAACGACGAGGCCTTCGGGCGTTGGCGCAGGGGAGCCGGGGGCAAAGGTCGAGCCTCTGTGCGGAAACTAATGGACCGCTGTGAAAATAGCAAAGTAGTAGAAGGTCGGTACCTATTCATTTTGCATAACAACAGGTGTGTCAGTGTGTTTGTGACTTGTTACCGAAATGGACTGTCCAATGCGTTTCAGAGCAGGGGTCTTCACCGGGGTTAAGACACCGGTTAGGCTGTTGGACTTAACCACAGGTTTGACCCTTTTATTACTGGGCTCCTAAAAAGAAATCAACATTTAAAAAAAAAAAGAAAGAAAGAAGGTAAGAATCCAGCTTTGGCACATTTGAACAAAATGGTCCTGAAGCTTATCAGGGTGGGTCATTCATCCACCTATTACTGGCGGTACGTTAGAAAATTTAAAACAACTGAATGCACATCTGGTACCTGCAAAAGAGGAACACCTCACCTCTGAATTCCTCATGTGGTCAGACATCATCTCAGCCTCCTCATCTTCCTCTTCATCCTGATGAAACACAACAGGTCACACACAACAGAACAAGCTTGAAGTGAACTTAAGAAAGAGAGAGATGTCGAGATGGGCGAGATGTTGCATGGTGCGGATCTGTCATTTCCTGTGTGACTCTTTCAAAGAGGAAGAAGGCTCTGTAGTAAAATACAAGATGTCTGCCTGTTTCGTGCCACACTAACCACATCAGCTGTATAGTCACTGCAGTATCAGAGTGAGATGTATTTAAATACATGCAGTAAAAATGTATGTGTAATACATGTGATAAAGATGCCAGCACAACGGGTCAACTTGAAAAGTGGAAAATCACAGTGGCTAAAATGTGGCAGGATGTGACTGATGTTAAAACAACATTTAGAAGTTTGCGTATTCGGGGAGCTTGTGGCTGCACAGCTAAACATGATGTTCACATCTCTCATCAGCTCTGCACTCAGCATTGTGGTCACAAAGGTAAGGTTGACTAACTTCCGCTAGTTACAGAGAAACAGAGAGAGACACAGAAGATAAAGAAGAGGCACTGGAACACAGGGTTTTAATGGTGCATGTCAGATATCACTCACCTCCATGATTCTGATAACAGTTTCAGGGGCCGGGTCTTGTTTTCTCTTCTTCTAAAAAGAAGAAATTTACGAGACAGTGAGTTCCTTGGCATTTAAGAGAGTACCCACGTAGGTTTTAGATGAGAAAATTGAGATGTAAGAAATAAGGTAGATGGGGTGACTAACCCCAGCATGGTCACAGGGGATGGACTGTGTCTCGCCTTGCGCTGCAGACCTAAAAAGGGCAAAAACCTAGAGTTATTTTACTTGACATACAGCTTAGAAACACAAAACACAACACCCTGAGTAGCTGAATGGATCCTAGTTGTATGTGCCTTCATAACTCATTTAACAGATTTGTGCCTCAAGTTATATAAAAGTACATTTACAGAAAGGTAGAGACTTAGAGTACTGAACAGTAAGGGTTAAGCTTTACCATTAAGCCAGATGTGTACCAACTTTAAATACCATTTGTCTGCTTACATATTTAAGTATACTATCCTTTATTTGAACCTCGTCCCAGTCTGATATCAGCATTAATATACAGTTTGTGGCACCTCAAGGTAGAAAAAGGTAATGAAAGTACGGTACCATACCAGAAAGTCCTTGTTTCACCAGTCTCCTCCACATCCATCTTTTCTTTGTCTTCAATGCATCTTTACAGAAACATTACACATTCTCAAAATGAAAATAAAATAAAAGGGTTGAAATCCAAATTCACAGCAGTCTTTTCTGCGTTTCAGTAACGTACAGCGAGTGGTTTGCATGGAGCTTGTCAGAGTTCAGTGCACTCCTTCCTCATCTCACACCAGACCACATCCTTTAGGGTTGCACACTCACGTATCCGCTCAGAGGAGGGTTTAAAACTCAACTCGCTCAAACCTAATCACACCAACTAACAGATTAAACTAGAACACCACTTTGTAGGTCCAGACCCAATTAAAATGTGACAAGAGGAAGTGAGAGTAGGCTACATTGAGGACAGCAAATTATTCATGAAGTGCCTTTTTTTTTCCAAACAAATACTTTTGCAGGTCATTTAGCACTGAATTTCTTGTGTACTCTACATTACAAAAAAAAAATTCCAAATAAAATTTTTTTTTTCTTAAAATGGTAAGTTCACAGGTAGACGTTTAGCTGATGTAGGCTGTGCTTCCCGGATATGTTCTAGAATGAAACTTCTGATGAAAGAGGCAGAAGCACGTCAGACACGGCGAAAAAAAAAAAAAAAAAAAAAAAAAAAAAAATATCTGACACCATCAAATTGTTGTTTTAATTAAAGTATTACACTACAAAGTGACATTTAATCATCATTGTTATCAAATGACCACACAAATGCAGGGGAGTTTTTACATTTTTATTCACTATCACACTAAGTGCTCCCATTTCAAGATCCATCTCATTGCCTTGCTCTTATAATGTAATGTCATTTGGAGTTAAGTAAAAAGAAGACAGTTTATGATCTACAAGGTGTGCACCAAAACTGTCGGCCTCCCCCCCCCCCCCCCAAAGAAAAAATAAAATAGAAATGAACAAAACACATGAAATATAAAGAGAATAAAGAGAAAACTGATGTCATGTGCAAGAGCCCCTCCGAAGCCAGAGTGCTAGTTGAGGTGGGTGTAGTGGTGCCTCAAACCGGCAAGGGTTCATATTATGCCAGCGTGAGATACTCCGATTACTTTCCAGCCAGGAGGGGCTGTTGACTCGGGTTTAGCGGTGTCCTCAGGTGCTCCTACAGTTTCAAATGTGGGGTCTCGGGTAGAATTAAGGGCAAGGATATGGCCTGGTGGCAAAATGGATTTTCAATACATGTCACCATTTCTGGGATTCTTGGCTGAAATTTAATGAGGTGCATCTTTATAAAAAAAAAAAAAAAAAAAAAAAGTCAGGGGGTCTGGTCTATGAGACAGGGGTTGGAAGAGGGAAGAGAGCAAGTAGAGTGGAGGGGAGAGAGTTGGCTGGATTAAAAAGATCCCTCCTTACGTGCTGAAAGAGTTTGAGGATGTTTTAGTGGGACACTGGCTGGGCTTTGGAGTACCAAGAGAACACTAATGCTTAGAATTTAACTGAGCGGAGAGGTTCTGCTACGGAGAAACATCAAGAGGTCCAGAATACATGCTCCCTTCCTTCAATGACCCCCGTTCCCACAGCCGACCAACAACTGGATACCTAACACACATACAATTAACCTTAAATCAGCTTACTGGGGCTATGTACACTCAGGCACAGGTTTACACAAACCACAGGCCTAAAAAAAAAAAAAAAAAAAAAAACTGATTGATCCAATAGATCTGACCTGGATCAACCCACCAATCCCCAATTCCCTCCTCAAACACCCACACCCCCTGTCTTCCCACCCTCCTGTGGATAGGATCATTGTGGAGCTCAGCGGATGGTGTATCTGACATAGGGCACTTCCACGTCTTCGTCTGACAGGTCATTACAGCACAGCTCAAACACCAGGGCTTTCACATGCTTGCCTAGCTTCTTTTTGGACACCTTGGTGACAATCTCCGTCATCCTACAGGACACAGAAGAACACAATTAGGACAATGAATGAAACACTCACATGTTATGCGTCTCAAGTGCATCTAGACAATATACTCACGGCAGGTCCAGTCTCTCTTTGAGTTTGGCAGCAGGCATGAAGAAAGAATAGAGCATGGACACTCCCTGAGAAAGCATGGTGATCTCCAACTTATGCTCATTCTGACAAAAACAAAAATAGGGTTGGTTAACTGTACGGCAGAAACCACATGGTGGCAAAGTGAAGAGGAGTTGATGAGAACGTACTTTAAAGTAGTCCAGGAACTGTCGGAGTGTCATCTCCTCTCCATTGGGCTGCAGCCCAGTGACCTCGAAGCGATCCCACAACGTCCAATCGATTTCATAGTACTGCAAAAACAGTGAAAGAGCGAGGGTTGATGCCAGTGATGATTCACGTCACAGAGAGACATCACAAACGGCACCCAGTTATTGCTGCTCTTTCTAAATGCATTAAAAAGCAAGGTAGAAGTCAAATAAAACAAAACCTTTATACATTTCTCCTCAGCACACACTGATACCAATCAGCATGAGAAGGCGAGTTGCAGTCACTTACACCCAGGCAGACACACTGCATCTGCCTGGTGTATCAGTATTAGCATGGCTGGATCATCATCGGAGACTAAAACATCTAATAACCAGGGTGTGTGTGTGTGTGTGTGTGTGTGTGTGTGTGTGTGTGTGTGTGTGTGTGTGTGTGTGTGTGTGTAGCACAACCGTAAGCATGATACATACACCAAATGACTCTGGGTTACCTTATTTGACAGAAACCTATGCACTGACCTGTTAATTCTGACATTTTCATAAACAAAAATGTATATTATTGCTTGAGTAAATAAAGCCCCAATTAACAAAACTGGTTTAAAAAAAAAAAAAAGTATTAATATTTAAGAGAGTCCAGTACAGCCCAACTCTGGTGATAAAACAGATTAGCCAAAAATTCCTCTATGCAGGAAAAAACCCTGATACCTACATTTCAGAGAGGACAATATGTAGATTATTGCAAAATACATTGCTACAGTGGGGACACATACATCCTCAAGATATCTGATCAGCCCAAAACAAGTAGTGATACACATGCAGCTGCCTACCTTGTGTGTGGGAGCAGCGATGGGCTCAGAGAAGGCAAAGAAAGGCAGGGCCAAGTTCATGAAGCCATTCTTGAAAGATTCCAGCTTCTTGTGTCCTTGGACAATCTTGATGAGCTCCAGGCACACCAGGCCCACCACCGCGGCCGTGGTCGTGGCGATGGCAGGAATGATCTTGCCAGCTATCAGTTTGCTCTGTATTGGGTGGTGATGAGCACCAGCGTAATGAGGAAATATAACAAAGTTGATTTTTGTTTCAAAAGAGATACATTTGCAGCAAAACAGTTCAAAGTTATTTCACCCAATGCCAAAAAAAACAAAAAAAAAAAACAACAAAAAAAGTGTGCGCCCACCTTGTGTCTGTCCGTGGGGGGAATGTCGTAGTTCTCTGCCCTCAGGTTGGATGATGCTACAATGAAGTCCATGTGGAAGTTGGTATCATCATCCTGTTAACACAGGGCGCACAGCCGTCACAAAAACAGGACTCGATTATTTTGCACTGAGGACCAAAAGTAAAGTTGAGGAGATTACAGAGAAATGTAGATGCAGGAGGAAAGATAGTGTACCTTCTCAAAGTCAATGGCGCACAGTTTGAACTGGGAAGTCTCAGGGGAAGGCAGCTGGGCCTTCAGCTCTTCCAGTCTGCAGTCATCTATGTACAAAGACAACAGTTGTACATGTGTCTCACAGTATCAACATATGAGCCATTACCAAACAAGAAAAACTTTAGCCGATGAGCTTTTAACTAATTGATTACTTTAAATGCTTTGTTGTTGATGCACAGATGTGCGCGTCTTACCAACAGAGGAATTGCTATTCTGCAGCTCCTGATCAGAGACATGGATTTTAACCCCTGCTACTCTTTGCTTAAATGCTTTAAAAGCAGGATAGAAGTCAAATAAAACATTTATACATTTCTCCTCAGCACACACTGATACCAATCAGCATGAGAAGGTGGGTTGCACTCACTTACACCCAGGCAGACACACTGCATCTGCCTGGTGTATCAGTATTAGCATGGCTGGATCATCATCGGAGACTAAAACATGATCGGCGGTGCGCATACAGTTACCTTATTTGACAGAAACTTATGCACTGACCTGTTATTTCTTTAAATATTTCATAAACAAAAATGTATATTACGCTTGAGTAAATAGAGCACTGGTTAAAAAAAATTATATTTAAGAGAGTCCGATACAGCCTGACTGGAGATAAAAATCAATATATAATCATTTACCAACAAGAAATCTTTAACTTCAAACTCCTTAGCCGATGATCTCTAAACTTAATTGATTACTTTAAATGCTTTGTTGTTCATGCACAGATGTGCGCGTCTTACCAACAGAGGAATTGCTATTCTGCAGCTCCTGATCAGAGACGTGGATTTTAACCCCTGAACGAGGGGTGAAGGGTGGCACCTTGACGTCCTGCAAGATCTTAATCACACCTGCACGATCAGTGCTGCCTTGCATGCCGTACGTGTGGGCAAACAGGTTGGCTCCTGCCATTACATAGTCCATGTGCAGCTCCTACAAGAGAGCACTCCTGTCATTGTCACGTTTTGAGACTGGATAGATGAGTTCAGAGCAGATATTGGTCTAGTACAAACAAAACAAACCCGTACTTACATTACTAGTGCTGAATTCTAGGGGGTGAGGACACCTCTTTGGGCCAGACCAGAAGGGGGCACCAGAGCTGGTGAGCTGAAACAGCCACAAATAATAAATTAATACTTAAAGATCCCTGAAATGCAGTGTGTGCCCTCGGTTTGTTTTCCTCGAGACCGGAGGGTGGGAGAGGGTTTCTGATTTTGTTCAAAAACAAAAAGATCCCTGAAATGCAAAACCTTATCAGCTGGGGTTGGAAATAATTGTTCCATAACAAGTCTTATTAATTATGACAATTGCATTAATTATATTGCAAGCCTTTAATTAGATAGCATTAATAGAGAAATGACTCTAGTGTTCAGTGTAGTCTCGCATTGCCAGACCTATCTCCACAGCACTGTGATGGGTCCGGCTACACCACACATACATTTTAGGATAGGAGAAAAACAAAAAATCACAATCATCTTGGGCAGCGACAAGCTCCAGACGCAGCAATGATGGCTCTGCAAAATAGTCTCGGGGAAGGACATTTTGGTTTTGGTGGAACATTTGCACCCAGCAAAAGAAAACGGCACATGCAAGAACTGAACACAACTTAATCAACATGTGATTACAGTTCACAACTGCTTAACAGCTGGGTTGAATAGTTAACATGTGTTATATGTGCAAACAAAATTGCAAATAACTTAAAATTGGAAAATAATAAGTAACAGGGGAAATGGCAATGTTTTGAGTCCATGTGAAAAAGGGGAAGCAAGCATTCCAAGTCAACTGTGATATTCATCATGCAGTGAGTTTAATATGTACCTGATCTGGGGGGAAGTTGTGCAGGAGCTGGCGGATGTTATTGCTGTATTGGCACTGCCAGTGGTTGCGTGCCCAGGCTACACAGTCAGCCCAGCTGTGGGGGCAGTCTGTGACAAGACTTTTGTAAACCGCCTCCAGCACCTCCACAGGCTGAGCTCCGGGGAGCTTCAGAGTACGCTCCATGAATTTAGGATCTCTGCAAGGACAAAATCATAAACCTCACACGATGGTTACAAACATGTGAAGAGCTGCCGCTTTTTGTTCATCTGTTACAAGGACCTTGCTGAGACCTTTTACGGATTGCTAAATAGTCTTGAGGCAAGCTTTTACAAGTACTGAAGCGTTCACCAAGAAATTCCACAAACACTTCACAGTATTACCAGCTCCCAACTATTAATGCAAAAAACTTAATTTTGCCAATCCAAACAACTTTCGTAAGTGATATCACATGGTCACTTTGGTATGACCGGGAAGGCAACTCACGAGAGGTACTGCATGGCGTTCTCTGGTGGTTGTTTGAATAGTCCCTCAAACTCATCGCGGGCCCACTGAACAGGAGATAGAGAGTAGATCAAATCATACACTCAATTCACTAAATCAGAAGTACAGTATGTGTGTAAAACTTAAAAACTGATCGAGGTAGTGTTATCTAGAGCTAGGCAATACAATTTAATTCTCCATTTAAAAATCACATTGTGACCAGGGGTGGGAATCACCAGAGGCCTCACGATACGATATCATCACGATACTTATGTCACAATACAATATTGTGATTTTAAAGATATTGCAATATTCTACAATATATTGCAACTTCTCACCTTTTTTCCCCACCCAACTTCAAATTTTTCCCAATTTCAAATTATGTCCCCAAAAGTAAACTTTGTCAACATCTGTTTTATCTAAAAAGATATATTTCTCTGTTCATCTCACTTCAATTTTATTGCTGCAAAATGGGATTGTCAAGCAGACAAACTGACCAACACACATAATAAAAGATCGATACTTGGCGTCTGTGTATCGATACAGTATTGCCACGGAAAATATTGCGATACTATGCTGTATCGATTTTTTCCCCCCCCACCCTTAATTGTGACACAATTCTCACGAGATATTGCGGTTCTCCTGTTTGAATTCTTGATTAAATACAATCTTACCAAAAGCTGTTACGGCAGGGCATATTCAATAATTCTATACACAATACATATTTTGTGTGCGCCTACTGACCTGCAGTGTGTGTTCAATGGCATTTGGGAAGTTCTTGAGGGTACAGATGGGGATGGACTTCTCAGGTGGGTCTTGGCTGGAGCTGTACGACTCTGTGAGGAAGGGGATCACAACCTGGACATTGCCTTTGGTACCCAGAGTACCAGACTCCAGTAAGGGTTTGCGGTAGTACACACACCTCCGATCCATGTACATACCTGCACAACGGGCACAAAACACAAGGCAGAAGACAGAGCTTAAATGAAGAGGGCAATGTATGATTTCAAGTGTCAAGATCCTAAATTTGATTTTCCATACAATTTTTTTTTTATAATTAAAATGTCTGTGTCCCTTACGTGCATCAACATTGTCCAGTGCATTTGTCACTCCATCAAGGCTTTCAAAGAAGTCGTCATCGTAGACCCTCTCGGTGTCAGGGCCCACCCTGTTCTGGTGACCGGTGATCCTGATGGAGGGGTTCATCTGCTTTACTGCGGCGGCAGCTGTGTCACTCTTCATTTTCTATTACCACAGACATACAAATGATATCAATTGTGACCTTTTCACTTTGATGAAATACAAACAGTATCGCAACTGACCAGCAGAAAACCGCTACAGTGGTCATAGTTGATTACTTGACTGATTTGTGGTCCACACAAAAATACTCTACTCTAATTTCTGTGCCTGATGTGTAGTCTTTTATAATGAAGGCCCTACCAATAAGGACATTCCAACAATAATTGCCTACGGCAGGTGTCTGGCAGTTGTGGTTTCCTCAAACCACAATTTATTTGCCAATATAGAGGACCTGACACACCAACCAGATAATCGGCCGTCGGACAGTCTGGCGACGTCAGTGACTCAAGTCTGTTCAGGGTGTTCCATGCCGTCGTCCGGAGGGGCCGTCAGCCTTCATTTTGGCCGACCTGACTTGCTGGGTCAGAGGGCGGGCAGTCGGACTCAATGACCAGTCTGACTGGTGGAGTGCTAGCCCTTGACTAGCGAATCAGTGCACTGTTAGCGTGACGAACAGCCTCTCAAAATCTGACGAAAATCTTTCAAACTGACCTTTGTTGATCTGAAATGGAGCGATTCAGCAACTGCATGGCCCATTTTTCGCTTAAAATGTTTTCAGAAACACGTTTCAGTGAACTCTTCGTAAAACAGGAGATTGTATTCTGAATGACAAAAAAAAAAAAATAATCCAGGAGCAGCCAGACCCACGTGATGCATTCGTCCAATCAGCTGCCGGTTTTCATTTTTTGGGCGACAATAAATTTTTTGGGCGACAATACAGATTAGCGTTGCCTGCTGAGTTTTTTGTTTCAACTTTCTGTCACTATTTTGGTAAGGAGTAATGTGGACGTGATTTATGTGTAATCAGGAGAAAATGTCAAGTCTAATGGACCCACAGCCCGCTGCTCTGAAGCCTGGCATCACCACACAGCCAGCGTATGGTAACGTCTTCTATAAGTTCACATGGATCTCCCAGACAACAAGCATGTTTAGTTAGTCTGTTTATCTCTGCCATTGTGGTTTTTCACATAGAACCGGTCTGGTTAAGGTTAACTTAACTGACGTTAGAAAGGTCCGCTAAAACAAGCTCCAAAGTTAGCTATCGGAGCTAACTTTTGGCTGTGACAGACAATGGCGAGAGAAACAGACTTTGCTTTTGGTTTGCGAGCTCCAGGTGAAGTCGGGAAAGCCGTTGCTGTAATGATACGGTAAAGCCAGAGGTTGACTGCGGCCAAGCAGTCGTGCACGGCAACAGAGATGAGGTGCTCTGTTTTTCTGTGCTGTTGCTCTCCAGCATTTAGCAGCAGACTAGAACACTTGTACGCGTATACTGTCCCTGTCAGGTCCAGGAGAATTACATCCCCGGGTATCTATGGTACTGTAGAAAAACGAGCAGTCACGTTTCCAGAATATTGGTATCGAATTGGTACCGAAGTACTGGGTCTCGTGACATCCCTAGTTCCAATACCAGAATAATTCCCATGTAAGTGGACAATGATGTAAGTGACCGAGACATCACAAACAGCACCCAGTTATTGCTGCTCTTTCTAAATGCATTAAAAGCAGGGTAGAAGTCAAATAAAACATTTATATATATTTCTCCTCAGCACACACTGATACCAATCAGCATGAGAAGGCGAGTTGCAGTCACTTACACCCAGGCAGACACACTGCATCTGCCTGGTGTATCAGTATTAGCATGGCTGGATCATCATCGGAGACTAAAACATCTAATAATCAGGGGGTGTGTGTCTAGCACGGCAGTAAGCATGATCGGCGGTCTGTTATTTCTGACAACTTCATAAACAAAAATGTACATTATGCTTGAGTAAATAAAGCCACAATTAACAAAACTGGTTGATTGTTAAGTGTCTAGTCAATCTGCTGCACTGCTCGGAAAAGTCAAATTCAAATCAATAAATGGCCAACTTGTGTTCACCATCTACTTAATATCTACCAACAGAAAGTTAAGCAAAGATGATACTGACCGTAACGTCTGAGGGTCTGAAGAGGAACTGTCTGTTGAGGTTGGACTTCTCTATGGTGTCCATGTCCGTCACAATGACCTCTCCCTCCCCGCCTGCCAGTCCAATCATGGCAAAGTTTTTCAACAGCTCGCAGCCAATGGCACCAGCTCCGACCTGGAATAATAAAAGCCTTTCAGTGAATAAAGCTCTCCAAGTCCATTGACACCATTTAATAACCACCATCCGTTTACAGTGCTCAGTAGAGAAATCCAAGTAGTATGTGTTTCCCCCCCTCATGCTGCTGCTGCATAAATTAGTGTACAGACAGAATTAAACAAAATAGTTTGTTTCTACTGAAGGTGCAAATCTTTTATGGGGCTAGACTAGACAGTCAGAACATTAATACAGTGGAAAACAATTATTTGCTAAATAAAGAAATAGTTGAGTAATGGCATCCTGAGCAGAGAATGATTTCACCTTTCTAGCCTGGTTGACACCAGACCCTTCTCAGTTGTACCGTCACCAATGGACGCCGCTCAAATGCCTCTGGGCGCAATGTTAACAAAAAGCTGCTTGCCGTCGCTGTGCTATCATCATCGTGTAAAGCCCGCCTCAAAGGTTGCGATTGGTGCCTCGATTTGGAAAAAATGGAAATGGGCTTGAATGGGCTACGTGTGCATGTTCGTTCACGTGGCCGTGAGAAAAAAAAAAAAAAAAGTATGCATTTCACATTATTGAGGAACGGTCTGTAATTGTTGGAGGTAATTCCTGCACGCAGTTCCCCCCCAGTATTTACAGTACAGCCCTTTTAAAAACTGGTCATCAACATACTGTGCATAAAATAGTTTAATTTCTATTTTTTAAGGCTAAATATTTTTTTTAAACTCCACTATAGTTTTGGGCTTTAGCTTGACAATATTTTTTTTGTTGGGATTTGATAAGAAAGAAAGAAAACTTAATATTAACCTCAATATGTGTAGTGCTCCTGCTCTACCAACTGTGCTAACCAGCCACTACACAGACAATACTTATGATTAATTCATTGCTGGTTCTTTTCATGCGATTTTTTAATAAAAAAAAGAATATCAGACTTCTCATTTAAATCTCCCTTAGCAACAGGATGCCAGAGAAGATGCTGGAAAGTTTTCCATTGGCCAACTCACCAGGAAGTAGCGCTGTTTGGCAAGCATATCCTGCAACTTGGTGCCAAACACTGCAATCTGCCCATCGTATCGACAGTTCCTCTGGGAGAAAGACAAAATAAAATAAAATAGTTTAACACCATCACGTGCATCCGTCCTCAGTATAAGTGTGTAATGTGCTCTGAACACCTACAGGGGCGCACTCTTCCTCTGTGAGCTCAACTCCTTCCTCTTCAGCCAGGCACTCCAGGGCATCAAAGTACAGCCACTGCATTATGGGCATAAATTTTCCAGTGCATGCCTGAAAGAACAAGCAAGTAAAACAATGTAAAGAAGCTTTCATGAAAGATTGATTAGGTTTGAACAAGTTAGTGCAGTACACGTCCAAACATGTCTAATCCGAGATAACTACCACCACTCCACAATCACACTTACACATTTCATTAACTTTTAGAAGCAATATACCAACAAGGACTTAAAAAAAAAAAAAAAAGTGATTTAAGAGACAAAAAACACCTTACTACAGCAGATACTCTAGGACTGAATCCACCTCAATTTGCACACAGTGTACGTCACTGACCTTCATCACTTCCTGTGCAGCCAGACCTCCAATAAAGGCATCGACAGGGGCCAGGTCACCAGCAGCAACAAATGACAGCTTTTTGATAAGAGCTTCATCCAACTGCTCGACTTTAGCTGACCCCGTCTGGGCAGAGTTCACCTCTTTGGCTAATGTCAATAGCTCATCACCATCAGTCTGGAATACACACAGCTCAGCATGTTACAAAATGCCAAAGAAAACTCACTGACTTCATTAATGTAATGTCAACTTTGCCATGCTGCACAACTATTTTTTTGGGGCATATAGGACAGCTGAAGACATGAAAAGGGAGAGAGGGGGAATGACATGCAGCAAAGGGCCGGAGGGCGGAGTTGAAGCCGCGGCCGCTGCGTTGAGGAGTAAACCTCCACATATGGGTGCCCGCTGCACCAGATGAGCCACCCAGGTGCTCGCTGCACAACTATGTGTAATCCTCCAGTGATTTCTTTGGGTTTTTGCAAGTAATGATAGAAGCTAAATTTAATTATTACAACTTTCCCAACAATACAACTCGTCTCCTTTGACTTAAATATATTAAATGCCATTATCAAAAAAAATGGTGCAAGTAGTTGGGTTTTATCCATAATCATTAAATTGAAAACTTCAAGCCACTGGTATTGTTTTATTATAATAAATAATGGTAAGATTTACCTGGCTCCAAGGTGCAGGAAGGTGGTTGTGTTTCTTCTGGAAGGCGTGGATAGCCTGGAAGCCCACATGCAGCTGTCCTGGACGCTCAAACTTGGCAAAGTCTGTCAGTATGAACTCTGGCTCACTCATGGAGGAAGAGATGGATTTCTGCACCGAAAGACAAACAAGATAGTGAGGTTGAACTCGTTAACACGAGATTTACAGTGGCAGTAATTAGGGAAAAAAGAACAAACTCCAAGTAATAGTCACACACCAAAAAAAGTCTATAATGGGAAGAAAAAAACTTTCTATAAATGTACTGCTATGCCACGGTGAAATAACTGAAAAATGGCAGACACTTACAAAAGAAATCTTCTTGGGCATCTTGACCTGGGAAACAATTCCTCCTCTTACGTAATCTGTAAAGCCAGATGTCTCACAGATGCTGAAGGTGTAGGGACCTGGACAAAGAATAAGTTACGTCAATTTGTAACCATTATAACCAAACTAACCAAAACTTGGCTTTTTCTCAAATACAAAACAGGTCTTACCCAGAACTTTAATTTCCACTGGCTGGCAGCCATTGAGCTCTGTCATACCCTGAACCTCTGTGAAGGTGACATAGTCTCCACTCTCAAAGCCATGACGAGCCTCATCCAGACATGTCACAACCCCTGGATTGTCCTGGAGAAACCAAGAGCGAACATTGTGTCAAAAATAAAATTGTTGTCTTGAAGCTCGTCCTTATTCCTAATAGCAGCAAGTGGTTGGAAAAGCATTCTTGGCCAGATGTTAGGACTAACCTTGGTGATCATGGAAATCATGGCACTCAGCGGCTGCTCTCCATTGGTGTCGTACACTGTCATCTCCTCACCAAAGTCACAGAAAAGTTGGCTACAATACACATGTGAACATAAGCATTAGAGATTGACACACTGGTTTACACTTCTTGTGAAAACAGTAAATAAACAAGGGTCAGAATCTTACCCAAACAGACCACGTGTGTCTGCCACAATTAGCTTGATTCCTTTGCTGTGGCAGAACTCTCCCACTTGCAGCTGCTCTTCCAGAGTGGAGTTAGTCAGCACTACCACCTAGGTTGCAAAAATAGACCTTTAAAAACACCAACTTTCCTTTACATTCTGACTGCTGAAATGAGTGGGGCACTAGCTTCTACCCAAGTTATACCTGGAACTTTGTCATGTAGTCTTCGGTGAGTTCTTCGGTGTAGGCATTCACAGGAACGTAGCTGTTGAGTTCAGCCAGACGGTGCTGACTCACCTCTGCTCTGTTCTTCCCCAGGTCCTCCTCCCGAAGGTAAAACTGATCACACAATAATATACATAGAAAGTAAGGAAATATTGATACTAAGTCAATCAAGCAATAAGTCCCTATTAAGGCAACAAGGAAAATAGAGGCCATGTCCACATTAAGACACATACGTTGTCAAAACGACTAACACTAAAAAGGTTATCAGAGCATTTTGGAAGGGTTTTACAGCCACACTTTAATACCAATACACACAAAGAAAAAGCTAAATCTTATCTATCTGCTCTTTCAGTCGGCTGACAAATTGGGGCACTCATTTAATTTAGTAAGAATGAGAGACAATTTAGTCACCCCACTTTCTCTCAGCACTTTAACAGGGGTTACAGCAAGAAAGCATTTGGGAGCCTGAAAAGCTGCCCTGGAAGAAAATGTGTACAATGTATTGAACAAAATATTGTATTGTAAAACTACTCTCGGAATTCAGGCATGGTGCCTGAGAACTTTTAGCCCCGAGTTTACACCTCTGCTCAATAACCTCTTATTAACCTCTATACAATGATTTATTTGGTGTTTCAATGTGTACTGACATTTAAAATAAGCAATCAGAGAAAGCTGAAGGTACGGATTGCTTCCTTACAATTCTGCTGAACCCCCAAACATGTCCGTGAAAGAATGTCAGTTTATTTTTCACATCTATTTTCAGATGGAAAAAAAAAAAAAAAAAAAAAAAAGCACAGACTTTGTGTGAAAGAAAGACCAAATTAGAGAGGAAGAGATGGGTTTTCAAAATGTTGCCAAAGTGTGGACATGGCCTGATATTCAGTGGTTGATTAAAGGACACTTCCTATAAAAGATGGATGACATGTCGAATAAGTGACAGAAATATGCAAAGGCTATTCCATTCAGCTTGAATGAGAAGGGAAACGGGGGCAAAGGCCAGTGGCCGAAATAGAAATGATGAGAGCACAAGGTTAAACTCAGACTGGGTCACAGATACAGCTTATATATGCAATCATACAATTATGTAAGGTGACAAAAAAAGATGTCTCTGCTGAGCCTCCAAACTGAAAACCTAAGCAGTCTACGGACACACTTATCTGCATGGCCTTTAATAGACAAATCAGAATTCAGGCTCACAGGCTGATAGACCTAAACAAATCTATCCACTGTAATGATGTCCTAAAACAGGCTTTAGCTCTAGTATGATTATGTCCCAGGGAGAGGCCACCCACGGACAGATCTGGGTCAGCCCATGGATAGCAAGGGTGGGGGTGCCTACAGAACTCTTTTTGGATGGCAACAATACTACACAGCGTGTGACTCATAACGGATAGAGTCACACTGCACTTTGGAATCGGGCTCAAAGATTATGGCACACCATGTGAATATCCAATAAAGTAAGACGGCTGAGTGAACCAAGGTTTGCCTGACTGAATAGAATTAAAAAAAAAAATTGCTGTACTATCGAAAAATGTGAATATACGTGGAAGCTTTCACACACCTGAGAGGAGAGGTCTCTCCATTCTGCAACTCCTTGGTCGTGCACAGTGACACTTCTAACTCCTCCCAGGATGATGTTCTTGGCAATCTCAACTCCAAGACCTCTCATACCAGAGATTAGGACGTTGGAGTTCTGCATGCGCTTCATTGCTTCATGGCCCAACACGTAACTACAGAAGGAGAGGAAGTATCATCAGCACAACTATGCATTGTTTAACAACTAGCCCAAAAATAAATACTTAAAGTTTGTCAGTTTTCCTTCATTAGGACACACATTCACAGAGATAAGACTTACAGTTGTCTGGAGTACAGGCCTTCATCAATCTCAGCATCATTGCCATTCTTAGCCATGCCCTGGGGAAACACAAAGGAAGGATTGCAATAAATGTGTGCAACAAGTTTTACCAGAGGTATATAGCGTATGTGTTAGTGCTTACGTTGGCAGGTGTGTGGGACAGATCAGTTCTGACAGAGTTAGAGGAGGAGCAGTGGGATCCCGTCTTCGTCTCTGTTCCTGACAAGCGACGCTTCTTGGACAGCGGCGAGCTGGACATCTGTGCATAAACACACACTGTTAAAGGCCGTCATATGAGGCATAACAAGCTGCCCCATGTTGCCAAATCTTTCAGTTTAGTTCAGTCTAAATCCTTTAAGTTTATATCAATTAATTTATAATTTTTTTTGTGTGTGTGTGTATATATATATATATATATATATATATATATATATATATATATATATATATATATATATATATATATATATATATATATCTTTTGACAGCTTCAATGATTAAATAAATCAAGCAGACAGAGGCAACCCAGTGTGCAAGTTTAACAATGGCTTAAAAATAATATTCAAAGAAGTGAAAAAATATATATAAATCAATACTACAGTTCCATTATTATGTGTATCCAAGATAAATGCTACCCAAACCCCTTTATGTTGAATAGAGGATTTCTAGTCTAGGGAGCAGCTGGGCTGGCTGCAGGCCAAACACAAATCTGCTAGAAAACGAACTAAGCCTGGGAAGAGACATGAATAGCAGCATTATCAGTTCTTTTCATGGTCAGGGACAGGACTGGCTTGTTTATGTACTTCTTTGTTCATTATACCAGTATTTAAGGACCACCAACATCGTTTCAACAAAAAAGCTGAATCATTAAAACTTCACTGCGGTAAAGTGAGCAACACCTCATGGTGGCCTGCAGGTGTGGACCCAAGGACCATACAATGCCGTTGGAACTACCCTTTGTATGAAGGTATAACAAAGGGCGTTAGCCAAAATAATCAAACATCCAAGAACATTGTGTTTAATGGAATAATTGGGTCAACCCAGTCACTTCGGGAAGTGAAAAAAGGCCGCAGTCTCTTGAACACATTCCCACCGCACGGCGAACACGATCAGCCACAATTTCCGCATCCAATGCAGCTAAACTTACCTGAGTCCTAAAAGTGAAACCTAACCGTTGATAAACCTCCCTACAACTTCAAATGATAAGGGGGTTGGGCCAAATAACAAATAACGTTACAACCAGCTAAAATAAAATTTAACCTTTCCATTTTACTCGCAGTCGGTCGCAGTTCGTCAAAAATTAAAATAAAAAGGCATCCGGAGTGATACAGCAAAGCACAAATATCAATTAACAACGCCAAGAGGAAACCGACGAAGTAGGTTGTGTGCCACTAGCTAATCAGGTAAGTGATTTGGCAAAGTGGACAAAGACGGAACATTAATAACTTAAGAGGCAAGAAAACACCAGCGTGCCAGCCTATCCATTAGCAGCTCGGCCTAGGCCTACATTTCCCCCAGTGCGGAACACAACTTTACAAGCTAGCAGCTGCGGCTATATGCAACCTACTCGCAAAAGACAGCAACGGGTTGATTTTGACAGCTAGCTACCATAGCTCATCCACTGATATGGATTAATATTTCAACACCCCAACAAAAAACATCATCCAACTTTAACGCTCAATGTAAGCAATGTTTGAGAACGATGGACTAGCCATTACAGTCGTGCTCCATTGATTTATATTTTCTTACCAATAATCCTTCTCGGTCCCTTCCCAATGCAAACCCGCTCCTCTCCCGCAGTATACAGATGTCAGTAATAACGATGGATGAAAATTCGACGATTTGTACAAAGAAAAGAAACGCGATGCGGGATAAGGATGGTCTGCGCTATATTGTCGAGTCACTATGTCGTTGTGCTGAGAGTCTCTTCTATGTAATTGCGTTGCTGGCTTTGCGACTGCAGACGGGAACAAAACCAAAATGGCAGATGGGGAGAAAGGGGCGGAGGAGCTGTGACGCATGGGCTAAAACATTCAACAGGAAAGGGTGGCTGTGAGCACGCTGCTCAGCCAAGCGCTCAATTCATTGGCTGCTAAACATGAGCCAACTTCATCCCGCCCCTGCAACCAGAAGAGGCATGCCATGTTACTGTACAATGAACTGCATGACCACCAGCAATCCATGCAAGACCTCTTCAATATATTCTAAAAACGCGCAGAGCATGTCCGACAAGTGCATGAAAGCATAGATCCAAGCACGGACTATTTTATATTTTCCAGTAAAGACCAGTCTATCGGTGATGAATGAAATCCAACAACAGCATCTTTGTTTCAGTGACAAGTTAGCGTGATAGTAGTCTTGTTGTGGAAACTAGACTGCATACACAAAACGTACACTTACGAAGTGCATCGCCAAAGTAAACTAACATCTTGGTAGTAACCAAATTGGATATATCCTCACTACAACGCCAACTGGTGTGACGTTATTGTGTTTTGAAGATATTATCCCTTTCCTATGTTCAGCAAAACACATGATGGGGCTACAATGATAAGAGACAGGTAACATTAGGTAGGCTACTTGCTAGCTATGGTGATGCTGAGCGTCTGGGCCCTCAGTCACATTGAGGTTAAGGGGGAGCATTCTTTGCAGAGGAGGAGTATTGGGGGAGGGGGTGCCTGGCAAATGACAAAGGCCCAGGAAAAGAGTGGGCCGCATATTCTCGGGTACACATGTCGAGGGGATCCCCATTCTCATCTTTTTGCTAAGAATTGATTATTTGTTTTTACTGTTGTCCACTCTTCTACCGGAGCTGAAACGTATGGATATCATTTATGTCACGTTAACAGACTTCCTAACTTGGCAAGCTAAGAGGAGACACTAGCTAGTCAATATTACGTTCACGTTACTATAGTAACATCGATTGTCGTCCTATATTAACGTTAACCAAAATACTTATTGAGATTACATATTGCCAGTAGTTTCTAGCAAACGTTGCGTGATGCAAGTTGGCTAGTGTCTACCTTTTAACATCGCGTCCATCTAATGTTTGTAGCAAACTAACGTTAGCTTCCCAGCTACAGTTAACGTTAATCGCCGCAGACCATTAATTAGCAGCATTCTCGCGCACATCAAACGTGCAAATTCCAATTAAGAGATAACGGTTACGTACCAGTGGCTTCTTAGCTATGGTTAGCCGAGGCGCACAGCTGAAATGGTTCAGCTAGCCGACAGCAACTAATGTTAACGACTACCAACGCAGATCAAACGACTGCGTAGTTGTTAGCTTGTGTGTAGCTAGCTTTTAAGCTATCTAGCCATCCAACGACTTTTTCCTACTTGTCCCGATATAGCTAACTAGCTAACGTTAGCCAACTAGCTGGGGCTAACACTACCAAGACGAGAGCTTACACAAGTGTGCAGAACTTACCACATCCGATATTACTCGGCCTGATCTGTAGTATTAAAATCGGCTTGTATTTAAGCAAGAAAACTAACAAACAATGTGATGATTCAACACTGCCGCTGATTGAAAACTGAAAAGTGTGTCAGGGTGGCGGGCTCTGTGTGAGTTTTTCCGCTGGACGGCTGCCCCGGCTGTTCCAGAACCGTTTCCCCTCACTCTATTTCAGTTGAAAGCAAAGCAAAGCAGCAACATGTGCACGTTACAGGCCACAACCATTATTCCCGTCCAGGGGTATCATTAAAAAGTAAATCTAATTGATTTATCACAAGTGCATCTTATTGTTCTTCTTTAATGTTCAACCACATTATATACAAGGTAAAGTGTATTACATTCTACACCGCTACATAGTGTAATAGTATGTATTAACCGTTAATGAATATTTTCTTCCCCCTGTGCCTTTACGGGCATAGACTAATCCTAAATTCACGCTGGGCCAGATGGGACTTGTAGGCATGGCGGTTAACGGTTCTTTCAACACTAGCCATAAAAAAAGCATAGTTGTAATTCTATACATTAGGCTATATATGGCCCTGTGTATTCTATATATTGCAACTAGTTTTTAAAGTGTTATCATTTTAGGTCCAACTAGCCTACTTTTAACCAATAAAACAACTCGAGATCTTGCTTCTTTTTTTTTCTTTTTTTATTGAAAGACTTGCAAACAGAGCACAGTTTACATAGGGGCAGAAAATAGTGGATGTCTAGACTTGTTCAGGAGAAAAGCACATAACCTGGTATTACATAGATCCAAAAGCAGAGTGAACTTCAGAAATACTTTTTTACATGATAAAAAGGAGCCAATATAGACAGTAGGCCTACTGTCCAATAAACAGTATCAAATGAATGTGTCAACAAAACTGGAGAAAAATGAAAACATACCTTTTGGGCAAAAGTTCTGGAGAAGTTTGAAAAAAAGAAGAGGAAATGTGTATGTGTGTGTGTGTGTGTGTGTGTGTGTGTGTGTGTGTGTGTGTGTTATTGCAAAGCCTTTACGCAACATTTTGCATCTTAAGATGTTTCCCCAGCTCTCCAAAAGGTGTGGAGCAACTCACAAGACTTTGAGTGACAGTTCACATGTAAATACACACATATAATAAAACAAATCTCAATCTCCAGCAGCAAATGGAAATACTTGATCAGTTCAGTTTCACAAACATCTGTACAACTGTGTGACTGCAAGTTCATAATTTTGCAGCCTTACTGTAGAATGAATAGCTACATAAATAAAAAGGAACAAAAAATAATGAAATGGGATGAGCTGACTCAGTCATGTCAGCTTGGATATGAGGAAGTGTACAACATGGGAGTAACCCAGTTCTTTGTTTTTATTTACAGTTCATAGGGAATAATGCAAAATCATAACACTTCCTGTTAACTCTCACTATTAGCTGAGCATTTTCATCAAGCTTTTCTGACTTGTGTAGATTTATAATTTGCAAACTGCGCTGAGTGCTTGGATTCCAGTATGAAGAGGTTGTACGGTGAGCAGTCATGCACACAATCTGGATTTGAGATGTAAACAAACCTTTGAGATCTTTCTCTTTGCAGCTTACAGAGAGATCCAGTACACTACTCCCCCTATACTCTAGTCATAAGAGTATTTGAATGTCATAAGGAGTTTTCTCTCAAACCATTATGAACACCGAGCCTAACCAAACAACATTATATGATTCCTTTTCTTCTAGGGAGTAAATGGATGATACTTCTGGGTCTTTAAACCTTCAAATGTATACTATAAATTCAATGTTACAGGTGTTGTTGCATCATGGACACCTGCTTCATAACCCCCTGCCCATCCCAGCTCTGGGGGACTGGCTGGTACGAGCAGCATCACTCTGTCCATCCATGTCTTCCTGCTCTCCTGTAGCCTGGGGTGAGGATTGTGTGGGTGGGGATGGTGGGGGATAGGAGGGAGGAGGGATAGTAAGGCGAGGGAGAGATGGCAGCACAGGCCTGGGAGAAGTTGGAAGAGGTGGAGGAGTGGCTGAGGTTGCAGTCGTGGAGTGTTGTGAGGAGCGTGCACGGGAGGTGGCTGGCGAGGCGTGTGTGCTCCTGGCACGTGGTGGTTCAGTGGGGCAGTCACTGATTTGCTCTAGCAGCGAGGGCATGTCTCCCTCAATCTTCTCCAGCACGGCAGCCATTTGCTTTTCTATCTGCTCGATCACACTGTCCATTTGCCAGTCGCTTGTAGTGCTGCTCCCACCTCCTCCATGTGGTAGCCCAGTCCCGTACATCCCTATCCCTGCTCCACTCGTATACAGGGAACTGTATGGACTTCCATAGCTTCCTGCCATCCCCATCCCTACAGTCCCAACTTCTGGGCTGTATGGTGTGGCGTGACGGCCCAAACTAGCAGAGCTGCCTACTGCATAACAACCCTGTCCTGTCACAGGACCTGGCCTCGCTATGTTAAACTCAGCGCTGTATCTGTCTGTTAACCTGGCATCCCCTTCCCTTCTACCCACGGGGCTAGCATCACCCCTTAATCTAACTCCTAGTCCTACATCTGCCCCAGTTCCAGGCACCATTGCTGGAGTGACTGCCACTGACCTCTCTGCCACTGCATCAGGTACTTGTGTCTGACACCAGCTTCCGTCAGTCTCATCCTTTTGCTCCCTCTGCGTGGCTGGCTTCTTCTCTGGTGAGGCTGTTCCAGCAACAGATGCTGTGTGTAGAGGGCCATGGAGCGTTGCAGCCATCTTACGTTTGCTGCTGGGATCAGGGGAGGCGGATGTGTGTTTTTTGTCAAGGTTAGTGCCTAAAGAACCGTCCAACAGGCTGGAGGGGTCGGGCGTCATCACAGGAGTCGGTTTGGATTCTGGAACAACTTTATTTTGACCCAAATTGGCAGCTATTTTCCTGGTTCCATCACCTACTGCTTTCTTTGCACCAACCTTATCAGGCTCCTCCTGTGTGAGTTTCGGGGCTGCATTTGATTGGCTTTTCTGACAGAGAGGCTCCTGAATATCTGATGGGGATGTTCCTACTGAAGGGCCTATGCTCATCTTTACCTCATCCTGTTTTTCTCCGACCTTACTCCTCCCCTCATCCTGGTCCATACCTACCGGTGTATTTTCAACAGTAACTTCTAAAGACACACTACTTGACGTCAACCCTCCATCACTTGTCCCTTTGTCTCCCTCATCACTTGTTCCCTGTGACACACACCCTTTACTGTCTCCTGCCTCCTCACTGCCCTGAGCCTCGGCTGAACTTTCAGCCAGTGTCTCTGAATTCTTCAATCGTTGCATGAAGGTGGTGACACGGATCGCTTTCTGAAAAACAGACAGAGGCAAAGAAAAAAGGAGAGGATAGCCGTGTGAAGAGAATTAGATTTACAGTATGTTGCTTTTTCATTAACACCCATATTGGCTTGTTTTCCTGAAAGAAAAGAGCAAAACTTTGATACTATAGTTGGTTATTGCAAAGCATAAAAAAGAAGCTTCGAAGACAAGCATTTGACAAAAAGCCTGTCATGGCACCATGATTTAGCATCATTATACTAAGAGCTGAGATGTGATTAGTGTGAAGGGACAGTGCAGTAAGACTGGTGCCAGTTGTTTACTTCCAGGAGGCTATGACATATTATACCCTGGTTTAAATCAATCTCAAGACTCACTCTCTCCAAGCCACTCCTTGAAAGCTTGTTGTCGGAAAAAGGTTAGCCAACAGATAAGTGTAAATCTCCTTCTCCTTCACTCTTACACCCATCTGACTCCATTCAAACTACAAACACTTAAGGAGTAAGGGAAAATGTGTGAGCTTAGCAGTTGTTTCTAAACCAGGGAATTGATTCTCTGGAAGTGAAAAGCCATTTGGACACAGAAATGTCACTGAATGCAAGATGGCTCAACTGAGTAGCTTCTGTACAGCTTTAAGTATGACTTGAATGTAACACTGAGGTACAGTATGGGGCAATGAGCCAGGATTCACGTAAGAGGAATGACAGAGGGCCTTATAGTTCAAATCTCTGCGGTTCAACAGTCCACAGTGGCCTATATCCCTTATATCCTTTCCATTTCTTCCTCTCCTTATCTACACAAAACTACATAAGCAATGAGCAAACCATCTTCCCTGTTGCTGATCATTATTGTGTTTTTACCAATATGGTTTCATAGACTAGTGCAGATGAGGAATAAGAAAGGAGCAGAGCGGGCCACTTTGAACATCTGTTTCTTAATCCAATGAAGAAAAGTGGGGCAGAGTGGATGGATCTCTTCTGGGACAGGACATGAGTGACAGTGGGCAGGAACAGAGCTTATGATGAGAGTTTCACCAGCCCAAACATGGTCAATACATCTCAAGGCTGAGGTTTAAGTGTTTTGCTGATTGGTGATTATTATACAGACACTTTTACCAATAGAAGCCTCTTTTTAAATCAAGAGGATGTTCAGCCATTAGAAAGATGTTTTGTTATTGAATCATGCCAGACTGAAGGTGAGTTTCTGCCCATGCTCTGTCCTTCCACTCTCCCTCATAATGAACTACAATACCTTCAACTCCTGGGAATCACATGGGAAAAGAGAGAAGAGGGTTATGACTGTTACTTATGCCGTTAGGTCAGCACTGCCATCTTGACTTCCTCCTTCTTGGTCTTCAGCATTTATAACCCCAGGAACTTCTTTATGACCACCATATAATTTGCAAATGTAAAACATACCTCTGCAGAGTTGTATGCTGAGCTAAAAGCACCTCATGTGCAATCATCATTAGAAATAGATCATCATAATCATTGGTGTCATTTTCTCTCTGTAGGCATCTTTATTATTGGCCCTAGCTCTCATCTTGTTTCTACTCTTTTTTTCTCTGCTGCTTATGGCTATGTTATCCCCAACTTCATGAACTGCTACAGAAAGGGAGTGAGTGAATTCATACCCGCCATTTGGCCTTTGCAAAGTTCTTCTCAAACTGGGCACACACACCATCCTTAAGGTTCTTCTCCGATGCACCATTCCCCGCAATCCTGTCACAGGTGACAGACAGCATACAAGTGAGTACAAATCCTGTGGATGTGTGTCAAAAATGTTTGTGCTCTTGTGGTTATGTGCACACAATTACCATTCATGCCAAAGTGCATCCTGTGCGGTGATTCTCAGCATCTGGTCCACCTCCATGAGTCGACAGACAAGCTCCTTAGCTGAGAGAGAAACAATGAAGACAAAAGGTGGCATCATCTGTGATAAGACTTTAGGAAAAAATATCAAATCTTTCTTTTTAAAACAGAGAATGTCAATTTGATAAATCATGGAGGATGATTAAACGTTTGGTTGTTAAAAGTGACAAATAAGATTGAGCTATGTGACATTAAATATCTTACTTTAAATAGCTCCTTTAAATTTAGGCTACTGCTGGACAAGTAGACTTTTTTCTGACCAACACGTCCAATGCTTCATGCCAAAAAAACTGTGTATTTATTGCCATCATGTGGTGGAGCTATGTACCTGCAGGTGAAATGTCATCCCAGTATGGAGAATCAAACTCAAAGTCACCAGCAACAATGCGACAGAAGATGATGCGATTATGTAGATCTGTGTTCTCCTCCTCTGTCTCATCATAAAAAGGAGGGTTACCTGATAAGCTGCAAAAGGGGAACAGACATAAAGAGACAAAGCAAGGGAAGGTAATTCGAAACCATGCAAATAACTTCTGGAAAAACAACAAAGAAATTATTTAGCTGGAATTTTTTATATGCAGCTCAATTTGTATTGCCCTGCTTGTTGAATTATAGCTTTGGTAATTATTTATGGAGACTCACAGTATGAACATAATGACACCCACAGCCCAGCAGTCCACAGGACGACCATATCGGTGACGAGCCACCACTTCAGGAGCTGAGGGACAGCAAAGAGAAGAGCAGGCATAGAAAGAGAGAAGAGAGAGAAGAGATATTTGAGTGGCCGGGTTTTCATTTATAAACCATTGCAGGGCATTCATAATTCCACCCTGCACAGACAAGAGCTCACTTTTTTGCATTCCTTATTTATTTGTCTGATTACTCAGCTCAGCATTATGAATAATGACCTTTTACTGGAGAGAACCAGGCCAGAGCACAGTTCTACACTCCGACTTACCCTCACATACACCTCAGAGGGGAGCGAGACACACAGGAGATGAGAGGATATGAAAAGAGAGGAGTGGGAGGAAGGTGAGAGTTAGGTGCTCTCAATTTTCTATGTACATGTTTTACTGGGTTTCATGACCCAGTAAAAAACATGACTGTTTTTTTTTCACTATAAGGGTTTATCTCTGACAGATTTTGATCTTACAGTAAAAAGCACTAGTAAGAAAAGACATCAATCAAGGTAAAATATGCCCACAGGCCTATATTCACAAAAAGAATGTTAAGCTAATGGAAGTGCATATGAGTGTATGAGAGACAGAGAAACATAGAGAAGTAAAGTTATATATACAAACAGAAGCATAAATGGTGTTAAATAGAGGGTATCCTACCTAGGTATTCTGGTGTTCCACAAGGCTCTGTAATGGGTCCGTTCTCAAACCGGGACAAGTAGAAGTCTCGCAGAACTACTTTGTTGTGGTTGTTTTCATTGTAGTACATCAAGTTTTCCAGCTAAACAAAATGAGGGATATACAGTATTTAAGTATTCTCATACACATACACACAGACTGAACCCCTCCACACTATTGAATTGGATCACTGCTACAAATAAATGGACATTGATAACAAATAATACCACTGCAACCTGTTAAAAATCTCAGCATTGTGATGATGGTGATGCTGTTTAAACCATTGAGGACCGGTTGGGATGATGATGGCTGGATGTACACCATGTTGGATGTCGTGAAAGTAGTAGACATTGTATTAGGAGAGCATGTGTGGGGATTTGAGCATATGTTTTTACATATTTTATTATGTTAAATCATTTAAAAAAAATATTTTATGCTCAAATCTGTCTGTGTTCTGTGTTCATTTTCATGGGTTTACAGGATATATGAGTCAAGACCATATAGCAGTATATACAATATAGACTGAAAGAAATTCTGGCTTCTACCAGTAGGGGGAGTCTGAAGCCCAACATCCAAATAGGTTGATAATGGGGCCTCAAGATATGAATCTGTCTGTGTGTGTGTGCATCACTAGAGATTGCATTAAGCCATAAAGTCCGTGTTTACTCCCTTGCTAATAAGGTTATCAAATGTTGAGTCATTAAATGAGATGGCAGTGCAATGTATGTATGTGTCTCCAAAGAGATTCTGTTGACTATACTGAAAATTGTTTTCTGGGATGTAATAGTGAAGAGAGAGCCACCCAATCAAACAAATCTGTTTGTTATATTTCTTCCTGCATTTTTAGAGGCATGCCATCAGTCATTTTATTGCAATGACACTCACCACACTCAGACGCACATGCCATAATGTAGGGAGAGGGAGAAAGAGAGGGAGCGTGTACCTTTAGGTTCCTGTGAACTATGTTGAGGGAGTGTAAGTACGCCACAGCCTCAAGGACCTGTCTGATGACATTGGATGCGTCTCTCTCTGTGTAATTCCCTTGGTCCAGAATCCAGTCAAATACATCTCCTCCTGTGGCACTGTATCCAGTCAAGCACACACACACACACACACACACACACACACACACACACACACACATAAGCACACACATCTGCAAATATACTAATAAATTGAATGCAAGTTGGTCCAACTGTTATCCACCTGCCACAAAATAATTCACTTCTAGCTTTCAGTAACAGTTATCAAAAGCCCTGTGCTCCTGTTTTGTTTTTGTTCATTAGTAAGGCAATCTGCTTCTACTGGCCTAAGGCTAGCAATGCTGAGCAAATAAAAATTAGAGTATTGGTCATTACTCTAAAAGACTTGGTTACCTTGGGAGAGTATAAATGATGGGTGTGACCATCACGTATCGCCCTCAGCATGGAGGACTATTGGCTGGGCAAACATGTGAGCTATGAACAGACACCAACTCATAAACAGACTGATGCACACACAGATGACTGCAATCACTTTGAGTGTCTCTCTTTATCTCAGTAACAGAAGGGAAATAATTTGCCCACTCGGCTTCAATCAATATTACTGCTTTCAAATAAAGTTTCAAATGTTAAAAAAAATGCACTAGTCACAAGTGACGTGGATTGGGCCTGCTCCGAAGTATCGATCTCAAGCTCTCTGTAGAGACCCTATTATGACCAAGCAGTGCTTCAGGAGCACTGAGTAATGTTGAGTGTTACTAAGAGCAAATATCTCATAAAATCTAACACCTTCCTCTGTTGCTGAGGGAAGCAACAGAGCACACAGTAATAAAAGGTAGACGCAACCCCTACCCTCTAGCTGATGGAGTGTGTACTAAGTGTGTGCGTGTTAAGGTACATGAGGGCACATACATAATTAAGACACACACACACTTCAGTACACATTGCTTACACGAGAAAGATAAACAGTGAAAAAGAAACACTCACAGTTCCTGGATGATGAGGTATTCTTTCCGGGTCTCGAATGTGTCTATCAGCTGAAGGATGTTTGGATGGTTGATCCTGGAACCGCAAAAAAGGAGTCACAGACTGTAACCTTTCAACAGTCAAGGGTCACACATGCAACTGAAGGGTGCTAACCATTCTTTGGCTTTTAAATGACCTTATATACAAGATTGCGGGGCGTAAATCTCTTCAGCTTGGTAGATACTTCAAATACAGCTTACATTATTAACCAGGGTTATTGCATGGATTGTGTAACTGAAAATATGAACAGAAATTACAAATAACCCTTGATAATTCTCCCTCCCTCTCTCTCTGCCTCTCTCCATCCCCCAAACATACATCCATCTGTGCACAGACCGACTGCTTACAATTTCAGGATCATGATTTCGTTCTTGGCAGCCTTGCGGACTTTCCTGCCGTCTTTCTTGAGGAATTTCTTGCAGACAAACACCTTGTCTGTCTGTCTGTCCTTAGCCAAGCACAGCTCACAGAACTCCTTCCTAAAAAAAAAAAATAGAAAGAAAGACAGACAGACGGACAGACAGACAGAAGACAAGGCAGAGAAGATAAATATAATGTTAGAGCACAAAATATGTGAAGATGCTTTTGGAAAAAAAAATTATGGATGTTGTTGATCACATCTGAGAATATTGCCCAAGCACACAGCATAATAGGGAAACAAAGTACACTGTTTCTGGTGAAATACAGTCAAAGAATTTAATTAGGTTGAGAGTCACTGAGTAGAATTAAAGGGTCATAAATAACAAATCCGAAATGAGTCTATGGCTATCATGAGCCGGCCATTGTCTGGTTTTGAGTCTTTAGGGCATACAGTGCTCAAGGCAAATGGATTTTGTGAAGCTGTGTGATGCAAAATTAAACTAGACATTTCACATTAAATCTTTCATGGCCAATAAATACTGTCAATGAAAATTCAATGGCACTCTTTTCTTTCTTTCTTTCTTTCTTTCTTTCTTTCTTTCTTTCTTTCTTTCTTTCTTTCTTTCTTTCTTTCTTTGTATATGTAGACTATTTGTGAATAGTTATAAACATTCAAATATTTAAAAGTCCCCCTCCAGACATGTTTTAAAGTATGTGAAAGTACTCTTATATTTTAAAAAAAGAAGCTTTTCCCACATAAAAAAAACATGTACTCATCACCCTCAATGAGAAATTCTCATGCCAGGTTCAGACAGGAGGCGGAAGAACAACAAACCACTCACGAAACACTGCCCGCTTCCTTTCGGCCAGAGCTCCGTGGCAAACTTGAGTGTGTGTGTCTATATATTTGTATGTATCAGTGTGTGTGTGTGTGTGTGTGTGTGTGTGTGTGTGTGTGTGTGTGTGTGTGTGTGTGTGTCTGTTATATAAAAGATGAGCAGAAATCTCTGAGGCCAGATGCTGATGTTGCCATATGGCCTTACACTGATTGGTGTGTGTGTGTGTGTGTGTGTGTGTGTGTGTGTGTGTGTGTGTGTGTGTGTGTGTGTGTGTGCACCTTCAATGTGTCAAGGATGTGTTCATGAGAAGAAAACTTTTAGTATGCGGCCAGTCAAGCAGCAATGAGTGTCACATCTCTTTGAAAATATGTCCAAAATATTCCAGGCATGACACAGAATATTTAAACAGAATAAATTATATACCTCCAACAGTGTGTTTCATGAACTGTCATGATCACAAATATACAGACATTTGTATTTGACATTTGTTGGCTAAAAAGTGAAAAATGTGTCTCTTAAGTCTATTACACACTAGACTCATGCTATTACCTTCTGTCATTTCTTCAGTAAAACCATTTGCCAAACCAAATCTGCAGGGAAAATCCAATTTGAAATTATTCATAAAGGGAATAAAGGCCATTTGGGAATACTGGAATGAGTCCATGAATTCTACATGTGAGAGGAGGGGGAAAAAGGCAACACAGATCCATGCATAAAGCTTAATGGTACTTACGCTCGGAGGACCTGTCCAATCTCATATTTGTCCGTGACATCAGACATGCTATCGTAACTCCGCCCATCTCGCAGGGCAAGGCACCCAAATGGCATGACGGCATTCAGCTAAGAAATAAAGAAAAAAGACAGTTCAATCAATTTCAATCATTGCACTACAAAGGAGGGAAGGAAAGCATGAATTATTTTGATGACACCTTCAGGTAACACAGATAAAGGGATTGCAGAGCAGCATGGATACGCATGTAAAAGCGGAAAAGAGGGACTGATGAAACTTTATGAAAGCCTCCAGTGGTTGAAGTTAGACACCAAGGGAGTGCCGTTACTATTAGCCTTGAAAATATACAGTACATTGGAGAACCACGGATACAGCTAAGTCTATTTCTGAACGAATCTGGATACTAACGCTTCTGGCAGCCTGGTTGCGTGCCAGGCTTGTCAACAGATACTAAGCTACCCACTAAGCTTCTCTCTACTCTTCTAAAGTCCGCAGATTCTGTGCAACGTCTGTCAAGTTCAAGTTAAACTTTATTTATAAAGGCCAGTGTCCCTGTGTCCCTAAAGCAGCTGGCTTCCTCGGCAATCACTGGTGCCCCAAGTAACACTGACAGCACTGAGTTTTAATGACAGGAAAATTAGTTTTTCGTTTGCATGTGTGTGGGTGTAATTTTGGATTTGTTTTTTGAGCTAGATCAGTAGTTCATGACCTTTTAAACTTGCTGTGAATGACTTCTGACTCCTCCTTTCACCTCATGGCTCACTGTTAGCATTGCGCCTGAAAAATGCACTTCACAAGTGGTGATTTTGTACAGTATATATACCGTATATATTATATATATATATATATATATATATATATATATATATATATATATATATATATATACATACATGTATTTCACCAGCCTAAAATAGCTTGTGACCCCCAGGAGGTCCCAAACACCCAGGTAGAAAATCAAGGATCTAGATAGTGAATCAGCAATCGATATACCATCTCACCACAGTCCTCAGGCAATCCTCACCCACACCCTTCAACACTCCATCTACTTTAGGAGACAGATTCCCTGGAAGCTTCAGCCATCTATCCTCAATGTCCTCCTCTCCTAAATACCTGACAAAACACATTTCAGTTGGATAACTTATTTCTATTGTTTCTCTTAACTTTCCCTTTGTAGATATTTCTCCATACAGTGGGGATTTGGGACTACATCAAGACAACAATGGAATTGACCTAATCAAGAAATATGTGATAAGAGGAAATGGGAGTCGTGGTTACTGTGAGTGATGCTAGAAGCAGCCAGCGAAGTGGACTTCAGGATTGTGTTGTGTGTTATGCAGAGATGGAGAAAGAAAAGAAATGAGAAAAATAGAGAATATGATGTGAGAACTAAGAACAGAGAGACAATAGAAATCCTCAGAGGTAATGACATTTTGCGGGTGCTAATTTAGGATTTAGGAATGAATATCAGTGATGTAAAATCCTCTCTCTCTCTCTATCTCTTTCTCTCTGTGTGTAGCATCACCATTGTAGATGATAGGGGCAGAGGTGCTTCTGATCTATGGTGGAGGCAGGGCTGGAGAGTACTGTGTAATCCCAGTGCTGGCCCTAATCTCTAATCTGTACCCCTAATCCAGAGCGCTGGGATACACTGTTTGTGTGTATTTGTGTGCATGCATCACTGCGTGTGTATGCCTGAGCAAAGTGCGAAGGTTGATGCGGATATGTCACATGCACAGATATATATTTGAGCAGAAGGGTATGTGTTTGTGTGTGTGTGTGTGTGTGTGTGTGTGTGTGTGTGTGTGTGTGTGTGTGTGTGTGTGTGTGTGTGTGTGTGTACATGTGTGTCCATATGTGCGTCCTTGTGTAAGCGTAATGCCCCAGTGAGACTGAGGGGAATTTAGTGGTGGATTGAAAAGGCCTAGTTTTGCCAGAAGATTATGTAAGCACAACATTGCCATTACAAGGTCCAGGACGGTGAAGGTAATGCTGGCTTGATGTGAATGGAGCGCCTCCATCCCTGTGGGAACAGAGCGTCCCCACAGAAATATAGTAACAACTGCCAAGCAACAAATGTCAGCAGATAAGCTTGCCAATAACTTTTTGAGATGCTAACTTTTGAGCACTATGGTTCTAAACAGTTTTACGTATTTTGCCTGCTCTAAAACTCCATCCCTGCTGGCCACCATACTGTCTCTAACTTTAGAGATACTCTCCAGGCCACAGTTGATTTTCAAAACATTAGCAGTGACCTATCGGCCAACTGTTTGTGTTTAAGGTGTGAAGATAGGTATTTATTGTCTGTCCTCCCCTTTAGATATATGTTTGTCATTCTTCTCTTGTGTCACTGATGATTGTTTCTCGCCCTAAAAACTCAGATGCCTTAAAAACACCATACCCGCAGAATACTGAGTCAGTACGAACCTTGAAGTCAACTGAGAGTAGGAGGCGATATGTGAGGATAGGAGAAGAAAGGAGATGAGGAGGGAAGAGAGGAAAAGATGGGTGAGAAACAATGGGAACAGAAAGCCAAGGAGGAAGGTGCCCTGTGACTAAGTGAAAAGGATAGAGAAGAAAGTGTACATGAGAACAACGTGTAAAACACAGAAGTGCAGAGGCAGACTGAGAGAACCTCTCAACCTCACAGCTTCACAACTATGTTCGTGTGAATGTTTGCACAGGTGAATGTGTCGGTATGTGCATGTGGGTGCATGTAGGTATGTGCCAACAGGCCATGTGTGATAATGTGCTGTGTGACTCATTTTTATGAGGGTACCAAGGGCTGTCCCCAAAGTCAGAGCACATTTGAAGGCATGCTGACATGGCAGCCTCTCTGTAAAACAAATTCATAGCGAGCATTCTTAATATCTGTGAGGTTGGTGAAGGTAGCACAATATCAGAGATAAAATGAAAGCATTGAAGTACAATGCAACATTCCAGCCATACTCGGTGACACCACCACTGATCTTTCATCAGCAGGTGCTGCTTTGAATCATTAAAACTGGGCGCTCTGTTCTGGGTGTTTTGACATTTCAGTGGCAGTAATTATTAATGTTTTTTAAACACTATTCAATAGTTTCCTCAGTCATGCATTTCTGTTTTTCATCTGCACATTTTAAAGTTACAATCCAAAAACCGTCCACACATTCATGCCATGTAAACATGATGGAACATCCAGTATCATGTTGGAAGTTTTTTTTCTTTCTATTCATCCTCATTGTTTGTATGTAATGAAACTGTCACTGGCCAATCTGGTAGTGCGACTGTGATTATATTATTTTCTGAAATTATGAGGTATTTTCCAACCAGTTATTGCGCCATTTTTAGTGCGTTGTCAAAACAGTCAAAGCTCTGACATGATGAAACAAAACTCTTGATAAACTTTTTTGACTTGAATAATTTGACGAAAAATCTGTGTCCATCCTTTTAAAAAAGGATGTAGGAATGCTGTTATGCAACACAAAAATGAGGAGTTGTTGACAATTGCATGGTTTGTACCGTACGGGGTACGTTGTGCTTATACCTTTAAAATGGAATAGAATCTTTTTTATCGGCTCAGAGGGGAAGTGTTTCAGAGGTTCTCAGCGTCAAGGTTATTCTAAGAAAATCTGCTATTCACTGGCACTCATTTCTTTAGCCACCCTATCCTATTAAGCCAGTGCTCAATCCAACAACAGGAAAAAAAAGGAATATGAAAAGAAAAAGCAGTCTATTACAGGCAACAGGTCTATGTTCTGTGTGACAAGCTGCCATGACTAGTGTGGTGTTGGATGTGCCTCCATTACAGAAAGCTGAGAATAATAAGACATGTATGTAATGTAAATAGTTCACTGACCGCTGTATGCAGCTGGTATTACAGAGTCTTTCTGTGTTATCGTTCAAGTGGTTAGTTGTGTTGGTGTGTCCTTGTCACAGATGCAGCACAGCGATAACATTACATTGTCATTATCAGCATCACCACAATACCAAATCCTGATATCTGCACAAGGGGATTAAGCAATGCCACATTGGCTTTGTTGAGAGGTGACACTAGATCTACGGTACGATAAGAGAAACAACAAGATTTGTGTGAGTGTGTGCTCATAAAATATATATAACAAGCATGTCAATGTTTGCCTCAGGAGAAGATTCAGAGCAGCAGAGGGACTGTGGCTGAGCGACCTCAGGTTACTTCCGCCTGTGTGAACAAGAGATGGCAGACCTCACATGCCTCCATGTGAGCACCTGAGTTACACATGCACACACACACACACACACACACACACACACAAACAAACACACACATACTGTGCAAACTCCACATGCATGTACATCCACACATAAGCACACACATTATACAGCTCGTACGCCACTATATGCCCATCCTAAGTGCCAGAGAAGAATACTGAATATATCTGTCCCTCATTAGTGTTTGACATTTCACTCAGCCCATATCACAGCAGCATGACCACAGGTGTGTGTGATTCTACAAGAACAATGTGTTCCTCTTTTCAACCAGACAGCGGGATAATTACACTTAAAAGCCTCTTTGTCTTTCCCTGCCTCTCTTGCTTTTTCCCTTTCTTTTTTCTTTTACTCCCGCTCCTGCACCTTTGACTGCCTCTGCGTGGCTTTCATCTAATCGTTTTGCCCTTGCCCATCCCCGTTTTAGTGGAGCTCTAGTCCGAAAGGTTTAATCATGGCAACTCCTCACTGAGGTGGGGGAGAAGAAGAACATCAGGGGTTATGACTGATGTTGTAAACCCTGGTGTTCTAACTGTTACACTAATGGGAATAACACAGAGGAAGATTGTGGACATGTTTGCCATTCCTTCACTTTACAACCACTGATCCTGCTGCACTCGCCCCTCGGTATGTTTGTGTATCTGTGAGCAAGTAAATTAAATAAATATATACAGTATTTAAGAAACACTCACACATGTCAAACACACAGTATAATGGAAGGAAATGTTCTGTGTCCAGAAAGCCCTCAGAGGGGTAAATTAAAGCCCACCATTACAATCAGGTTTTAATAAGATTTGCAATAATGATTATCACATATTTGCTCTGCACTTTGATAATCATTTGTGTCTTGTGTGTTTCGTCATCCGTGTATAACGACACATGACAGTTGCAGCCTGTTCCGTATTGATCATTCAAGACCAGCTATGATTTAATTGACTTGACAGAAAAATAAAGATGGCAAAAATGGACTTTTTACCCAGCATTTGTAGTGCTGAGGGTTTTAAATTTCTCGGAGGATATTAATTAGATTCACAACCTTATGTAATAATTTAACTGAGTGTAATTAGGGAATAATAAGACAATGAATATTCTAGATGCAGCTGAAAGCACTTTCACATTGTCGTCAATACCATTTTGGCTTTCATATTGTATTTACAGTGAGATAATGGCATTAAACAGAGATCCATCCACTCATTCCTACAGAGCTCATCGCCTGAGTTGATGAGTGTGCAATATTTAGCGGAGCACGCAGCTGCCTGAGGTTGGTCCCAGGCCTAATCAGGATGCTGTGACGTGAAAGTGGGACAAATAAAAGAGTTTGCGAGGACGCGACAGAGTACACAGGAGAGACGAACTGACAGAGATGAAGTGGAGAAGCAGATGAAGGGCCAATTATCAGAATTACTGTGCTTGTTAAAATCAAGTGTACTGCAGGACACAAGATTGAGAAAGAGGGGGAATGGATTCCCATTCTAAATACACACTGTTACGTCCCGGGTTTTGTCCACTCTTGCACAAAACGTATATTATTAAGAGCTACGCATGTGTGGTAATCACATAATAGCAAGTATATATGTTTGTGTGTGTGTGTGTGTGTGTGTGTGTTGCATCGATACCCCTATTTACAATTATACATTTGCTTCTTCCACTGAGCTTGTTATAAACACTAATTCCCTTACTGCTCAGAGAGCGGCTCTCATCTAAGGCCTGTGGATATGTGTGTATGTGAGGGAAAGAGAAAGTGAGTGTGTGTGTGACTGCAAGGCATACACAAGGACAGAGACAGGCTTAATAAGGAAACACTCTAATGAAAATGTATCACTTCTGCCCAGAGAGAGAAACAATATAAAAATCTACCAGATTCTTGTAACACACACACACACACACCTACATTATAGGATTCATGTTTCTAAACCTTACACCAGTCTGTCAGAAATCCTCCCCTTCTCACCTCTCCCTTCACCCTGTGTGTCTTCTGTTTCCTGTCCCCTCATTACGAGAGTGGGTTTGTGCAGGTCTTGGACAGTAGCGTAAGTGTGTCCTCAGGGAAAAGGGCCACAGAGTACCTTTTGTTTTGTTTTGCGAAAAGTGTGTGTATGTGTGTATGTCTGTAGCTTACGTAGAATGATGCAACATCTGGCTGACAGGTTTGCTCAGAATAGCAACCAGAATAGCCTGAGGCAAGACCCGCAGGCACACACATACACACTGCATATATATAATACACAGGCCAAAGATGGATATAGTGTGTGAATTTTGTCAGTGCATGTAAGTAACTTTTTGTGGGGATAATTTGATCATACGTACAAAATCTCACAAAAAGTTAAACGTAAAATCAAAATCAGAGCCCCAAAGACAGCAAGCTCAAGAGCGAATGAGTAATGGGGAGGTGAGTAGAGGATCATAAGTGAGGAGAAAAGGAAGACAAACACAAATGCGTTTACACATTTAAAGCATTTCTCTCTTGTAAGAGACTATCTCCCCCCCCTCTCTCTCTCTCTCTCTCTCTCTCCTCACAATCACACGTATCCTGTAATGATTTGTCCTCAACATTAGAATCAGAGTTCAGATACTAGAATTGGGGGCTGGAGGTTGCTACCTGTTTAGATGTCCAGTCTTTTAAATATGTCAGATGTAGTTGTTGTCTACAGCCATAGCCGTTCTGTGAGGCTGTACTTAAGCACAGTGCTTACAATAACAATGCTTACATGCTGATATTTTTTTTAAGTAATGTTTACCATGTTCACCATCTTACTTTAAAATATCTGCATGCTAACATTTGCTTATTCATAGTTTTCAGGAGACATCACGGCATAGGAACGTGCACCTTGATGGCAAAACTAAGCTGCCCTCCACTCTCCGCAAACAAGTCAGCTCAGCTTTTACCACACTGTATCCAAAATATCAGATACTTGTGCAATTGGATGCACAAACTGAAGAGAGACAAACCTGGGCTGCGTTTCTACAGAATCCCATCTCAGAACAAAAACCCATAGAGGAGGATATTATGGATTTGTGCAAATATAAGTGTATAAGTATAAATATAAGTATATAACACTCAGTGTTGCCAACTTAGCGACTTTTCAGAGCCCCCTTTTTTTTCACAAAAGCTGTGATATAATAAATCATAGCTGTCTTTTTCAGACTGCCAGGGTTAGCTAGCATAACTAGCGCACTGCACTAGCAAGCCTTAATTTTCCCAGGATCATGTCTGTTGGCAGACAGAAATGCATAGTGAAATGCAATCCAGATGCACATTATATAACATAAACAAAGAACACATTTCCTTGCGGTGGCCTTCCTAAAATGAGCAGTGAAAGTTTCGATATCATGTTAGGATCAAAGAGTTAATGAGCAGCGTAGCTAGCTAGTGTGCTAGTTGAAATACATCCACTTAAATGATTGAAATAGCGCAGTGGGTGCCGTAGCTCTATGGCGTTCCCAGTGCCCTTCAGGTCTCTGCGCCAGTCACGTGACTGAAAACTATGAACTAAACAAAAAAGTGTAGTTGAGGCTAATGGTAATGTTTTTAGTTTGTATGTTTTATATAAGTTGTACCTAATATTTTATTCTCTAATTGAATGTGTGGGAAGAAGGAGTATCCAATAAAATAGTAAGGCTTTTGTATCGTATGTTCTGGTGTTTATTGCGTCCACATCCCCTCTATATGAACCACACTAATCATTGTTGAGCTGTGAGCACATGTGCCTTCAGAGAATTGTGTGCTTCTATGTGGAGCAAGGACATACAGTAAATACTGCCAGTGTACAACAGTGAATTTAGTGAAATTAACAATCAATATGATAAAAAATATTTCTCACAGATTTTTTGATAGTGGAGAAAGTTTCTGTAAGCTGGGAGGGAGAGAATTCCATATCTTAGAACCTCTGTAATTAATTCTGAATTGGGATGAAAATAAATAAATAAATAATATATATTAAAGTGTGTGACACACCCTTTAAATATTGTGTTTGTTGTTGCTGTTACTCAGTTTGTAGTTATAGCAAGTTTTAAAACAGAAGATACTCCTGACTCTACAGCTACAGATATTTTCTGACTGTGATTTACTTCTCATATAGTCATACAAATATACCACAATGCTTCTCTTAATCCTGATGTACCTGTATAGCGCTTTCAAGTGTGAGGAAAACAATGCAATATCTCTTTCTTGACAATAAATATTGTATTTATACAACATTCACAAGTAAACGCAAAAAACCTATTTAAATTGTATTGTATTTCGTGCTTCAGTCTTGCATGCAAAAATAGAAGTTTGTGGTGCAGAAAAAATTGACATGCTAGGCAGACACGACATATGGCTCACGTGTCAAACATAAAACCACTGAATAAAACCACTCCTGTCAGCTTCCACACATGCACACAGACAAAAGGACAGAGAGGAGGGATTGTTGCTAATGTTTCTGAAGTTTGAGATTACTATAAAACATTCAGAGGATATGTAATACTCAGGGGAAGAAATGTGGAAAGCTGATGGCTGTGTCTATTAGCGTGTGTGCATTATACATGTGTGTGTTTGTGAGTGGGGTCAGTGGAGAGAAACAACATTCTCTGTCAAATGCTCTTCCAGTGCAGGATTGAAGCGTTGACTTTTGGTTCCACTTAATCCACTTTTGGATGCTTGAGAAACACTTGAAAGAGAACTTGCTCTCTCTCCCCTGTCTCTCTCTCTCTCTCTCTCTCTCTCACACACACACACACACACACACACACACACACACACACACACACACACATTCTATCAGACACTAATGCTCCTACCCACAATCCACCTACACACACACAGACACACAAATTCAACTGCACGTGCCCATGTGTTTAGCCACTGGTCTCATTGTAAGGTTTGCCCTCTCTGGAGAATAAATTAAACTGAAAAATCTTTTTTCCCAGCATCCATGTGTGCCCATGCACTTGCGTACATACATACATTTGCGTGTGTATCCCCTTTGATCACGACTGCATTCATTCATTTCTTTTGTGGCCAAACATAGCCTTGACACACCGCGCAGAGTGCCTCTCCAAAAAAACCAGACTTCAATTGAGAGGCTCAATCCACCTTAATTTGCATTCACACACACGCACACACCGGCACACGTTAACAAAGTAAGAGTGAAACAGGGAGAGACACATACAGATACACACACAATCTAACACACACACTTTCACAGTTCTCTCTGTCATACAACCCTCTTGCACCGTCTCTCCCCAGCTGGGATGTTCAGCTAATCAGCAGCAAAGAAAAGTGTTTTGGTGCCATGTGTTTTTCACCACTACTTGTTGCACAGCATATATGCCTGTGAATGTGAGCTTACTTTCATTTTAGTAACCATTTTGCCAGATGGTAGATGTTGAACTTTAAAATACCTACTCTGCATAACATGTTCCCAAAAACAATGCTTAAAAACAGTCACTAATTCACCTTTGGAGACCCATATACAAGAAATGTATTCTCTACAGATAGAGTTTGAACCCAAGGCAGGTAATTTAATTTTCAAAGTCCAGCTGTTTGTAATTCTTCTTTCAGCATGAGTTGGCTACTCATTATAATCTTCCAATGAATTGCCTTTGAGTATCAGGGATAGAAAAGACAGCTTTGCTATGTGGGGTTTTAGTCAGTTTGTGGGAGGTGGTCATTTCTGTTTTACAGTGTCACATCTGCAGTAATCTGAACCCTGAAGGCTCTCATACACACACACACACACACACACACACACACACACACACACACACGCGCACACACAAAAATGTCTGCTGTTGCTCAGAGTGTAAAGCAGAAAGAGGCCAAACAAATGGCAAACTTTGTTACGTTAGAGGCATTTAGAGATATTCATAATATGCACCTTACTGCCGCAGATTGTACTACTTCTGCACCAGCACCTCTGCCTATGTGCATGGTTGCTTGAGTGATGAGAACAAGCCTGCTCAAGCACGATTCTTGAGATGAAATTAGGTCATTTGGTCCACTGAGAAAGTTCGAGTGGGAGAGACAGAGAGAGGGAAGGTTAAGAGAAGGGACAAAAAAGATTATGAAGTCGGAAAAGTGGGAGGTCAGAGTGTTACTTTCTACCACTGTTTTGCATTAGTGGTCCATTCATGGCAGCTCCCTATCAAGAATTCCAATTTCCAAACCCTTTATCTAGAAAACAATGGCTAAATTCCATCTTTTGCAGAATGAAACGCAAGACGAGTGCAGAGTGGAAATTTAACATCAATCCGAAGGGAGAAGACCCTCACAAGATGACATTTGAACATTATGGCGAACTGATATCACAAAGTATTTAGGTTCTGATTTCACAATATGATATAGTTAACAATACAGACAACTATGCACATTGTCTTCACTTTTATTGTGGCACTCCAGAGGGCAGACACAAGCATGTAAGCACACATTAAAAGTAACTGCTGGAAATCACCATTGAAAACACTGCCACATTTGTTATATCAGTTACAATCCATCCTTCATGTATTCGTTTTCAATGTTAATGTAGATCATCCTGTCAAAAAGTGGAGGTAATGTAAATATTACACTGTGATTCCATTTATATACGCCAGATGTCTGCATCTCTGATTACTCTCGAAAACACAAACTGTGACTGACATTAGAATTTCACAGTAGCCCGAGGCTACATCAGGCACCTGTACACTCTGGGCTGTGTAGTTTAACAGTATGCTGTTATGTAGCATCTAGGACTTCTTTTGAAATTTCTCCATCTGCATTGTATTCCAAATAACAAATATCTGACCTGTACAAATGTCATTGCAATCAGAGAAAGACGCTGAATGGGAAGGAGAAGAAGGGAAATGGTAGTCCAGTCATTGTGGTTGGAATGACACCTGTTTTCTGTTTGAGATGCCTCCAAATGCTTTAGGAACATTTTGAAAGGGTGATTGTTGTTTTGCAGTTAGACTAGAGCCTCAGAGGCATCTCACACACACACACACACACACACACACACACACACACACACACACACACAACACACACAAGCAAGCTTTGACTAACAATGACCATGAAATAAAGAATCTTTTTTATAACACATTATTAAAACTCTGGGGGTTGAATGAATTGGAAACACACACAAACTAAGGCTGTGAAATAGACTTATCCTGCATACCACATAAATGATTCATGGATGAGTAAAATGTTCACGCTATCTTCATTGATGCACTGACTCTTTTAACATTAGGGTTGTGCCTGCTGAGTAAATTTCTTAGGAGAATGTCTGATTATATACACTTTAGTGGGATGCAGTTTCATATAACTGCAATCTGTGCAGCAATTCCTGTTTAAATGCTATGTCAATAGTGTACAATAACAACCATGGGACATTTAGGTCAACCTTAATGACTAACCTTATCACAACTAATTTACAGCAATGCAGCGGAACTGTTACCTTCCACAGCAGCTGGATTCTCCCAATATCAGAAGATCGTACCAGAATCGCGGGATCACATATCACACAAACAATTCATCTTTTCCAGATGTGTGGTTTAGGTGTTTTTGATGGCTGTAACAATGGCAGACGTGATTCATCCAAACCTTCCAGATATTTTTTGAAAGTGCCTGCCCTTTTCCAAACAGTTTCCAATGACGACTTCTCAGATAGTTCTATGTTACAAACCATCTGGCATGTCAGGTTAGCTGAACTGACCTGAGAACCAATTAGTCAGCAGTTAAAAATCAGTTTTCCTATAGGCTGCATTATAGATAAACAACGCAGGAAGATAGCATAAAGGCCAACCAGAGAGTGTATTGATTACAAAGTGAGCAATGCTTTTAAGACCTACATATTTCAAATACATTTCCTGGAAAGTCATAAAAGGTGGGTAACAAAGTAACTTGATGAGAGTGAAAGCAAGTGAGAAGGAGAGAGCAAAGTGCAGAGGAATGAATAGTGAGCACTGCCAGACAAATCCCTCTTTGTCTGGCAGTGTTCAGAGGAGAAAATGAGATTGAGATGAAGATGACAAGAAAAAGGGAAGACTGAAAGACGAAGACAAAGCATGGAAGACGACAGATGTGAAGGGAGTGAAAGTGAGAACACTTCCGTGAGAAAGTCAGCATTGTGTGTGCGTGTGTGTATGGAAAAAAGTGCTTTTGTGAAAAATTCAGTGTGATGGTAGACTTATAGAAGCAAAATCCCCTCCCTGGAGAAAGAGAAGCGAGAGGAAGAGAAGGAGCAGAGAAGAGGAGGAGAAAGGAGCAGTGATTGAAGTTTTGGATAAGAGTCATAAGGCTGGAGACCATTTCAACAGAGAGGTCTCTGCTGTGAAGCGTTGTGTAGGACTGTCAGGGCCCTCTCTATTTTTAAACAGTGTGTGGGTATACGGCTCACACCTTATAGCATCCAGTATACCTGTGGAACTTGCTGGAGGTGAGCTTATGTAGAATCTTCTTCTGGGTTGCCATTTTAGAAGAGCAGCAGTCTCTGGTTATCCATTTGAGATATATACAACTCACTTGCTAAATACATGAAACAGCAATTGTTTCCTGGATTAGGTTTATAGGCAATATCTTTATATCAATCTTTATACGGCACAGAAGTCACAGGGAGGTGTCTGAGGAGGGTGCATGCAGGGGCATGAAGCACAGGACTTTGACATCAGAGACCTGTTAAACTTACGTTAATTAAACTTAGTTAAGGTAAGGTTACAATTGTGGTTTTGGGAAAATACTGAAAAAAAGTCAACATGTCTGGTCTTGTGATTCAAGAAATATCTCAGCAACTGTTGAATTGGATTGGCACAACATTTTGTACAGACAATCATGGTTCTCCTATCCTACTGACTTTTATGATCTCCTGATTTTCTTCAGACATAACCATGAGGTTGACATTTTTGCAGTTTTGAGTGAAATGACTATTTGGATGGATTCCCATAGAATTTGGTGCACACATTCATATCAGCCTCACAATGAATTCTGACAACTTTCTTGATCCCTGTAATTTCTCCAATACTTTGGTTTGTGACCAAATACATGCAAAACTTATTCTTTCTAATTCATTTTATCAGCCTCAGCTGTAATTTGTGTTTGGTGCAAATTAGCAAATATTAGCAAATGTTAGCATGCAGACATTAGCATTTAGGTCAAAGCACCACTGTGCCTATGTGCAGTTTTGAAACATCAATCAAGGAGCAGACATTGTGGAGAAAACAAATTAAATAAATATATTGACATTTTGAAGAGTTGTTACATATAAATGTTTCCTTATTTTCATAAATCTTTTAATCCTTGTCACAGTACGCTTCCTGCATAATGTATTGCAACTTGTTTGTACGTGAACAGAATTTTTGAAAGACTGGGTTGAACAGGATGGAGAGGGCTGCGTGCATAGCCAAAGTCAGCCAATCAAGCCAGTGTGTCTTAAAGCATTCCCTGTCTTTAAAGTTCAATATGTTTTGTTAGTAATACTGACACATTGTTCAGTAAATCACTGACATTATAGAGAAAAGAGAGAGAGGGAAGTTGGGAAGTAATTTCAATTTAGAGTTTGTGGCCACAGGAACTGTATTATATGGTGCTTCCAAAATGGCTCCAACATTTAGGCTTAAGGATTGCCGCTTGATTGCCATAAACAGGGGTTTAAACATGCTTTTTTTCTTTTCTTCATACTGTGCTTTCAGACCCCCTGCCCCTATACAGTATGACATGGACTAATGCATTTAACTCTACAATCATGGCCACACAATTTTTTAAATTCATATACACATCGGCTTACACACAAAAAACACACAGCAAAAGGCTCTATAAATACAGTGTGGAGGTAACGTTCATCGTGTAAAGTAGGCGGATTAACTGGAACCAGGTCAGAGCAAAGGCAGAGCATGCTCTAGCTTTTCTCCTATTTAGCTGCTTTTTCTCACCATTTTCTTTTCTTGCTATTGCTTTTCTAGCTTTTTTTCTGATGAGGTAGACTGGAATAGTGTCTCCTCCAAGCCCACACTTTCCCGCTCCCCCACAGATTCTCAACTTCTTAGTGCCATGTCTCTTCAATGGCGAGCATAGAGGCCACATCTCACTATTTCTGAGGGTTTTATATTTTGTGAGCAGATTATCCATCAAGAATAATGATATATTCAATTACTCAACTACTAGTGCATACTAGTGTGTGGTCATGTGAATATATTAATTACAAATGCTCATTTTACTGTAATAAAAGTACAAACCATGCATGTTGCCCAAGGCAAAACTTGAAAGTTGGATGTTACCAATTTGACATCAATGAAACTGTGAAGTTGAGTGAGTTTGTGATTAATGAATGAGTGAAACCAATAATAGTATCCAGAGCTGCAACAGATAGTAGTTCTATGTTGGTCTTTTCTTAAAAGACGGGATTTTCAGAGAAGACCATGTTTTATGTCTTAGAAGATTTTTTTTAAAGCCAGTACTGTCTGTAAGAAAATCTGGCATAAAGGGAGAGGATAAGTGAAAAGTGAAAAGACTAAGAAGAATAAGTGAAAAACATTGAGACTGAGCATATTTATTAGCGTCAATACCTTTTAAAAGGTATCTCTTATAGATGGCTAGATGCATTTAAGCAATCAATGGGATGCCTCCATAATGGTACAGAGTGAGAAAGTGAGAGCAGAAGAGAGCAAGGAGAAGAAGAGGGGAAGTAAAGAAAAGGCAAAGGCCAGCTGGTAAGGAAATGGATGAGATGTGGCAGTATCAGAGGAGGACAAGGAGAAGAGGTTTGGTTTTTATTTCACGAGTCAGACAGAGTAAACAATGCACTTCAGTAAGGAAATCTGCCTTTGTATCTGCCTCAGTATTAAACTCATCCATCCTGAGAAAGAGATAAATATACAGAGGAGGAAGATGAGAGAGAGCGACAGAGAGACTGAGAGAATCTGTGTCTGCAGAGCAGTCATCCTTCACCTGTAGCTTGCAGAGATCTTGGCTTGCATAATGCAATGTGAGGATAAAGCCTCCTTTATGACCAGCTGAGCCAATAAATCTGGATCAGTTCTGAACCCCCCAACCCCTTCCCGCAGCTGCTGAACTCTCTACAGCCCAGAAACTCTTCCCGATTCCATTTTCTGTCTACTCTTTTTTTCTTGAAGCAGCATCGCAAAAGTAAATACCATATTCATCTCTTGAATCCATCTATGCATTCAACCAAGGTGGAGAAAGTGGAGACACTTGACACTTCACGCTTCCCTGCTAGTTCAGTGAAAAAAACATCTCAAATGTACCTTATTTTTTCCAGTATATTTAATTGCCTGTATCTGTCTCCTTCAACACTAACCATTGCCTCTGGTGCAAAGTTCCTTCCATAATTGTTTTCAATTAAAACGTACTGTGCAGCTGTCCTTAGCTTGCTTTAGTGACATTCTATCACTGTTCAGGGGAATGGCTACCAGAAGATGAGGGGTAGTGGTTTTGGCAGAAATCGTTATGATGCGATGGGGAGCCAGAGTTGAAGGCCTGATAAAGCAGTGGCTTGTTGGATCCATCTTTACAACAGCTTGGGGTGTTACGTAAGGGTTGATAGCCGGGGCTGGTGGAGGAAGAAGAAATGATAAATCCCAATGACGAATAAAACAAGCAAGCAATAAGTGGCTGCTACTCATAATGATAGCACTGATGCTTAAGTTATAAATACTTCTGTCCTATAACTTTTTTGAATCTTCACCATTAGAAGAGTAAGCAGGATTACACTCAGGTATGTGCATAGTATTTTATGTGTTTCATTTGTACCTTGTATGTCATATTGTCTGATCTGTGTCCTAGCTACTGTTTGCTGGCCCAGATTCTAGCCCAGTTTTAGCCACACTTTTTGCTGAACTCAAAGCCAAGAGCTCCAAATTTAGTTCTGTTCAGTCTGGACAAGCATGAGGAAAAACCCAAATTAACAGGTGAGTGGACTCAGATAAGGTGAAATTGGGCCAGGTGGAGTATGTTAGATACACTGCCTAGCCTCCAGAGGGCTATTTGGAGGAAGGAAAACTATGCCAGGGTGGTTTCGCTGACTCCTCTCTCTGTTCCTAATTCCTCTCATACTAAAGGCCACTGCAGTCATTCACACAACAGTCTAATGACAGAGATAAATAAGGGGAGGTGGAGAAAAGATGACAAAACAGAAGCACAGGGAAGTGAGGGATGGCCTGAGAGGAAAGCAAAAGGTGACAGAGAGAAAGCGAGGCTAAGAAATTAAGCATTAAGGGAAAAAGGGAGAAGAGCTGATTGATGACAGATGAAGACGCCATAGAGACACAGAGGACAGCATACACAGGCTCTGGTAATGAATGCTACTTTAAGTACTCTTTCTGTGTCTTGATCACCTTTGCTCTTTTTCCCTCTAATCTATTTTTTCTTTCTATCCCCTCCCTGTTTCTCTGTCACTTCCAGTCTCTCTCTTTCTCTCTCTCTCTCTCTCTCTCTCTCTCTCTCTCTCTCTCCTCTAACACATAGAGAGCCATGGGGATAGAATAACTAATTATTCATTTGTTGTTTCTCCCCACATATGTATGTATGTTAAAAGGCCTTGAATACTGGTTAATTCAGTATCCTACAACAAAGTGCAGGAAAAAAGCACATCCCTTATATGTGAGATTAAGCGGCCTCCAAAATCCCAACTGCAGAAGAATCTTTCACCTGTCTTTAGTACTCTTCTACTCGGTAGGTTTTAGAGCAGAAGTCAGACACCATTAAGCAAAGGTCAGAAATCAATAGATTCCATGAATGTAAAATGAAGCTACATAAGTCTGAACACAGAACCACAAGAAAAGGGGAAAAACATCTTTACGATGTGTTATTTACTTCATGTGCTACAACCTTTTAAGTGGAAAGAAAGCAATATTGTGGTGATTTCATTGACATTTACTTTCTCCATTCTCCCTCTTTTAAACAAAACATTTGCAAAAAAATGATTGGAAAGGTTGTTTTTTTTAAAACACAGAGCTGTGAGTCTCTACCATAACACAACTCACTTTGAATTACAGTAAATTGTGGTTGCATTTATGTGAGTGCATACCCATGTGTATGCAATCACGTGGGTATATCTGCAATAATTAAGATTCCACGTGTTTATTTCCTCCCTCGATGTGTTGTGTTGGTACAGTACATGTTGGTACCAGACTCATCGGTAGAATTTGATTCATTGCTTTAATCAGAGTTTGTAGTTTTGCAGTTTCTCTACAGTTTGGCTCTGGAGTTTATTGTCCCATCACAGTAAGGTAAAGTAAAAAACAACAACAAAAAAAAACACATTTACAGTGTGTTTGTGTGAAAGAGAGCTGCTGATATCTCTGTGTGTAGTGTAGTAACGCATGCTGAAGTTCTTTCATTACCTCTGCCAGTGAAGTTGGTTGGTGCATGTGTTCTCCCATCTTTGTCTCTCTGTCTGCAGAATATTTCAAAAAGTTACAAATGAATTTGGCTGAAATTAGGTAAACAGATCCTTGGCCCAAGGATCAGTTCATAATATTTTGGCAGTGACCGCGATCTGGGATTCCTGCCATTCTAAATGTTTTGTAGCTTTAACTCTCACATTGTTTTATATAATACTGTGAAAGAGCAACAACCAGAAAGAGTTTGGCTTACAAATGTACAACAAAATATTGTATATTATCCAATTACAATACAGCTGTACAATGGCTGCTCTTTTGTGCAGTTGGGGAAGGTCAAGCTAAACCTATAAGCTACTGTGGTAGTTCTGCTAATTACCTACCGTTAGCAGGTTAACAGCTTGCCACTTAGTCCTACAATTAATTACAGTTAGATTTTTTTTTAAAGTGTGACAGTAACAAAGCACTTACCCAGTTGATTGTTTCTTTCAGTTCACAATCCATGAAAATCACTACTACAGTGAGTGCTAGTACTAGCTCTGTCAGTTACAACCCTAGCTTCCACTGGCTAAATCGTTATCATCTCGCTAGCCCTAACATCTAATTTCTAGTGGTGTGGGTGAGCGTAAAGGCATGTCGGACTGGCAGCATGTAACCCAAGTGAGGCTAGCAGTGATAGCAAGTATTTCTGTTACTGCCCCAGTATCTGTGCAGTCTCCTATAGTCCAGCTACCGCTAACTGGTGCTTTCAATTGTGTGTCTTAGATCATGACTAGGGTGACCAGATTTCCCAGAACTAAAACCGGGACACTTTGCGTGTGACCGTAGTGCTCGTGTACGCACACACTTTTTAACGTGAACGTGTGCCAGCCCAGGTCAGCCATAGACAGGTTAGACACAATTTTACCAACAGCACACGTAGGCCTACTGCTCACAACATAATGGGGTATCTCAGTTAATATTCATGAATTTTTTTTTATGAAATAATTTTAAAAGACATTGAGTGAGTTTTGTGTGGGACCAACTTTATTTTTCAGAATTAAAGGAGAATTCTGGCCAATTTTTACATTAATCTTGATCGTTATAGATATGCAAGTACTTTTGATAGAAAAAAAAACCCAACCTGGATCAGTCCTAGCAAACTGGAGTTGCTGCAGCTACCTCAATGAGCTTCCACTGAGCTAAAACGGCAGTTGTCGGGGCAAGTTTTAGAGTGCCTTTGTGCCTCTTAACAGACACAAAATGCAATTAATATGTCTGTGCAACATGAACAGGGCCCTAATGTGACAACAAGATGCATTTTCAACTCAGACATTGTTTAAATTCACCTACCCTGTCTCAATCCTGCCGGTGGGTAGCTTTAATTCTCCTTTAAAGCATTCTTTTGGAAAATGCACCCACTGAACTTGTGCCATGCCTAATTTATGGTAACACTTTACGGTAAGGGTACATGAATTATGAATTCATGCATGAATTAATTCATGATTTGTGCATTACTTCATTCCTTTATATCTTATGAATCATCAGGAATTGACATGAGTTCATAGCCTCTCATTCATGACCTCATGCACATGCGTGAACAACACATCAACTAAAGCATTAGGTAAGGTGGGTACATCATTATGCACAAGTTGTGTTCAAATCAGAATTTGTGCAGTGATGACCACATTTTTTGCAGAAAAATAAATAATCATGATCATGCTTAATACATCATAATTCATAATGATGTGCCCTCGTACCTATTGCTTTAGTTGTGTTGTTCATGTATGAGGTCACGAATGACAGACTATGAATGTGTCAATTCCTGATGATTCATGGGATATTAAGGAATGCAGTAATACATAAATCATTAATTACATAATGCATAATAATACATATATCAATTCATTCATGCATGAATTCATGATAATTCATGTACCCTTACGGTAAAGTGTTATTAGTGTTATTCTAACCAACAACACACACACACACACACAAATGTAATCTCATTTGATAGGGCAGATAGCTTCCCTATTGGAAACATTCATTCCGTATATTTGTTAGAGGAGTGAATTTGCTCAAGAATCAATTTGTTGGCTTAAAGCCTACTGTGAAAGGGGTAAGCCCTTTGCAAATCTTTACTGAATACTGACTTTCTCTTCGGCATTGTCATAGTGTAGCCTAGCTAGCGATATAGCCTAACCATTAAAACGAGACAGATAAGAAGAGGCATTGCAACAATGTTTACAAATAGCCTATACATTGTATGGCTGGCTGCACAGATTATGCAGACGCAGACCGCTACGATTGATTGACACACACATTGTTAAAATCATACGATGGACGCTTTATTAGTCTTTGGGTTTAATTACTGATCGGGCTATAATAAGACCGTGTCGGCTATGTAATCGCTGACAACCGGGACAATTTCATAGTGGTTGGTGTAAATCGGGACATTTTAGTGTCCCGACAGGCTGTTGATGGGACTCGGGACACACAATTCAAAATCGGGACTGTCCCGGTCAAACTGGGCATTTTTATAAATTACACTCACACAACTGTAGTGGAATTTCTGGTCTTGCATGGTGTTATTAGGGAATTATTGGGGGTCATCCCTATGTTGCAGGGTTTTATATTCCCAGGGTCCTATGTTCTTGATATAAACTAACATTGTAAAAAGATGGGTAAGTTCAAATGTACAAATGAATGAAAGGAGATTGAAAGGATAAAAATCTGTTCAGCCACTGTGAAAGAAAAACTATCTTGACTGCAAATTTGAGGGCATTGGTTTCATAGAGTAACATCAGTAGGCTAAAAGCTGTAGGTCGGTGATTTGTACATTTGACCTAAAGAAACCTACATTGCTGAGCACATAAAAACCATGGAAAGGTCTCGTTAATGTGTCATATTACTGTAAGAGGATATTAAGTGGGGAAAATAGGACCATGGGAACGTATATATACGTTCACAATAGGGCTGCTCGATTATGGAAAAAATAATAATCACGATTATTTTGGTCAATATTGAAATCACGATTATTTAACATGATTACTCATTAACATTTGGATATAATGGATAGTGTCCAGTGTATAATCTGTTGGTGTCCTTTATCTCACAGAAAGAGTCTTTGGATCAGAATAAAATCTGTTTTACAACTGTGAGTTGGTTCAGCTTTACAGATATCACACATAACGTTTCACAGCTAATGAACAGTTCCACAGACATAACACAATGTGCAACCCACATCACATGTTCACTCACTATGACCACTACTACTGTCATTACTAAACATTGTGCCAAAATATCAACAATAATGTCGCCATCAGTGGGCTTATTTGCTAGCTAACCTTAGAGTAACGTTACGTGAAACAGGTGATTTAACACGTTCCTGCTCATTTACATACAGTTTAACAACAAAACTAAATGCTGAGGGAACATTACTATGTTTTTTCATGTTGGTTTTGAGCAGTATGCCTATGCACCCCCACTAAACTGGAAAAAGTTTTAAACAGTAAGTGAATACAGCGTGTCGGGGAATGCAACGTCTACTACAGCGGGGGGGGGCAAAGGCAGAGGGACCGCAGGGTTAGCTAACGTTAGCTGTTCCAAGACAACTGAGTTGGTTTTGCCTTTTTTTGCTCACCAAACACTGCTGCCATCTTTACTCGCGCTGAGTTTTTAAATTCCAGCGGATGACACGACTTGCCTCCCTGACTGGCTTCGGGAGGGGCGGATGTGTGCGTGCGAATGTGCGCATGCGCGTGTCATTCAGAACACAAGACAAAATAAGAGTGTTCTTGCAAAACAGAACATGGCAAAATAATCAAAATTCAATTAATTGCACAGCCCTAGTTCACAATTATTGTGCTAATTTACAATTCTAACTACACAGATGCTGATCTCCAAAACGCTTGCACTTATTATGTTTATGCAAGTCATTGACCACATCATTCTGAAATAATAATCATCTGGTAAAGGATATCATAAACATGACTTGTGAAAATTATGAGTAATTAACATTTTTTTGGTCTTTTGCATACTGCACTACAATAATAAAATACATTGCATGCTAACTTTAGCTTTTACTCATACCTCGAGTGGTGTGGCACCACCTCAGCTGATTCAGTTGTAGGGCCTACTTGGAGATATTAAAACATGGACAGTGTAAAATGTTGTAGATAGATATTTAGATAGATAGATAGATAGATAGATAGATAGATAGATAGATAGATAGATAGATAGATAGATAGATAACACATGATGGGGGTTCACCAGGGTACAGAGGGCTCAGCTGGAGTAGACAGAGCAGATGAGCTGGGAGTATGTGAGAGCAGGAAGGCAGAAGATGAGCAAGGAGGGCAGGACATGAGAAACCTCTGGCACCAAACTCAGTTAAGAGCAAAAACAAGCATATGCTGTGTGTGTAGTTTATCCTGAAGCTCATCTTTATGTAACATAGGCGGTGATGTTTGCGCAAATAAGCATGGAGTGATTTTGATAGGATATTTTTTTAATCTTGGCACCGATGCCTCCACTGTCTAACCACTACACTTAATTATTTCAGCTTGGCCAACGTTTACCAAGTCCTTGTCAAAAAAAACAAAGAACTGCGTTATCCCTGAGCCCCTGGGCCACATAAGGATCATTACTTCCCACCAAATAAGGTGGCAAGGAGCGAACACTCTGTCAAATTACACAGAGGGTTCGAAAAGTCATGTTGATGGATCGATGCACCTCTTAATCTCCTGCAACCACCATCTGTAACCTATCCTGGTGGCTGTGATGGAAAATCTCTGTGGTTGTGGACATGGTGGGATGCAGATTTAAGAAAAGCCTGGGACTTTGTTTCCTGTGCCTAGGAAGCAGAATCTCAGTGGGAAACATTCACATTCAACCATAACAGAATCAGAGGGTGTTCATTACATCCACTGTTATCAGCTATTATGGCATACCATTACATTATAATGTTTTTTTGATGGACGCATTGCACCAGCATTTACACAAAGCTTGGTATTAGATTTCCTATTGATTAAATCATAAATCTGAAAAAATGGCTTTTATCCGCTGGGCTGGGACCGGATATGTTGCCCTCTTTCTCTCCTGCATCGACCAATTTTATCATAAGCAATATTCAAGTTTTTTTCTTTTATATTTCAGGTTTTTCTATTTTAAATAGTATATTTCCTTCAACCTCTCTGTTCAGACTGCAGTGAGTCAACTCCGAGTAATATGTGGGCTGATTGATACCACCAATGGTACTGTGAACATGAGCATCACTCCATTCATCCTCATCCTGTATTCTGCTTTTCCATCAAAAAAGCGTAACTTGAATGCTACTTGTATTGGAACAGTGTTGCAATAACGCCATTCTTCACCCTCGATGATCTGTTTGGTAATCAATAGAAGCTATGTTAAATGGCTGGTGCAAAGTCAAAGCCCACTCTTCCATTTAATTGAGTTCAAACCGTGGAATTGTAAACACTGATAGATCTTTGATTATATGACCATGTCAGCATTTTCTTACTGTAATGAATAAATCCACCCTGCCGGTAAATATGTAAAACTGAGATGCAAGTCAGCGTATAACTTGTTCACCAGCATAACCAATCAGTATACCTTCACCAAAGATTCATCTTCTTGAAATGTGTTATTCTAATAGCAGAAAATATTGGAAAACTGGCTATTGAAAACACTCATAGTTATAACCAATTGTGATACATGTTCAAGATTTTTCTCATTCTGGAATGTACAGTAATTCAAAATAGCAAACATTGAAAATAATGTGTTGTTCCACACCTGGATCGCACCAACAACAAAAAAAAAAAAAGAGTCCTTACCCTATTGCTTATATGACTTTTCCTCCAAATTTAATTAAAATCAGTTTTTTTTTTTTTTCGGATATCCTGCTGGAAATCAGAAAAGCAAACAAACAAATAAATGTGACCAAATCAGAAAAGCAGGTTTATAGCAAGCAGATTTCAATTGTGACTCAAATGTTTGCTCAACAACAGTCGATATGTTACATAAAAGTATCTTAAAAATTATTATATCTAAGTTATTATTTTTCTGTACGATGACTAACAAATCCATCACTCCGTCCTTTGATATCCTAGGGATATACTTCATCCAAATGTTTCTGACTGAGTATACATCATAGGTCAGTCAGCTGAAAATCTCCAAAAATGACTTTGAAAAGGCAACAACTGTGCAGATGGTTACTGTAAAACCTGACAATAATGCAAGTTGGGGACTACAAAACATACCCAGACCTGAACGCACACATGCAGTGTATCACTAATACCATATTTGTTTGATTATGTGCGTGGTGTGTTGACTCATCGGTTATCGGGCTTGTCAGAAAGAAAAGAAAAAAATCAGCAGATTTTTCTTTTTTTTGTACATGAACTGTACAGTACACAATGAAAAAGAACACTAATGATTTGAAAGCCTTTTGTCCCTTAGGCTGCAGCCTTTCCACTAACTCTAAATGAGGTCTCGAGAGATAAGTTCAAACTACTGCAAAATACTGCAGCTTACAGGTTGGCTTAAAGAAAGTGGGGCTACGAAGGACGGGAGAAAGATTTGAAGATAGATAGATAGATAGATAGATAGATAGATAGATAGATAGATAGATAGATGTGCAGGTTAATGAGTGGTAGAATGGAGGATTGGAAAAATGGATGGAGATAGAGGCAGACAACTGTACAGGTAACTCACAGATGTACTGATCCGGTTGAAATCATCACGTGACAGTGCATATTGTGAGGCTGACAGCTCGGCAGACAGGTGTGAACTGTGAGAGAAATGTTGTCTGATAGAAGGTTCTTCACACCCTGTTGTCTGCTATATAAAATCTGAGTGAGCTTTTCTTGCCCATCTAATGCGACTGTGGTAGGAAATACAGAGCACAAGCCTCACAAGTCAAATAAGGAATATGTGTGGACCTCTTTTTATTTTCTCCCCTGCCCCCCTTTTGTCATCCCCAGCCACTTTTCTTTAGCCATTTTGTTCCCTTTCTTAGTTCAGCAACCTCCTTTAGTTTCTCTCTGGGGTGCAATAGTGCCTACACTAGATTTTCTGTGATACTTTCTTTTCTTTCTGCTGCTCTCCTCCGTTATCAAATTGCACAAGCTCATATAAAGCAAGTTAATGAGGCCAGGATGGGGGTGAATATGATATACTCTCTGTTGTGGCTTTGATAAACACTTCATCACTTTTGATATGTTTATAATATTCAAATTGTAAATTTACCTCTGCTCTCAATTTTCTACTGCTTTACCACCAAAGCAACGCTCCACAGCCGATACATTAACAGCAGCATCTTTCAATATTTGAGCTCACTGTGCTATCAGTTATTTTGAAATGCACACTTAAAACCTAATAGCATCAGCCTTGATCCAAAATAAGCCTGCAGTCAAAATGCTGGCATAGAATGGATGAGGTACAAAGGATGATGCTTCTGGACTGTTTAATGCATAATTAACAAGTGAATAACTGGAAAAACTCAAGCTGGATGCAGCTTCACGGAATCGGGCAGTGAAGGGGAGGAACATGTGAACGCCTTGCTTTGCTTTAACTTCAGAGAGGACTCATTACTGACGCAGTCAATATCACTGTCTGGAGGACTTCTCAATGGGACAAAATCCCTACACTAAGTGGATCAGTTGTAGCCTAATTATAGAATTACTAACTTTGATGAGGAGCTGTGAATGTGAGGTTTTACCTATCCTGGTAACTTAAGAGTGAATTACTTCACTCATTTAGCACAATGCTGCGCAAAAAGCCTGAACTATATAGAATTATAAAAACAATAAGTTCGTTACAATCGCTCCGCTGATATAGGCTACGTTCGCATCAGGTGCAGACCTACAGTGATTTGTTAACACTCAAAGTTTCAACAAGTCAATGTTCCTACATATTACAGACTGTATCCCGCTTAACTTTATGTTGGCACGATGAGCAGACGGACACTTTTCCGGCTTCTTCGTAACAGTTCGGAGATTTTCGCTGCAGCTGCTTAACGCGCGTTGGCCGCACAACGCGCATCATCAGCAGCAGCTAAGCAGCAGCACGGCTGGAAACATCTCTTCTATCTCTTTATCGACTGCTTTCTACCGCCAGCGGGAATTCAATCGAGTTGTAAAAGCGAAATGAATGCCCTGCGCTTTGATGATTGTTTATACAGCGTGCCTTACCTTAAGTTCTCGAGGCTTGAAGAAAGTGTGGGTGCGAGTGTTTGCAGCCCCCTATCCAAAATGGAAACTCTGATCCTACTTGGTAGACGCGAGGAAGAAGAAGAACAAACACACAAATAACGTGTCTTTGTTGATGTGCAAAGAGCACCAGAGAGGTGAACTAACAGCAGCTCCTGCTCTGGCACGACTGTCTGTTCTTCGGTGAGAATTAGTTTGCTTGTTTCTGCCTGCCGCCCTCCCTCTCCCTCTCCCTCTCCCTCTCACTCTCACTCTCACTCTCACTCTCACTCTCACTCTCACTCTCACTCATTGTCTCCCACCCATGAGAAATAAATAATCTCTCTCTCTCTCTCTCTCTCTCTCTCTCTCTCTCTCTCTCTCTCTCTCTCTCTGTCTGTCTGTCTGTCTGCCTGTCTCTTCCTCTCTCTCTATCTGTGTCTAGCAGGTGGGCATATTTGAATAATGTGAGATCATTAGGCTGCTTGAGGCCCAAATGTGTGTCCTCCACTCTCCCTCCCAAACCCTGCATGTTTTTTTATTTTTTATGTTTTGACAAAACTGTATGTCATTGTGACTGTCAGAGGAGTTCCTTTCGGCTGTGCAGGCATGCAGATTGGGAGTGGTCTGGATTAAACCATGGGATTATACCTCAACATTCATCATTTCATCTCACACACTGGAAGCACTAGTGGACAATGACATCAGACTTTGCCAGGGCAGACAAACAGACAGATTCTTGTGCGTAGGAACGGATAGAAATAGAAGAGAAAGAGAAATCAGAGAACTAGGGAGAGGAAACCTTTCACCTCTTGGACTGATGCAGGTGAATCTAATGCTCCATGTAAAATCTATCAGATTAGCAGGGCGTGCGGGACAGAATGGGTCACTGGGATGAGATATTTCCTGGGAAAATGTGTCTACTTATGGATATGCAATGTGTCTGCATGCAGTCCTGTGTGTGTGTGTGTGTGTGTGTGTGTGTGTGTGTGTGTGTGTGTGTGTGTGTGTGTGTGTGTGTGTGTGTGTGTGTGTGTGTGTGTGTGTGTGTGTGTGTGTGTAGTGGATGCTACATAGCCAAGTCAATGTATGTGTGCCTGCATACTGACAGATGGCTGCTGTAATGACGCAGGAACTAACTACTGGGTTTCTACGTGTCTGTGAGGTTGCCTATGCACATGCTTGCTAGTGGATTGTGTGTGTGTGTGTGTGTGTGTGTGTGTGTGTGTGTGTGTGTGTGTGTGTGTGTGTGTGTGTGTGTTTGTGTGTGTGTATGTGTGTGTGAAACAAAGAGCATGTGTGAGGGGGAGAGAAAAAGAGAGAGATGCCTTTTTGTCCAGGTGCTGCTTACAGTCATTTCCACAGACATTCATAAGAGACCTTGAGTGTGCTGCAGCTTCGAATTAGCTGAAAATACAGTACAAAGGTGTGTGTGTGTGTGTGTGTGTGTGTTGGGGGGGTGTGACACTAGGAATAATAAAAAATATCAGCATAAAGTCTAATCAGTGATGGTGTCTAGTGATTTTGCACTGGTGACACCCACCATTATGTTTAGGCAAATTATGATCACAGGATTTAACTGATACACTTTATGTTATCATGCACATCATCTATGTACAGGTGGTGGGTTGGAGGCCAAAATTATCATAAAGTTGGATTAATAATATATACACTACATATAAAGTAGCAGAACATGGAAATATTCAAGTAAAGTACCCCAAAGTAAATGTACTTAGTTACTTTCGACCACTATTTGAATGATCAAATAACATGCATGTAGTGTGACAAGCCTGACCCACATCAAGATGTTGGGTCTGGGAACTCACCATTGGCAGGGCTCAATCCAAGGGGCGGGATAAACGGTTGTCTTTCAAATTCCCTCTGCACGCAATAGGATAGCGCTACAACCAACCAGAGCAACGCTATTTGATAGATTAAACTTTTGCCGTATCCGGTCGGCAAAACTCCGAACACATCTTCCTTTTTTAAGAATGACTTCAGTGCCGTTCTTTGTTCTTTTCTCAAAGAAAAGCTTAACTCCAAGTCCTCCAGAGTCACGGCCAAAGCCGATCCGAAAGAGCGCTGTTCGCCAGCAGCAGCAGCCATCTTCTTTATTTTCAAGTAGCAGGGAATTCACGCGGAACCGTCGCAACTCTGCCGTCATTATGTTAAGCCCGCCCACCAACTCTATACACGATGTGATTGGCCTGACTAGAGTTTGGTTTTTCCAGCTCGCAAGCCAAAGGAGAGTTGCTACACTGACCCTGGCTGCAAATTACATTTGCTGCCGCTAGGGTGCGTCTAGATTTCTAGGCTAACGTGCATGGTCATTGAAGGTGCTCTAAGCGATGTTGGGTGACGTTACTTCTTGTTGACGTTCAAAGTATTTTCAAACAAAATCAGGCTAGCTCGCCCCTCCCTCCTCCTCATCCCGTCCCCTCCCCCTCCCTTCCGTGCTTCCATGCACCAAGCCCCCAACCCCCACCCCAAAAATCCTTCTTGTCAATTATTGGCTGGAACACTGTTTGTTATGTTTGGTGGTGCAGGTTGGTGCAGTTTGTTTTTGTTGCCGTTTGTGGAGCCTGGGCTGTCTACAGAGACCGCATTTTTTTACAGTGTGTTCATGGGACAGGCAGCTCGCGGATAGTGAGGAGATGTTTGCTGTATGTGACAAAAAAATGTTGTAGCCTAAAAAACGCATGACATCGCTTAGAGCACCTTTAAGCAGTGGACATTGTTGACGACCTGGTCAGATATGACATGGCCAAGAGAGCATCAGTGCAGAATTCCTAGTCTTGCTTTGCCAGACCTATACCTCCACAAGGTGCAGAGCAGAGGAGGGTCAGGCTACTCCACACATTCACAGCATTCCGGGATGGGAGAAAAACGTGCTCTGGTTTATTGGCATTTCTTTAAACCAATCACAATCGTGATTCGCGTTAAACTCCGCACGGAGCCGCTGTAAAATAGTCGTGCGAGAGAAAACTCAGATTGCACAGATAGTCTAGCTAGCTGTCTCCATTTACCCAGCAGAGATCTGAAGAGCGGTTAACCATTAGTCCTCATAAATCCACTGGAGTTTAAAATTCCAACACAAAGAAAGCGGAAGGAAATGGACAAACATGCATCCGGCGGAATTTCCTACGACACCGGAGCAATCCTGGAAGTGGAACATCAAGGATATAGACTACAGAATTCCTAACTGGCAGACACAGAGGTGTCAGATGACCATTATGTTTCATTATGACTCACCATCATGATTCACTGTATTTGTTATGACAAGCGCTGACCTTAACCTCCATGAGTGCATCAAAACTAAGCCAAAAAACACATTCGCTGTTAAAGACCCACCACTGCTGGTTTTCTAGTGAGACAGAGAGAGAAGAGGTCAGCTAAATCGTGCCATTAAGCAAAGCAGAGAGCCCTGCTGTTGGGATAAAAGTAAAATGCATCGTGGCTTTGAGGACTCCGAGCAAACATCCCTGTGCCAAATGTGCCATTTGGAGCTTCAGGTTTCAAGGCCCACAGCCATTCAGAAGGAGGGCTCAGAGCTCTGGCTCTCCTTCATTTACTTTGTCACATTCTGCTTCCCTTTTCTCTTTCTCTCTCGACTCGCACTGTTTTATCTCCATTACTTTGCTTTCTCTGCTGTCCATTTCTGTCACACTTGGCCTCAAATCCGTGAATGTGTGTGTGTGTGTGTGTGTGTGTGTGTGTGTGTGTGTGCACATTTCTGAGTTATATATCAGCTGTTATATTCCTCACAGGCTTGAATAGAGATTTAAAAAGCAATTGATGTGTTTTAATAATTGTCATCCTGACTCGAGCACACTTTTCTGTGTGTGTGCATGTGTGCTCATCTTTAGCTATCGTGGCACCCACTCAGTTGTCTTAAATATCTGATTTAAATGCTTATAATTGTGCATACATATAGTAATGATTTGGTACATGGATTTACATGCAAATTTTCTCCTTAGAGACTTAATTTAGAATTAAATCCCTAACAGCCTGCAATCTAGCCTTCTCGCCTATATTTCAAATTTGGCATCAAGTAATATAATGCTATTAGGGCTGTGACCATCGACTGCTTGCACTCCCTTCGCACGTTGTTGCTCAAACATGTACGGAAATGCACACACACACAAACACACACAAATACACTTACTCCCCATGTGTTTTGCTGGATTGTTTCCCACTTCCTTTTGTCGGAAGCTTACCCTCCCTTTCTCCCTCTGCCATTCTGCTCGCCCCCTATCCTTTTTTCTCGCCTGCCCTCTTCTACCTCCCTCCGTCATCAGCATAACTCAGTCACTCTCAATCTCTGTTTTTCCTGTCTCTGCTATCACTTCTTCTTCCTCTTTTTCTCCCATTTTTGTTATCAGTCTATCTCATATTACATCTCTTTTCTTCTTCTTCTTCTCTTTTTGAGGTCCTCCTCATTGGGCTGCAGGCCAGTGTGGGTCAGAGGCAGGTTGTAATTACTTTACTCCTCCTCTGACAGCTATTAGTGAAGAAAGGAAAAGAGAGAAAACAAGAGACAAAAAGAGAAATAGTATAAAGAAACAGACAGATAATGTATTTCCACTATAAGGGCTCAACTAAATCCTCTGATCCATTTATTTTTTTTGTACCACTAAAGGACAAAAATGAATGTAAATCAAATGCATTTCTGTTATCTCCTCAATCTTGTTCACATTCATGCACACTCAAATTAAGTTTGCTGTGCCTCACTGAAGTTCCAGCTGATTTCATCCACTGACAAGTTGCAAGTCTGCACAGTCCAACATTGAGAGGTAAATAATACAGAAATATAGAATTTCTACCACATGCTTAATGTAGCATAGTGGAGTTGGCCTTAATTGGGCAATGCTTCCCTGACTTCGGCAATGGGTTGGGAAAAATTTGCATACCTTTAAAAAATCAATAGCAGTCTGAAAACACTTTCACCACACATAATGAAATTAGCATTAAAAGGAATAAAAGAACACAGGGGAAAGAACCATGACTTCAGTGGATTGTTTTTTTATTAAATGTGTCTTTTAGATCAGACCTGGGTCACGCTACAGTTTTCCAATCTTTCTCTCATAGTAACAGCTTAACGGGCAGGAGAACTCATTAGTTAAAGGTTGTAACAGACAAAGGATAGGGATTGTTTGAAGTTTCAGATGGATGCATCGCTGTGAACGCTGTTGTTAATTACCGGAATTAGTGAGACTGAGATGTTTTCAGTGTTGGCCATAGGCCAACTTCCAGATGCTATTCTTATCCCGGGTGAACAATGATATTTCTTCAGCTGTCTGGGGGTCACCACTTCCTGAGACAGGGATCACTAATCACAGAGCGCCGATAACCTTTAATTCCTTCCGTTCTTCATGCACACATACAAGCTTATGATACACTACATAACACTTTATCATTTACTGTGTAATTGTTTTGTGTATACAGGGTATCAATAAAATATATAGGCCCACTTACTGGATACATATATGTGAATAGAATGGAAGGAGGCAAAATGTTAGGGAATAAGGGGCTAAATGTTTGAGAGGGAAATGATCCTGTAAGTATTTTTTTTAATACTTTGTAACTATATTTAATAATTACAGGGTATAGTAGTATTAGTGGGTAACAAAGCAGGGACGATGGGGTAACAGTGTTGATATTTAAATGAAATATTAGGCTTAGTCTGGAAAGAAAGGTGTGACTTTATAGCTATGACTATAAAATTATGCTTTCAAAAATTATGATTAAATACTGAGTATTAAATACGTGTTCCATTGTTCAACCCTTTTCACTATAATAATAATAATGTACAGGGTATATTAAAGTTTATCATAAAGTTTTTTGTTTGTCTGTTTTTAAGTTTGAGTGCCTCCTTGAAAAACAAAAACATAATGAAATAAAGGAATTCCCATCAAAGGAAACGCTAAAATCAGAGAAGAGAAATAAAGGAAAATGCATGCCTGGCAACACATATATACAAGAAATAAATGCCACTGAGGACAACACTGAAATGAAAGGAAACCTACATGAGTCGTGAGATGGCTGGCAGTCGTCACACTCAGAGGAAGGCGGGGAAGCAGTGAAAGAGAGGCTACTGACTGTACATGTTACTGGTAAGCCCTCTTCCACAACTAGGTTGATATTTTAAGCTCTGTCAGATTGATTTTGAGGCCCTGTGGGGGCCTTGTGGGTCTGTGTGAGTGAAAGTGAAGGTACACACAGACAAAAAAGGAGGTGGATTAAAAGTTAGGACAGGGAAGATCACAATGGAGAGGAAGGGGAGGAGTAGAGGTGGTCTCCAGATTCCTGAGGTTATTAATAAGAGTGTGTCTTCAAGGACACCAATGATGATTTGGGTCAAACTATTTCCTCTTCCTCGTGAGGTGTATCAAGGTCACTAAAAAATGGCCCCCAACTTGAAATAGGCTGCCTTTGTTTTTAGGGGCCAATAACCCTGGATGACAGAACGTCGATATCCTCATTTTAAAGAGCTGTCACCTTTCTTTGCCAGCTAATTGGCAGGTAAAACAAATGTGTTTGCAGTGGGTGTGAGAAGAATCCTATATGAGACAAACTAACAGATAGAACAGACTGAAAAACAAACTATCTACTGGCCTTGAAGACGCTTCACTTTCTAACTTAGCTCATTTCAAAACATATTTCTTTCCTCTGTCAAACAAGATGTAGTCTACATCCACTCTTTCTTTTACAAATGGCTCTATGTGAAGAGGACCTTGCCTTGGCTACTTATTATATATGACCAAGGACGCAGGATGTTCACTGCCGCCCACGGAGGTCTGATGTGTTCACAAAGCTCTGCGGTTTAATGGCGATTTAGCCTGAGTTCTTTGAAAGGACAATAAATACCTTACCTGTAGGCTGAGGCCAGCTGTGACATTTCGCCGTGTTCATTTTACACCTGTTCCACTGAGTTTTAATTTTTGAGTTAATGACATCTCCTTGGGGTCTGGGAGTGTTATTAAATAGTTCTACTCAGGTGAGTTACACTGTTTACAGATGCCTGTGGAAAAGAAATACTGATGAAATCCAGATGCATCCACACAGGATCCCAATCATAGTCGAGCACTGAATGTGAGATTGTGTTTGTCTGCCATCTAGTGGTCAAATGAAGTCACAGCAAGGAGCACATGGGAGAAAGACTGTGAAGTACTGTTTGTGCACAAATTCAGAGCGTAGACTCTATGATTCAGAGTAAATATTTGAAATGCTGTTATCTGGAGGTATAACCTTGTGAAAGCAATCGTTACATTATTTCACTTTATTTAATTTCTTCTTTGTTGCCTTTTATGAATGTTTATTATTATTATTTTATACTAGCTTTACTGGAAACATACAATGTTAATTTACTGATTTGCTTTTACTTTGCGTAAAAATAGGCTTACCACGAGGAAATCCCACAAAACTGTCTGTAGTTTTCAATAGAAGATTTCTATCTGAATAAATGAAGAAAGTTTGACCATAGATAACATAAACCATCATCTTTGTAGTCCACGTTTAAGATGTATTTAATGTTTTAACATGCAGAAATGATCCCGGTTTACATGAAAGAAATAGACCAATGAAAACGGCTCTGTTTCCCAGCATGCCACGGGCCATGTCACTGTTCACCTTGTAATACCTAAAATACAACGAGCGGACATTTTACGACGTCCTCTCTTGGCTTGTTCTATTGTAGGAAGCCTCCTTGTCAAAATACTACATTCAATTTTATTTTTACATTAGCACCACAATAAAGAATACATTCACATATATGACAGTATTAATACTTCGTGTCCGCCATACTTTCTTTCGTGGGCGGAAGCTCATTGTAGAGGTCACATGCTGAGTGCCCGTCACTCCACCTATCACCTCGGGGAAGGTCTGAGACAAGAGCCAATAGTTACCCTCGCAGGGTATCACCTGATGCGGGTGAGCGAGTGAACAGAAAATATGGGTCAATGTGAGCGGTTATCAGGAGAAGCTGTGTGGCGCAGTTTCTCAGCGCCACACGGTGGATGTGACGCTCACTGACTTGGAATCGCTCGCGGCTGGCAAATGAGTGCGATGTATGAGGTGGGGCACAGCTCCAGAACCCAATTCAGACTACTCTCCCCCCACTTTTTCAAACTTTATTTTTTTGTGACACATATAATTCAGTTCAAACAACTTCACTTTATTTATTTAGCAATTCAATTTTGCAGTCAACCAGTCACATAAAAAACAAACAGACCACCATTGTAATCATTCAATCGACCAACATGTTAAAGATAAGATTCTCGTAGCTTTCTGGACTAACAGTTTCTTCCAGAGGGAGCTCAGGTATGGTAACTGAAGTCCAGTGATCTTAGAGCAGATCTTTACAATGTTAATGAAGCTATTCTTGCTTTTCACAGGCAACCCATAAAACCAGCAAATTAATGAAAAAGTGAAAAGACTTCCAATAAAGGAATTATAAAAGCTACATCAAATTTCCTCAGGCGAACAAACAATTCAATACAAAACAACAAATACAATACCCTTATTAAGGGTAAGACTGCTCTGCAAACTGTACAAAATAACAGAATCCAACAGTATGTGCCACTTTTTTATATTTAGCTGTAGCCTACATTTGCACTATCATATAAATAGCTGACATTGCTTACCAGCTGGACTGGGTAATTCAGGTAAATGCATGGTAATGGTTATTCAATATCATTTCTTTTTGTGTTTTTGCTTAAAATGTTGTTTGATACTTGTTTTTCAATTTAGTTGGGATGGTCCGAAGATAAATCTATTTTTATTTCATCGTGCACTGTTAAGTGTTGTAATAATTAAGCCAAATAAAATGACTTAACTGTTTAAAATATGACTTGGTGATAGTTTGACCTGTTGACCCGGGGTCAGGCATGGCCCCTATAAATCCAAAGGGGTTCATATTTCTGCTTGACCCAGTTCCAGGGCCTTATCGGAGTGTGTAGAGTTACCCGTACAGTATGATCTGAAACACAAAGCCACGGAATTAAAACCCTTAAACAACATATGCAGATGTCATGATGGCCTATCTATGTGGTTGTGGATCAGAGTTGACCGCAACAAAATAAACCTGCCTGACAACATTCACTCTTGCATGCAGAGCTTCAGACTCTTTTGTTTAAAGTAAGCTATTTGAACCAACAGCTATAAAAACCATGTCATACCCCTCTGTCATCTCTTAACTAAACTACAGTAACATGAGCACTAAAACTGATTCAGGATCTAAATGTTAAATATTTGATGATTTAATTACTTTATCATTATCTTATCATGATTATTATTTATCCATTTTTACTTTGTGTTTATGTGATGCATCTTTGTGCTTTGTGTTATATCCTGTGTCGGTGTTTTACTGCTTCACAACCAGTTGACCTTTGGGCACAAATGAAGTGATCGTTCATTGTTTCTGGGCAGTTTCTGGGACACAGATAGCATCTTGTAATCTATACTTTTTCAAAATGTTCTTTAAATCCAGGTATGACCGATGAAGTATCTTACTATGATCTCTAACCTGCACAGCTGCTCTGCACAACATGGGGTCTGAAGCAGAAAATAGAGGCAAAACCTCAAACTAATCTGAATATATGGTGTGTACATGGATACTAATTAAACTATGAGTGTATTTAATACATTTCATTTCAATCAGGAGAGACTTCCTTTGCAGATATGCAAAGATATTTATTGTACAACTGTATGATATTAAATATACAAAGTCTTTTGGAGATTGGACTCCATCGAATTAATAATCTTCTTAAAGGGGTAGGGAATAGGAGCATAACCCCCCGATGGAGTCCAGACACTGGTGGCGGCGGCGAAGAGACCAGACCGAAGAGGCAACGGAGTGGTCAGCCGGGAGAAACACAAGGACCGGAGGCGGCAGGAGAGGAGGAGGGTCGAGCGCTTTGCCTGAAACGACAGCTGACAGCACAAGGAGGGAACAGATTTAAAGCAGAGTTGTAAGGCTGTGATTGGCCCTTGAATCTCGTGGCCAAGTCTGATTGGTTTAACTGACAGCGTCACTTCTTGAACAGCTGATTTGATTTAAGAATGAGTAGTGATTGTGTTAATGACATCATTTGCGCTGAGCTTCATTATAGATTTACATTTTTATTAAAGAAGCCTAATCTGTAATTTTGTTGACCACATAAATTGTAAATACTGTATATTCATATAGATTGTAAAAGAGTTTGACTTTTAGATAAAGTCAGAGAATATTCCAATATTTTCAAACAGTACTGATATAAACAAACCTGCATCCAGCATCAGCACCTTCTGTCTAGTTTTAGTTTATATATTAATATATCAATCTGGGAGCAGGTTCAATGCCTGTGTTTTAAATTCTGATGGTGGGAGGAACCCTTTGCATGGAGGATCATGAAGTGTGCAATTTAATTTCAGACATGCTTATGAATAACATTAGAATAACATTTAGCACAGATAATATTAATTTAACCATCAAGTGACGGTGGGGATTCAACACAAGGACACAGCTGCAGCAGGTGAAATGCATTAGTACAACTAATACTACTACTACTAATAAAACAGTCAAACTCACAACTCAGTTGGAGTATCGCTAAGAATTATGGGTTACATATCCCTAATTGGCAGGACTACTACTGCACCAGGAGCTCTTTAAAGAATTATGGACCCTTTATCCCCAATTGTGTTCGGTAAACATGTTCATTGACTATTTTGTGAGAGAAATATCTGCGGGCACGTGGCCACTTACATTAAGAACAGATAGGAATAATGGGAGCATTAATGGATTAAAAAAAGGAGGGCATCACCTTTTCACTCAGGTAGAGACAGAAACATGTGAGTGTTGACCCAGCATCAGCCAAATGAGAACACTTTTAACTGAACCAACTCAAAGGGTGGTCCAAAAATGTATGATTTTTGAATCAGTAAAATAGCAACATGATCACTGATAAAGGCTGCTTAAATATAATCACCTGATTGCGGGGACTGTGTGATAAGTTTACTTTTAAAAAGACAAAAGGTGCCTATAACTTTGCTTCCCCTATAAATGAAAAATAGGGATTAATTTGATGCATTTGCTCCACTTGCTCCATTGCTCAGCTGTCTATGACCTCCAAACTTAAAAAAGTATCTTGGGGCTATGCCAATAACCCAACAGGAAGTCGGCCATTTTGAATTTAGTATTTTTGGCCATTTACAGGCACTATACTTCTCCTAGCAGATTAACCCGATCTACATTAAATTTGACTAGTGAAGAACTTCACAATGATATAAACAATACAAGACAACCAATACAATACTTAACAACCACATAGCCATTTGTCTGATTTTTTTTTTTTACCCTTATTAAGGGTAAGACTGCTCTGCCGACTACAAATCACAGAAGCCACTATGTGCCACCTTTTTTTATTTAGCTGTAGCCTACGTTTGCACTTTCATATAAATAGCTGACAGTGCTTATCAACTTGACTGGGTAATTCAGGTAAATGTATGGTAATTGTTATTCAATATTCCTTTTTTAGTTTCTTGCTTAAAATAGCCTTTGATAATTGGTTTTAAATTTAGTTGGGATGGTCCCAAAATTAATATATTTTTATTTAATTGTGCACTTAGATGTTGTAATAAGACAAATCAAAGAAAACTGTTAAATGAAGATTCATGAACTGTATGAAACGTGACTTGGTGGTATTGTGACCTGTTGATATTGTGACCTGTTGACCTGTTGGCATGGTCCCTATAAAACAAAAATGGGTCATGTTTCTGTCTGATCCAGTTCCAGGGCCTTATCGGAGCGTGTAGAGTTACCCGTACAGTATGCTCTGAAACAGAAAGCCACAGAATTAAAACCTCAAACTAATCAGATTATATGGTGTTTGTGTGTATATACTAATTAACCTGTCACTGTATTTAATGTATTTCAGAATAGATTCACATCAATTGTCTTAAAGAAGCCTGATTTGTATTTATGTTGACCATGTAAATTATATATATATATATGAGAGCAGGAGCAATTTTGCTGGTGGGAGTAACCCTTTGTTTGTATTGAGGATCATAAAGTTTGCAATTTCATTTCATACATGATGATACAATTATTAGAACAAGATTCAGCACAGATACATTTAGTTTCCATTGAGTGATGACAAGGATTCAACACAAGGAAACAGCTGCAGCAGGTAAAATACATTAAGTACTAGTAGAACTACTCCTACTACTACTAAAACAATCAAACTCAGAACTCTTAAGTTTGAGGAGCATTGTTAAGAGTTATGGGTTACATATCCCTAATTGGCAGGACTACTACTGCACCAGGAGCTCTTTAAAGAATTATGGACCCTTTATCCTCAATTGTGTTTAGTAAACATGTTTATTGACTACTTTGGGAGGGACAGATGTGAGGGCACATGGCCACCCACATTAGAAACAGATATAATACAGAATAATGGGAGCATTAATGGCTTAAAAAAGGAGGGCATCACCTTTTCACTTAGGAGACAGAAACAGGTGAGTGCTGACCCAGCATTAGCGGAAAGGGAAAACAGAAATTTTTTTTCAAAATGTGTCTAAATTTGATAACTCTTTTTAAACCAATTTCCTTGTTTATTTATTAATATTTTTATTATGTAGATATTGACAGATGTATCTGTTTTTTTATTTTCACAGTTGATCATATTTTTATTACTGATTTCTCAGTTGATTATTTGTTCAACTTATCATTAAGTGGCACAAATAGCCATTCATGCTACTAAATAAGTGTCTTATGTACATTTCCCCAATTTGCTTACACTCATTTGTCTTGAAGGTGTCACTTTTAAAAGGGGAATCACTTTCAGTAATTTTGGCGCACCTCATAACCTACAAATGAAATCAAAACACGTGTATAGTAGGCAGACTTCCCATGATCTAAATCATGTGGAATCAACCACATGGATCAGGTTTGACCAGCCGCACACGTTTAAGGGCCGGGGCTGGTGTTGTATTTTGTTGCTGTTTTTACAGATATTGTCTGGCAGAACCTGACATTAACATGACCCCCCCGCCCCCATTCGCCTGCATGCCAAATGGTTGAGCCCATATTCTTCAATATGACCTGCGAAAATAAACACTGTACATTCATGCACACACACTGAACACACCCACATACTCTCTCTACTCCTGTGTTTTGAGACCACTCTTAAATCTAAACATTGTAGATGACATGTGATTTCTGGAATGATGTTGTAGACTAAAGTCTAATGGGGCAAGCGGGGTGGATCAGGGTTTCCATAAAAGAGGATGGACACCCTTGATCTTTTCAGATATTCACAAAGGAGAGGAACAGGGCAGAATTGGGGAACTGAGTGGACACAACGAGAGGAAGAATCCAGACACATAAAGATCATCTCATTTGAAAAAGAGAGCACAGATTTATTGGATTATTAGATTGGATTGGAACTGAAATAATTTAATCTGCAATCAAATCCTTTACACTTAAATGCATATTGTCGTCATTGGGCATCTCTGTAGGCCTAATTGCATGAACGACATAATGTCAAGGTGTGTTTTCTTTCTTCAATTTAGGTTTGCTTGAACTTTAAAAATATATTATTGTTGTGTAGCAGGTTGATTGGTCGCAGGTGGTTTCAATCACACTCACTCTCTCTGGACCAATCAGGAAGTAACTGCATGCTATATAGGCAGGGGGTTTGACCTCTTGACACTCTTTACTCTTTGTTGCTGGAAGCACATTTTCCCTCTGGGTCCTTTCGCGTTCGCGGTGCAGTCACGGTTGTGCAACAGGTGATGCAGTGTTTTTATTTGTGTGTTACCTAAAGTCCTCGGTTGTGTTGGGATGGGCATTACAGCGTGCATTGTCTTTTGTAGTGTCTCCCTGTTACAAACCCGATCTTTCCTTTTAACGGAACCGGGTTGAGTGTTGCTGCTGGTAGGTTGGACAAATCTTTCTCCTCTTTGAATATTTTAATGAATGTTTAAGTAATCGGCCGTTGTATTGTAGGTTGTGTGTAGCTGTACTATCGACACTGTCGGTGTATTGGTGCGAAGCTTCCTGACATGTATGTATGTATGTATATCAGTGGCATCGCGTGCATTTTCTTTAATCATAAACAGTCACTGAATTTGGTTTGTTTGTGCACGCCAGGGTTGTAAAATTGCTTCGCTTACGCTGGTATCTGCACTAGCCCCTCCGTTCCCTGCCACGCTGCTGTTTTGTCTCAACTGATTTTTGTTTCAACCACTGTCAACGGGTTGTAACCACACGAGCTCACGCCAGGCTTTGAATGCCTCTACGCGCCTTTCAGCGCCAGGATCTGTTGCCCAAAGTGTCGGACAAGGCAGTATTTGAGTGATCGTGACACGGACGATAGTTTAGCCTTTCTTTGGCTTGCCTGTGCTTACTAATGTGTATGGAGATTGGGGTTTATGGGTTTATTTGTTAAATTATGATTTAAGTGATTTTTGGTTAATTTCTATTTCTCTTAAGTTCTGATAAATACTTTATTTGTTGAAACCTTTATGGTTTATTTGGTTGTTAGGCTCTAGGCAGCCATTAAGACACCTTTGCTGCCTGAGATTGAAGTTGTTTTTCATTTATTTCTGGTTTATTGATTAATTTTCCCCCTCCCAATAATTGGATGTACTTCTCCCACAGTTGCTGAGTGCCGAAGGTGGTGGTGTCGGTGTCCCCGGTGGTGGTGTCTCCCTCCCGTGTGCAGAGTTTTCCCCCATTTGGTTTATTTTAAGTTTTTCACCATAGTGTTTGTGTTCACGTGTGATTGGGGTGATCCTTCCCTGAGACCCCACATCCTTTGACCCTGTCCCTCCCCCGGTAAGGCCTCAGCACTTACTTCCCATATTTAGTAGGTTTGGTATTTTAAATAGTATTTTATATTTGATGTTTTAGTAATTAATACAATCATTGTTTTAACAGAACTACGTCTCTGGCTTCGTACATAAATCGAACCTGTGTGCTTTATGTATTTTGGGGATTTAGCTATTTAACTAGTCAAATCCTATGCTCGGGGTGAAATTCCCCGGGAGGCGTTGCCAGTGTCTTCCTTGGGTCTGGGTGTTGAGCGGGCCAAAAAGGCGCTCCACACTAAAAACAGTCCCACTCGCCACAGTTGCAATATTATTCTGAGTGCATCTATTGTTTTCTGTAGTTTTCAGCGTGACTGTCTCACTGTCTACACTTTCAGCATGGGTTCGTTAGTGGTGAAATGCATGCTGCTGTGTGCATTGATGCATGGAGCGGTGTGTGCCTGCATGCTGAAGAATCACACCATATGGATTGAGAGGCAAGACTGTGGCCAGTGTGTGGCCATCAACACTACCATCTGCAGCGGCTACTGTTACACACATGTAAATACACACACTCACACTGTTCGTGGCTCTTCATCTGAACATTTTGTTCAAGATGCAAAATAGTGAGGTTGATGTGATGCACATGATTAAAAACATTTGATCTAACATACTGCAACGTACTGAATCCCTGATTTTTGATATGCTGTAGGCTAAGTTCACTAGGCTATGTGGATCAAAATGAAATTTTTTTTTTTTGTTGGGTCTAGATACGTTGTGCAAGTAATATGGGTAAAGGTGTGATAATATATTGTAACACATTTATTGACACACACCCCAACTTGTGTAACCAGTCCTTTTTTTTTTTTTTTTCCCCCTTTTTAGGACACCAATTTGAGGGGACGGCTCGGGAGGAGTTTCCTGATCCAGCGCAGCTGTGTTCCTCTGTCCTTGGTGTACCGAGCCGCCCATGTGCCAGGCTGCCCTCAGGATGTCAGCCCTCAGCTGTTTTATCCTGCGGCCAACCGCTGCAGCTGCAGGCGCTGCGACACGCGCACACATCACTGTGTTCGCGACAGCCGGATCCCTAATGACCGGTGCACCGTGACCCTTGGCGATGTGAAGAACCAGACGCCGCCCTCTGTGGGAACCTGCTAACCAAATGCACATGCACGCTAATGCGACAGCAGGACTTTCTGCTGCAGGACTTTCTTCTGTCACTGTTGTGCATCTCAGCTCCTCATGTTGTTTTCTCTAGTTCGTTTGGCAATGTAGGCTATTGCTATAAAACACTATGTTGAACATGTATTTAACTTTATTAGGAAAATTGTGTAAATTAATCTAGGACAATGAATATACAAGCAACAGATGAGTGCACAATACGTGTATTTCCATATTAGGGTGTTTCTTCAACTACAGGCACTTTTTGGCCTTGTGAACTTGAGGGGAAGAAAGTGTTCAAATCAAAACAGTTTAATATAACTAGTCTAGTTTGATGATCCATAACAGAGCGCACTTACATTATAAGACAAATTGGTGTTTTATTACATTTTCCGATCTGCACTGAACAAATGTCATTTCCATCACATGTAAATATTTGATTATTTAAAAATATTATGATATACATAATTGCTTAACAGTGTAAGATCACTTTAACAGTTTTACCATTTTATACCTATATTGCAGTTATCATAGATTTGTGGATTAAGTAAATTAATTGTAATGAGGCCCAAACAAAGTTTACATCCACCACCACCTGAAATATAATATTGGGTTGGTTGGATAAGTTTCAGAAAAATGACTACTTGTGTTATTACATTAAGTGGAACATTATCCCATAAACTATGCAGAAGTTTTTAATGAGTGATTAGAATTTTGTAAATATTTGAAAAAAAAAGTTGAGGTGGTGGAAATGACTGGGTGTTGTAGAAATGACAATGAATGGACGTCCATGTAGAAAACCAGAAGACATTTATTTGAAACGTTCTGAAGCAGACAATTCCATTTAACAAATCATTAGTCATTAGTCTGTTTGGTTCCATAACCAGATGAACGGTTAGTCTTACTGTAAACAACTTTAACCACATCACATGAAAAAATTTAAGTTCCGCATAAATGCAAATTGTAAAATTGTAACATTCCAATTGGTTAGATGAACACTGTTTTGAATTTTGGAATACTTAAAACACCTAAACTTTAGTCATGTCAATGCATTGTAACATGAACTATAAAGCATCTAGAGCATGCACACGCTGTGTGTGAGTGAGTTTGGTGTTGTAAAATTCTAATCAGTCTCTTAGATGAACACTGTTCTGAAGAAAACATTTAAAAGACACCTTAAACTATATATCAATTATTATATAACATGAACTGTAAAGCATCAAGGGCTGTGCGTGCATGAGAGAGAGAGAGAGAGATTGAGAGAGAAGTAAGCATGTAGGTTTGACCAGAGGGCAATTATGGTGACCAGACGGTATGTGTGTGAGAGATAATGTGCATGAAAGTGAGGTAGTGTGTGTGAGAGAGAGAGAGAGAGAGAGGGTGGCAATGTGATTCAAGGCCAAATCTTGCAGATTTCTTTCCAAACTTCCGTCTTAATCTCCTTGTGCCGTTTTGTCACTGGTACGGGCTCAGGGATGAGGCCTATTATATCCATCGGTTGGTACCAGATGACATCATCTCTCAGTGGCCAATAAAAGCGATTGATCCCAATACCGGTCATTGTTTTCACTTGAGCACCACTGTATAACTCAACATTCTGAATAATACCTGGGTACACATCTCCATCATACACCACTGCACACCACTGACCGATAAGACCATCATGCAAGTCCAAAATTGGTTGCAGACCTCCATCTTGGGATGTGACAGGAAGTGTACTGGTTGTGGGGGTAGCTTCATCCCATGGCTGAAACCTGACCGTTTCTGGTGTGAAACAGTTGCAATCGTTGGGTGCAGAGCAAAAACAACTAAGAATCCTCCATGACATCTGGCTTGGAGAATGAGAGGTGATCTGCAAGGAGATTAAAAAAAGTCTGTCAGAGCATTCAATTAATCATAACTTGTGTTAAGAAACAACAGCAAGACCATAAAATGTATAAAGAAACAACAGCGAGACCATACCTGATGAATTTTCATCGTGCCACGAATTGTCTGTAATTCAGATGGAACGTGAACATCCATTGCCTCAACGGCATCTGGCTCAATATAGAACAGCTCTGTGGCAGACTTTTGCTGCTTAAGCTCCTCAAGCAGTACTCGTGCATCTGGAATGTCCTTCCCTCTTGCAATAAGATCATCCGCTCTTCTCTTCACCGCCGCTCCAATCCCATCAGCTGGGCCTTTGCCGTGGCCAGCCTCTAAGAAATTCCAGGTCACCCTTTTCCAACCCATTTGGTAAGGAACATTGGTGAGGAGGGAAAAGTTTTTTTTTGAGCGGTATTGCGTCGTTGGTCCATCACTGACCACATGAAGTGTGGTGGCAGTGGGATGTTGTTCTCTCAAGTAAGTTAGCACGTGGGTTAGATGTGCCCATATTGCTGAGGGATCGTGGCGAAAAGAAGAGCTGATTGAGCATAAGAACTTTACATCCTTCCAGGTGTAGGCCAAAGGTGAAGCCAAATTCTGTTCTAGCCATTTTCAGTAAGCGATACATCTTGAGGATCTTTCCTGCCATTATCTTCGAAATAAGTTGTTTTTCTCTCTCGGGGGACAGATTTTCATATCTGTCTCTCAGCTAGGCAAGAAGAGCATTATGGAAAAAGTTCTTCTTAGAGTGTGTGGTGGTGTTGCCATCTGCTTTTTTGACTTGGAGTTTGGGGAGTCAGCCTGCTTCACTTTCTTCATTAATCGGTCATACCGTTTACGGTACCTCTCTGCCTTCTGCAGAGCCTTCCCAAGCTTAACATGGCTTTCATGCAATGCTGCATAAACTTTTGAACGGTTTCTTAGAACCTTTTTCCTTCCCCTTTGTTTTTGACTTAAACGTTGAGCAGAGGGTGATGGTGAGGTTGGTGAGGGTGGTGTGGAAGGTGGATCAACATCATGTTCTAGCTGCACAGAATCTGGAGAGTTTGGTGGTGTAGTGGTAGAAAGGTAGGCCTGTACCTTAAGAGCTTTGTTCATTTTCTCCCGATAATTTCTTTGATTGGTTCTCTATTGTCTCCTTCTTTTGCGTTGTTCTCGCTTTGACAAATCTGCAATTGGCTTTACAACCCCTCTTTCTTTTTTCCTCATGTATCTCTCCCTGTCTCTCTTCAATCGCTCTTCATATTTGACAGGGTCCTCTTTTAGTCTGTCCCTATAGGACTGAGACCTTTCTGCCGTTGACTTCCGCGGCATCTTAAAAATAGATGAAAAGGCATATCAACAAATATACATTTGAATAAATACATTAGCATTGTACATTTCAATAAATAAAATATACATATGTAGCCACACAATCTATAAATTGCACCTTGTAAGCATAAATGTCATTTCCACCACACGTTTGTCATTTCCACCCAAGAAGGTAATGTGTTGGAAATGACGGTGGTGGAAATGACAATCCTACAATATTTTGTAAAAAAGTCCAAGCTAGTATTACAGATTAGCTATGAATTGGTAGCTAGCATTGCATGCATGCAAAATACATCTATTTATATTAAAAAATCTATTTATTTACAAACTCAATTGATGTTACGCTATGTTTGGAAATGACATACAATAAAAATATTTTCATGTCAAGCAATATTTACCTTGAGTTTTTTTCTCCAAGTGGGTGAAGAAATTCAAAATTTCCTCCATGTCAGACATGTGCTGTGATGTCATTGTTCATCTCCATAGAAACAACCCAAACAATCTTTCATAAAAACATTTTAAAGGGACATTACAGCGTTGTGGTGGAAATTACGGCAATACTGTGGGACAACTACATTTTGTATATAAAATCACATTAATAGTTGTCTGACCTTAAATACCACAATTATGTTTTGATTATTTTACTGATACTTTATTCAGTCATATAAAAAAAAAATAGATAAATCATTTTTTTACACTTATTTTTCATTATTGAAGATCAGAAGTCTGGGTGTGGGACAAGCACAAAACAGCAATATTTGCATCTATAATGATGTTTAAAAAGGTGAAAAAATCATCGTAGACTACCAGTAAAAAGTTCCTAAAGTACTTTCATTGTAAAGTTAACTATGAAAGTGTGAATTTTTCAAAATTAAATGTTTTTCCTAAAATATGATCAAAGGACATGAAAGTGCCCGTAGTCTAAGAATTGCCCATTAAAGAAAGTCTAATATGATGTTCAGTTTGGGAGGAGAATTTGTTCATTTAAGTAAATTTACCAGGGTTTCTGGAGGGTTTCACTCTACTGGGAATACTTGTTGTACTTGTTTGCACAAAGTTGCCAATAGGCCTTTTTTCACATGTTGACATGTCATAGTAGGAAAAGCACAGTTCTATTAAACACCATTAATGATGGCTGCATTCCACTTAGGAGAGGCCCTGGTATTGTGCATGCTGACTCCCTGAAACAGCTTACTGGGACACTTGATGGAATTGAGCCATCGTTAAGTCAAAAGTCTGCTGTGAAAAAGCCCTATGCAAATTTCTCACAAAAAAGCCACAGGTGTAACTCTTACACTAATTATGACCGTGATGAGTCATTAATTAATGTGGCCTAATCAGTTAAAGCTGTGTCTGCCAACACTGTGAGAAACTTTCAGGAAAAGTTGCATCATGATGTGATATGAAGGTTCCTGAGACGAGTTGGCCCATCCCACTTTACAAATACTACACTCTTTTCATTGGCCAAGACGTCAGGTCTGAAACGCCCCTGGCTGCTTCACGCGCTTCCTTGCTTTTTCCGTTCATTCGGTCAGCCCTGCAGCGGTGCGGAGGGACATACAGAAGAACTTCTAAAGCAGCACCTAATCTTCCATTTTAAGGTGGGTCATGCGTGCTATTACCGAGACATACCGTAATTATGTTTCATTCGAATACATTGACATCTTTAAGCTTTCCAGTTATCCTAATCAGTAGGCCTATATGCTACTGTAGCCCAGATGTAACGTTGGCCAATTAAAGTAGCAGGGCAGGTGTGCAAAATGCGCAACTTTTGGTTTAGTGTAGACTTATCCGTGTAAAATGTTGGGACATATTCTGTGTCCCGTGGAGTCCTGTGTCCTGAATAGAAGTTCCAGCTAGGCTTTGCTACTAGCTGTTACCATATGGGTGTTACCTTGTTATAGGTACACCAGTTTTCAATTGGCGAAATTGATGCTAGCACTCAATATATGGTCATACCATTAAGTCTTCTAGTCTTTTTAATTTTCACCATAGGCTAATAACTTGTATTCTAGTGCAAACTTAGATTGGATTTATTTGTCATGTTGTATGTATGTTAGCTGTGGATGTTGGTTTGCTTGAGTTTTTTGTCTAGTAATATTTTCCTGTCTTTTATTGCACTGATCAGGAGTAGTGCTCTAAATTTAATTGTATTCGGTCAAATGACAAATGCTTCCTATTCTACATTTCTATTATTTCTAGTTTTTAGTTATGAATCTGTATGAAATTAAGCAGACATTGTATGTTAGAACTTTTTGCACATCATCTAACATGTCAGACTCTTTTTGTCAGACTTTTTTTTTTTTTTTTTTTTTTTTTTTATACTTTTTCAGTTACAAAACAGTGGGAAACATATATATAACTAACATGTCAGACTCTTAACGCAAACCATTTGACTGCTACAAATTTTATTTGATGGTAGATAAATAATGAATGAATTAGAGTTTTGCAACTGGAACTTATTCCCTCACACATTAAGCATGTTTATCCATAAAAGCTACTTGGCTTGTGGTGGTTTGACTTTGGTCTGGTGATGACTACTGACCCTGGCCTATTTCTTGGCTGGTGGTGCAGTGGGTGGAGAGTAATGTCAAATTTATCCCTGGATCTGGAGGGCTGGACTTGCGTCTCTCTATATATTACCCTGAGCTTCTTTCTACTCTTGCCTTGCTCAGTGTCTCTCGGGGACTCCCAGCCTGCTCTCCCTCTGCGGCCTCCTTTTGTGCTGACCAACTTTTGCACTCAAAACAACAAAGAACCATGGCACAGCAACAGCAGATTAGGTATGAACCAGCTCTGTCCAATCAGGATACAGGAACCATGGAACATAATACAGCAAATAGAGCAAGATACAGCATGTAGAGCAAAATAGGAATAAAGCATGTTTTGGTTATTTAATTCAATTAATTTAATATAGTGAACAGTTATAGTTTGCCATAATAGAAATCTTAGGATGGGTAATGTTTCCTGCATATGTGTGTATGTTTGACTTACTCTGTCGACAAGTTATTTTTGGATGAGCAGATTCCCAGAGGCAGTCACTCTATTCCCAGTTCTGTTGCAATGCTAATGCCTCACATACAAATGCGCACACACACACACACACACACACACACACACACACACACACACACACACACACACACACACACACACACTTAAAACACTTAATGTCCTTAAGCTTGTGGTTTAGCCAACCAATCCTTGTACTGCTTCAGTTCAGTTTTAGCATATTATGCAACTTTACTTGACTGTGACACACCTTTGCGCCACTCGTTGAAATTTTGTGAGAAAGGAAATGATTGTTATGCTCATGTCTGTTTCAACTTGTCTTCAACAGCCTCCCAGCCAAACTGATTAATGGAGGGATTGCAGGCATGGTCGGGGTTACCTGTGTGTTCCCAATTGACCTGGCAAAGACCCGCTTGCAGAACCAGCGCAGCGGGCAGCAACTCTACAAGAACATGTAGGAGTCAAACCCTGCCCTTTCTATTGATTTGAAATTGTAAACTTAATGAAATGCACATGCATACTGTTAATAGTCCTTTCTTACCGTGCAAGTTTTTTGCCAGTCGATTCATCATTCCCTTTCAGTGATACCTTTACAGGAAGGTTTTGCTCTGTGTAGATTTCCCGTTAAGCTTGACAAACTGAGCTCAGCAAAGGCTTATGGACCCAAAAGATTCTCATTTATTTAGTAATCCCTTTTTTGTGAATACATTCATAATCAACATACGGTAGTGTTCATACATTTATGAACCCATGCTAAAGTTGACTTAAAAAGATAAATACAAAAAATCATATTTGGATATTGATCTTAATACCTTTTTTAAATTTAAAAAAAATTTGGAAAAATCCAGCCTTTAAGGACACCAATTTTCTTTGTGAATGAATAATGTATTGTAAATAAGGGTTCTTCCTTAAAATACAGGGGACATAAGTAGACACACCCCTATGTTAAATTCCCATAGAGGCAGGCAGATTTTTATTTTTAAAGGCCAGTTATTTCATGGATCCAGGATACTATGCATCCTGATAAAGTTCCCTTGGCCTTTGGAATTAAAATAGCCCCACATCATCACATACCCTTCACCACCTAGAGATTGGCATAGTTTTATTTCAGTTAGCCTAATAGCTGGTTTGATTTGCATTGAGAGATGATTTTTATGGAAAGTACCCCATGCCAATCTCTAGGTATGGTGAAGGGTATGTGATGATATTTTAATTCCAAAGGCCAAGGGAACTTTATCAGGATGCATAGTATCCTGGATCCATGAAATAACTAGCCTTTAAAAATAAAAATCTGCCTGCCTATATGGGAATTTAACATATGATTTTATTTTTGTATTCCTCTTTTTAGTCAACTTGAGCATGGGTTCATAAACTTATGAGCACCACTGTATATAACCATCTCCTTGTATAAAGGCTCTTCCCATGACACATTTTCATTTCCAAGCGCTGGTTGTGTTGTATTATATTCACTTAATTATATTATGCATAAACAAGAAGTGTTTCCTATAGTTTGCATAACTAATCCATTTCTTGTTTGTTTTTTTCCTCCTTTTAGGATGGATTGCTTAATAAAGACAGTTAAATCTGAAGGCTACTTTGGCATGTACAGAGGTAAGACTAGTAGAGGTGTGAATCTTCACTGATCTTTCGATTACAATTATGTCTTCAATTCAATATCACGATGCGCCAAATACATTTTTCTATTAAAGCCATGCAGGATATTTAATTCATAGCTTTTCAAGCTTCAAAAGTGCTCTAATACTAAATAAATTGGATACATAAAACTACAGCACTGAGCACATAGCACTTCCTGAATGTGCAAAACATAACCGAATATGTAAACAGAAATGTTGTTAGGCCTACATTAAATTGTAAACCGAAATAATCGATTATGAGCCTGCCGATTATCGTTGCAGCATCGTCCATGTCCACGATTTGATGCATCGATTATTTGATTAATAAAAATAAATGAATTTTTTAAAAGATGTGCCTGAATAGTCTCCATAAAGAGAATATCAAGGATATCCTATCAATGTTTTTGAGATCTGTGATATACTTTGGCCTAAACCAAACTACCAATTTAATCAGATTCTCAAAGGATATTTTTCTTATGTCAAGTTTCTTTAATTTTTTTTTCCATGCTGTCATGTCTCAGTGCTTTGATCAAATTATATGTAAATTGGTGAATCAGTGGTTCATCTTGTAAAACCGTGACCACATAACTGACTTCACAGAAGCAATGGACATTTTATGCCTCACATAAACCATTGCTGCTTTATCTGATTGACTTCTGTGATGTGGAATTCATTTCTTTTACCGACATCTTGCTGTATTCCCAATGTTTCATTAGAATTAAGTGTGCCAATGCTTGTTATTGCAGGTGCTGCAGTAAATCTCACCCTAGTAACTCCAGAGAAGGCCATCAAACTAGCTGCTAATGATTTCTTCCGCCACCAGTTGAGCAAAGATGGGTGAGTATTAGCATTGAATAAGACAGCCTCCTGTACTGCAATGGAATTATTTATTTGTTTAACCACATCTTTGTCTTCAGTGGCAGGTTGACAGTAATCAAGGAGATGTTGGCAGGATGCTGTGCAGGAATGTGCCAGGTCATTATCACCACACCCATGGAGATGCTTAAGATCCAGTTGCAGGATGCTGGCAGGCTAGGTAATTATAAGGAACTCCGCAGAATAGATTAACAGCTCACCAATAATGCTTTAGGATGTTCTTGTTAACCGCTTGGTGAAAAACTGTTAGAATATGTTTCCTTTGTCTGCCAGTGGCCCAGCAGAGGATGGTGCCCAGTGTAGTAACAACTCTGAAGATGGGGGGTACCAGTGCAGTTCTTAGCCGTTCCTACAACACCAACCCTGCACCTCAAGTCATGCGAGTGTCAGCCACACAGATCACCAGAGAGCTGCTGAGGACCAAAGGAGTCACAGGACTGTACAGAGGACTCGGGGCCACATTGATGAGGTAAAATGGGATTCCATGCCTGCTCTTGCTTAACTGGTTTTCCATCTTTATTCAACAGTCTCTTTATGTGGTTAACATGCTTTGTTTTGTTGCCTTTTCAGGGACATCCCGTTCTCCGTTGTGTATTTCCCTCTTTTTGCACATCTGCACCAGCTTGGCCAGCGTTCATCTGAAGACCAATCTGTGCCCTTTTATTGGTCCTTCATGTCTGGCTGCCTGGCTGGATCCATTGCTGCTGTGACTGTCAGCCCTTGTGACGGTGAGTGACTCAGTCTATGCAGATAATTGGTCACCGAACATTTTAAGTGGTTTCACAGTTTCAATAAATTCAACTATGATAAGCTTTGTATGTCTTGTGCAGTGGTGAAGACGAGGCTACAATCACTGAAAAAAGGAGCTAATGAGGAAACCTACAATGGAGTGGTGGACTGTGTCAGGTAAATTAGTCATACAGTCATCAAACATTATGCCTTGCCCTCACCAGAGTTTGCATGCTAACGCTGTGCTCACTCTTCCATTGCAGAAAGATCCTGAGAAAGGAGGGTCCCGCAGCGTTCCTGAAGGGGGCCAGTTGCCGGGCCCTTGTTATTGCCCCACTCTTTGGCATTGCACAGGTTGTGTACTTTGTAGGAGTTGGAGAGTTCCTGCTGGGGTACACACCCCACAACATTTACTCTGCATAAACAAGTTGTTTCCTAGTATTTCTGCTGCCTCATTAAATTACAGGCAGCTATGCCCTGGGCATAGCCATTGACCCAGCTCATTATTACTGTGTAACTTCTTTATTTTTGGAGGCTTTCTGAGTAAAATGCTAAAGTGACCAGAGAGGTGCCATTTTATTTCAAAATGGTTTCAAGTTATGCCTTTACCATGACTCTATCTTAGATTAAAACTTGCCTGTCAATGAGCTTCAGTGAAGATTATTGCGAGAACAGAACGGCCTTCCTCACTGTGGGACTTGATAGTCCAACATTGACGTCACTGTGGTCAGACTTGACTACTCCTGTGGTACCAAACCTTTCCCCCCCTGCTTTCTTAGGCTTAGTCCACATGTACACGGGTAGCGCAAACGAGTGCGTTGGCCTTTCGTCCACACGCAGTCAAACGGTGTTTTAGGTCACTGTAAACTGAGCTTTTGGGAAACTATGGCTAGGGTGAACTCTTTTAGAAACACTGTGTTGTTGTGTAGGGAAAACTGAGTTTTTGGCTTGTAACGTGAGCGTGTGCGCGGTTATCTTTTGTGAGGCGTCACAAATGAGGCGACATTTCTTGCAATGGCAGACGTGGCCAAAATAGTGCTGGAAACGGGCTGGTTAACTTGGCTTGGGTGAGTTCTAGCATTTATTCACCGACAAACTGTACATGCAATGCGCCTCTACGTCTTCTCCACAACTCACTCGCTAACACGTGGGCTGCAGATGCCGTTGTGTGCGCAACGTGCATGGTGTGGTTGTGACACTGTCTGTGCCGCTGTGTACGCGTACTATCATGTGGCACATGGGTGCAGAAGACAACAGTGCGCATTAGCTGTATAATGGCACTTCATCAGATGTCACTGCTACATAATCTAACACTGCACGACACAAACCTTGCCGCCAACATCGCTGGTCTTTTCCAGTAACATTTTTTTTTTTTTTTTTTCAGGCTTCTGATTGTCCAACATTTTTTTCTTCTTCTTTGCACTACTGGGATTTTCTCTTGCCTGTTGGCTCAGCAGTGCATGCGTATACGGGAGGGTGTATTTTTATTAGAACGAACAAAGGATAAACCCATTTTAAAAAAATACCAGTATACGTGGCGATTAGGCCTTAGATTTATCTTTTATCCTTAAATATGCTATATCAATTGCCCTTCACTGACTGCCTCTCTTTTTTTTTTTTTTTTTTTTTTTTTTTTTTTAAAGATTATTTTTTGGGGGCTTTTTCCCTTTATTATGAAGTGACAGTGGATAGACTTGAAAAGGGTGAGAGATGGGGGATGACACGCAGCAAAGGGCAGCAGGTCAGATTTGAACCTGTGCCGCTGCAGGACTCAGCCAACATGGGGCGAACGCTCTTACTGGGTGAGCTAGAGGCTGCCCCACTTCCTGTCCACTAGTATGCCATACAGTGATCCTGTGTTGTACTCATTTCCGTTACAAGGAATGATTTCCTTACGCTATTGTTTACCCATTCTGTTAATCTATACTGCTTTATAATTGGTTACAAGACTGTAGCTGACCATGGGTGCTTTCTGGTGTGTTTTTTCTAGAACAATTGGGGTTGAGGTATTTGGGTTTTCTACTAGGCACTGACTCACTGGCAGCATAAATATTACATATTTAACATGTAAGCTTGAACTCTGACTCAATAAGGCCTTCTCCAGTTAACTTTGGAGAGTTGCATTTTTTTTGTGGAGGATATGTTTGATGGTGGTAAACTAGTCTAATGATGGGCAGTACTTAATTAATGGGATTCAATGTGCTTTTGGGACCAAGTCTTATGGAAAAGGTGCAACTTAACGTAAACATAGCTACTTTCTCTAAGTAGACTGTGACTGGTCAGGTTTTCTTGTCAGTTAGAGATACAGGAACCCACACCAATGTGTCATGTTAGGCATTTAGAAGCAGAACAGAGTGAAACGTTGTGCTACGCTCGCCCTTTTCTGGAAAATATCACTGGTCAAAGTACTTTCAAGAGTTTTATGTAAATATGTGTACGGTTTCAACCAGTTCAGTAGATTATTTATTTTTCAGAGATAGGTTTTTAAATGCTGAATAAATATTTGTAAATGCAGTGTTTTACTTGTGTTATTTGTGCTGTATATCCTGAGGAATTGCATATTCAGTCACTTATTCTCGGGTGGGGCTGGTGGAAATAACAGCAGGTTGACTGTAGATGGTGTCAAACCTTTTCTGATGCAAGCTTAAAATGTGTTACCATGCTCCGCTACGCACACTGGCAGGAAAAATGCTCATGCTGCACCAATGGGGTAACTGTATCCTGGGGAGTCCTGGAGCCTCTGCTGCATCACACGCATAACTAAATATTCAGCTGTCCTTGAAGCTCAAGTGCAGAAAGATGAAACTCATGCGACTAAACCTGGAAGCCTCTTTAATCAGCGGATATATCTAATACAATCAGCTGGGAAGATATATATATATATATTTTACTGTGATGTGTGTTGAAGGGATTCATTTTTACATGTGTTCCCTTAAAAATGAATAAGTGTGTGTTTTTCTAATGCCAACACTGCACCGTCTCAAAGCAAGATCTGATAAAATAATACGGTGCATAAACTATGTTTTGAGGTGTGGAGTTATTTGAATAATTTTTATTTTTTTCATTACTGGAAAGGACTGGAAGTGTGTGGACTTGCTGGTATATTTTTAGGGCCTGAAACCAAGCAGCCAGTGGAGGTTGGGACTAAGGCTGTGTGGAATGGTGGTGTCTGATGCTGCTATCATGATTTAGAGATGTTTTTGGTGACGAGAGATTTAACAAGTTATATAAAATAACTCGAAACAAATGCAGAAATACTTCAAAAAGTCAAAAACCTTAGACAAAGACATGCTTTTTTCGCTTAGCACCCCACCTTTTGAACCTTTTTATTTTTATTTTTTTTTTTATTTTTTTTTAAATAAAGAAATCATGTTAAGTTATATGGACAGCTTTGCTGAGTAAAACACACAACCCCCTCAAGTCTGGAACATAAACTGATATTCAAAGACCTGTTTTGTCTTTCTTTTTTTATTAGCAAAGTCATCCAAATGACCTAGTAAACATGCTAATTAGGCCCTAAAAGAGACCATTTGGTGTGTTGTCGCATCATTTTAATTACTAATCTGTGTCAGTTCCTGTAAAAGATTACTAGATTTCAGTATAACAGTAAATAACTATACACTGATCTCAGAAAGTGTAAACCTCTGTGATGAAATAATACCCAGAAAACCATGTAGAACTTTGAAAGCTTTATTAAACTTAAAACACCTACTTCCTGAGAAGCCTGGAATGGAATTAAAATAAATTAACACAATCAACTATGAAAGGCTCAACTGGGTACACAGTGTGTCTCTTTTTTTATGTGCACGGTACATTTCATCTCCAGATTTGCACAACTATAATTGAGTAACATAACAGCTTTTTGTGGATTGGGTTGCACTAAACTGTTCCTAGTTCATCCTGTTTTAACTCCACAGAGTGACAGTGAAGTGTCTCATCAATCCTCAGAGTAAACACTGTCTGCTGGAGTGGTGAGAAAGCCTTGGTGGCTTGGTCACATTACATTGAAATCTGTAAATAAAAAATAAGAGAATGACCAGGGCCCGTGTTCCACATAGCCTGATTATTCTTTTATGACCAAGAGACTTTTAAAATAGTTGGCAGACAAATTGTTGCTTTTACCACTTCAGCTCTCTTGACAATGAAGACACAGTCGAGTTTGACACCGAAACAATAATGGCAAGTCTAATGTGTGTGACAATTAATTGCAGTCCAACTCTACAAACATATGTACATCTTTTGCTACGTTCAAACAGCCCATTGTTCAAAAATAGCTCGTTATCAAAGAAAGGCACATTAAGAAGCTGTTTTAGTTGCGTTGATTTGCTTTGACTATTGCACTGTCATGACTACATGAACACTGTACAACTACTGCAAGCCTCTGTCTACACACAGCATGTTAAATCGTAACTATCACATCAACCACAAATAATGTACAACTACAGAAAACTCACACATATTTACATACCAGAGTCCCGTAATAAACCCAACAGTGGCCTGATTGAACCTGGATCAATGGAAGTGATTCCAGATGGGCATGTCTGTCCAATCCTCTTATCTGCCGAGATTGATGAGATGTGAGGAATACAGGGGTTATTTCTCACTTTTTGTTTTGTTGTGGGTGGTGTACTTTTAAGGCACAGAGGGGAAAAGAGATGGAGATAGGAAAAGATCAAAGGCCTGGCTTGGATAATCAAATTCCACAGCCCCACTGCCTATTCTAGCATATATTTAGCCTGTCCACATGACTTTTTGACATACAGTCAACAAAGACTCGAGGATACTCTCTTAGGTAAGAGAGATCCTAATATATATATATATATATATATATATATATATATATATATATATATATATATATATATATATATATATATATATATATATATATATATATATATATATATATATATATATATATATATATATATATATATATATATATATATATATATATATATATATATATATGTATATATAGATATATGTATATGTATATATATATATATATATATATATATATATATATATGTATGTATGTATGTATGTATATATATATATATATATATATATATATATATATATATATATATATGTATATATACAAGGAGCTTTTCCTTTGTAACAAAAAGGAATTTGGTTTTCAGTTCAGCTGGTTTGTGCTTTGATTCTTGGATTTACTTTTCCTGTAGGCAAGTTTTTTCTCTTGAAACTTGCTTGAGTTGTGTAACACACCACATACTGGCATTGCAAGAAAAATATGAAGTATGCATGATTTGTTGTACAGTAAATGGACTAAAATGTGGTTATAGTTGCTTAACAATACTACCATCATGTCTGTAAAGTAAATATGAAGCTACAGCCAACAGCTGTTAGTCTAGCTTAGTATAAAGACAGAGCCAGGCTAGCTGTTTCCCCCTTTTTCCAGTCTTTGTGCTAAGCTAAGCTAACTGTGGGCTGCAGCTTCATATTTACCGACACGATAGTGCTATCAATCTTCTAATCTAACTCTCGGCAATAAAGTTATCCCAAAATATATATCCCAAAATGTTGAACTAATCCTTTAAGATAGCTGCACATTTTTGTCATTGTACACACAGTTTACAGTGTGTGTGTATACGGTATGTGTGTGAGTAAAAGCACTGGGGATGCATTCCCAAAACGTTCACTGGCCATTCCCTCTCTCTTGAAACCCCACTCTGATTCCACCAATCAGTATTCCCTACGAGATTCCTGACAACCTTTTTTAAGGTTGTGGTCTCACGTAACACAACATTGCTGTGTTTGTGTATCTGTGCGCGTTCATGTGTGTCTTAATTTGTGTGCACAGATAAGCAAACTCAGCTGCTTTCCCCTCAGATTGCTCTCTCAGGGCCAAACTTTCCCACAGCCAAGGGTCAGTGTCAATGCTGTGTGAAAAAGCATTAACACTACTGCTACAGTATGTCGGTTAAAATTTATAATGGCAGCCAAATGGCCATGAGGAAAACACTATTTGACAGATTGTCAGGTCAACATCAGACATTATGCTGTTCCCACTGTGTGGATAGTTATGAAAGTAGAGCATGCTATTTTGCTTGTGACTGCAAATAAATAAATAACGTTTCAGAGAAAATAGTGGAAGATCAGGCCAAAAGAGCTGGTTTGAGCACCATAGTGGAAAGGATTTTCTTTTTTAACATGATCTATTTCCTGGGTCCCTGAATGGACAAAGGTTGACTTTGGATCTGAAGGCTGTACAGTCTTTCAGGGCTGGGTACAGGAGGGGCAGAGTTCAAGTATCCAGCTTAGATGACCTCTCTGCTGTTGCGAATGGCACAACAGAGCACCATACTGAAGATCATCCCAATGACCTGTTGAGAGGAAAAAGATTTTAATAAAGTAATTCACACTCATAATGAGTGTGTGTGTGTTTCTTCTCAGATCCTGACTCACCATGACTCCAGCAATGCCGATGCCCACGTATCCAATGATGTAGAGTTTATTGTTGAAGAAGTCCTTGATGCCTGTCTCACAGTCCTGCAGACCAAAGACAAAAGAAGTCAAGCAGGGTCTGGTGAAGCAGGATGGGTTGTATGTCACAATGACTCATTCATTAGACAACAAAGGGGCAGAATTTAATTTCCGCCCTGAGTCTGGAGCTGGTTACGGATCTTACCTTAGTATCTGTTGCAGGTTCAGAACAGGGGCTTTCTATGGTTCCACAACAGTTCAGCTGGAAGAAAAACATGGTAAGATTGTAGTATGTATAAGCAAATAGCTTTTAATATTCCTTTTTTTCTCTGCAGTGTTACCCTAAATATTTTATTTTTTACTTACTACTTTCTGGTATGAGATGATCAAGGTGCCGTTATTGTTTTCATTGTAGCTTGTTGCGTAGAAGTTCTGAACGTCTTTGATAATCTGTGTGAGAGGGGACAAGTGAATGACGTGGTTCCATTAGGCTTCATCAAAGTCACTGCACTACTTAATCGGTAACATTTTAAATGTACCTTGTCTTTGTTTAAGAATCCAAACACCCCTGCCGCCACCTCCGCACCAAAGATGATCAACAGACAGGCAAAGAACTGAAAAAAATCCACCGAAACAATCAAGAGAAATAGGTAAATAGATGTCTGCTTAAAGGTAATCAGTGAAACAAAATCAAACTGAAACAAAGGCATTTCAGTTTAGTCTTTGCTCTTGTAGTTTGTATGTATTTGTACTTACTGAACCCAGCAGGCATTGAGATTCCCGAACAGCTCCACAGCAGCCAAAGAAACCAACCAGCATCACCAGACTGCCAGCACCTATCAGGATATACACACCTGGAGGAACAGGGAAAAAGACATGGTAAACAAAAATAAGACTAAATAAGGTAAATAAGTTAATCATGAGGCAAATATCCATCAGAATACCTTTTAATTTGATGCATTCTAATCATTAAGATCATTAAAGTGCCTATATTATGCTCATTTTCAGGTTCATAATTGTATTTTGAGGTTGTACCAGAATAGGTTTACATGGTTTAATTTTCAAAAAACACCATGTTTTTGTTGTACTGCACATTGCTGCAGCTCCTCTTTTCACCCTGTGGGTTCAGGTCTCTGTTTTAGCTACAGAGTGAAGCATCACACTTCTATCCCATCTTTGTTGGGAGGCGCACATGCGCAGTAGCTAGGTAAGGATCACATCAGCTTGCTGTTTGTTTCTACAACTTCAGTCAGTTACAAGGCAGGATTAGCCGGGAGAATTCTTCTAAACCAGGGCGTGCTTCCAACTTTGCGTGGAATACCTGCAGAACAGGGACATGTAAGTAGTTCTTTTGTAGATTATGGTGAACTAGTGTGTGCTGTAGCAGTGTTTTGCCATTGAGAACGAGCTAGCATGCTACAGATAGCCACAGCGTTTCGGCTAATGACATAGAAAGCCGTGCAGATTTTGAACAGCTCACCCGGAGACTGAAGGCAGGTTATATACAGAAACCCGTATCTCACTCAAAACAGCATGGATGTTTTTTTTTTTCAAGTTTGTATGCGTGTGGAAGCACCAGAGACACAAAATAACACCCCAAATCCCAGAAAAAGTGTTTTTTTTCATAATATGGGCACTTTAAAACACCTATAAAAGTGATTTGATTCCCCACTTCATCTCTGTTAAAATGCTCAGCTTTTCCAAGCCAGTTCATCTGGCATTTGTAATTTACAGAAGCACCAGCAGGGGGCAGCATATAGCTAGAAATGTAAGCACGGAAACACAAGCAGAGGAGCTCCTACAGTGGTATTTACATTTCAGACTGTACTATTTCTATGCTTGGTGCTTAGATTCTTTTTTAGGAGTGAGCCCACTTATTGTGCCTTTTAATTGTGCCCTCATATGAGATGCCTTGTAAATTGCCTTGTTGCCAAGAGCCTGATGTCGGGGGAGCTCTAAGTGGCACTTCCTTTAATACCCTGATCTCCCATTAGCCCTTTCATTAGGAAAGGTAGATGCAGGCCTACATCATGGGTAGGTCTGCAGGGAGGGATTCAACAACAGATAAGTTCCACCAATGATACAGGTGGGGTCTGTTGCCAGGCAACAGCTCTGCAGAGGATGGGGTGAGAGAGGACGTGTCAGTTAATACAGGCTAAGGTGGGGACAATAGTCGTCCATAGGATCCTGATGTGTCAACAAAAAGACCTGATGTGATACAATAATTTGGTTGGGTGCTTCATTTCTTCTGTTGTTAGGAAGGAGAGATTAGTTCCTGCCTTAAGGTGTCAAAGGATCAGTTAGCATGTTGATCAGCTTTTAACTTCTCACAGCTGGTGACTAGTGATGCTGCTGCATTCACATACTGTACGTGGTGACACATTGGTTCTTTAGCTCTTAGTCTAAATTTGTTTGTCATTTTCTTATAATACGCCATTTCAAAGTACAAAAAAGGGAACTTTTGTGTGGGCTTGACACCACAGGAACATGGCGTCAGACTTATTGATGAAAAAATTAAGTCCACGTGTATACTGTATGAGGAAGTTGCAGTCCTTTAGGGTGAATACAGATGTGGTGAGAATGTTTTTTATGTCAGTGATATGTTGTGTTTGGAGTTACTGTGTGGTGGGTTGGGGTGGGAATGCTGGGATAACCGAAAAGGCCAGGATTTATAGAGTGACTAAAAGGGCTGGAAAAATGGTAGGAGAGTTAAATACAGTGTATCAAGTATATGACGACCATCTGGCAAAAATGACACAGAAAATAACGAGGGACCCGGGTCACCCTCTTCGAGGTAATTTGACTGGCAGAGTTATGGAACGTAGTGGTAGGCTAAGGCCTCCCATGACACAAACTAAGCGGTATGCTCTCTCTTTTATACCTCAGACTATCAGACAGCACAACAAGCACTTTAAACATACATTTTTATGAATTTTGTATTGTATTTATGTATTGTATTATATTGTATTGTATTAGATGGGTATGAGCACTGTAATTTCCATTTTTATGGATGAAATAAACTTGACTCGACTTGACTTAGCAACTGTTGAGCGCTCTCAGCTGTGTCTGTGGGGACAGAGCTCTCACTGTCAAAGCCATGTGTAGCACTATACTCTCAGAGGACCTAACAACAGCCACCCACCCTCAGTCAAACCACATGGACATCTGAGTCGTAGAACACACGCACGCACGCACACACACACACACACACACACACACACACACACACACACAGATGAGGTAATCAAATACCATACCTTTACAGTATTATAGGCCTTTGTATAAAAATGAAAATAAAACTATGCAACTTTTCAGAGAAGTAAACACAGTACCCATCAGGGGGAGAATGGTTTAGTCTTTCAAACTGTTAAAATAACTGACATGAATATAAGTTTTACACTGATTTCTATGATTAGAGAGAGGGGGTAGATAGCTAAATACCTCTCTCTCTTCCTCTTGCCCAGTCATTTCATTTGACGTCCCCTCTTGTTTTCTTTCAAATCTTGGTGCCATGGATCCCCATCTGTTTCTATGATTGCCCTCTTCCATATGCCTATTTAACTGTCCCTACACTCAGTGTCTCCTGCTCCTCCTCCTATTTCATCTCTCTTTCCATTTGGACGGGGTGACTGATTGAAAAGTGGTTAGCAGCCCTGTGCTTTTCCTTGTGCATTTACGCTCTATGTACAACAGTCATTTCCTGTTTCCTGTTCACACTCATCCCCAGCACAAAAGACGCAAGCTCACGCCTAATAGTAAAAAGATTCAAACATTTAACCGTGTATGACAAACTTGGTATTGGGACTTCCATCAAGCTATGAAAATCACAAACATACATACTGTAGTCTCACACAAAAAGACTCAATAAGTAGCACTCAATTTTCCATTACACCCAATTTCTGTGTGTGTGTGTGTGTGGTTGGCTTTTATAGCTTATGGGAGTGAGTGAGTGTGTGTGTGTGTGTGTGTGTGTGTGTGTGTGTGTGTGTGTGTGTGTGTGTGTGTGTGTGTGTGTGTGTGTGTGCGCGCATGGAAGCCTGTGGTAGGAATATCCCCTTTGACATAGATACATACAATTATTCATAGGCAAAGGGAGATGCACTGCATTTGAATAAACAATTTTAAAGCCCTCTCTAGAAATGAGAGAACCATGAAATTTTGATAGGTTTGTGGTACTAATGTGTTAATGTGCTCATTTTAAAACTGTATTATATTATTAGAATATAATCAAATGTCAATCTTCAATAGATGCCACTTTCTCTCCCTTCCCTCGGGATCAGATATGGACTACTATGGAGTGTCACATTTTGCAAAATTTGTGGTTTAATTTAAAAAAAATACAACGGTGTCATGATGTGATACATTTTCAGTGTTGCAAAAATAGGGAGAATGCATCATACATTTTCATTTTCCATTTCATATCGCTTTGTTGATACTTAAAAGTGAAACAACTGAACTTGACCCATTTAGAGTGGTTTCTGAGCAACATAAAAAAGACACAAACGTAAGCAGTGCTTAAAGGAAACACAATATATAATTACTTGCAACAACAGGAGCACTTCAACAGACTTTGAATAACACCTGCTGTGAATTGTTCAACACATTGACTGTAGAGATTACGTGAGGTGTGCTCTGGTACTCACCAATGAAGAAAGTGTCTGGAGCCTTATCACCATTGAGAAGAGACACAGTTTCTGGGTCAAAACGTAGCCACAGTCCTACTGCCAGAACAAAGGATCCCATCAACTACAGAGAGAGAAGAAAGAAAGACTTGTAATAAGCTTTTACTATGTACTTATTTAAGAAAAAAAAAAAATATATATATATATATATATATATATATATATATATATATATATATATATATATATATATATAAATCATTAACAAATAAAGGACCTCTGTAAAACAAGGGGTCCAATGTCGTGCGCTGTCGAGACTCATGCTGACTTTAATTGTAACCAAACCCAAATAAATATCAACTTTAGATGTAGTAATATCAACAAAAATGGTTGCAGACAACCCTTATTACAGTCAGTAACTATGCAAGTAGAAAATCTATTTTCTGTTGTTTCATGATGAATCATGTGTGTTTTGTCATTTATATCCTGGCTTTTGATCTGACGTCATTGCTGTAAATTGGTTTCAGCACTCATCACAAACACAAGGCTCTTTTCATCTAAAGCACAACAGTGGATGTACAATTTTCTGGCCTTCAAGAAGGCTTGTTCTTTTGCTCTCCCTAAATGTGATTTATATTATTAATAATACAGAAAATAGTGCTGTGGAGTTTCCACTCCAGCCCTCCACCCTTTGCATTTAGGCAACAGAAGTATACTCTCAATAAGAGTTAGTTAGGCTAATATGTAATATTTTGTGTCAAAACAATAGGTTTGAATATCTGTCTACATCGTGGGTGGATCATTTAAATGTTCTAAACAAATCGGTCCAAGCTAACTTATGTAACTTTGAAACACCCTTTCTGGCGTCACAGTAGGAAGAAAATGACCAGCTTGGCTGTGGGCAGCAGTGTGGCACCTTGAGCTTAAACAGGCTCTCCTGTTTGTTTGGAAATGTGGTTACATGTTGCTCATATTTTCCTTCATCTAAACCACCATCAGCATACATCGAACAGAATCACACTCCCTGTAATGCTCTTGCTTTAGCGCAAACTCACTGCAGCAAAAAAAACCTTGAATTCTCTAAGTGGTCAGAAGACATTGAAGTAAATGCTTTGTTTTCCTCAGATCTGAGATGCTCTCAGGGGCAGAGTCTGTGGTGGGTGCTCCACTGACAGATCAATACAGAGAGGTTTTAATGATGATCACTGAGCCCATGGCCCCTGAGGATTATTGAGTCTAAAATCCTTTTGAGCTGAGCTTCAAAACAAGTGTCTGTGTGTGTGTGTGTGTGTGTGTGTGTGTGTGTGATTGTGCGTGCGTGTGTGGGTGTGTGTGTGCAGAGAAATAAAATATTGTCTAAATGGAGAGTATTAAGGAGTGCTTGTCACATGGTCTCTCTGTGTCCTAGATCTCAGTATTTAGGTAGACCGCTGTTTGTTTCTGTGTCCTCAGGCTCTGTTAAGTGATTTTATTTAGAGAAACAAACCCTGTTGCCAAGTTCAGACAAAAACAAACTGTGCCCACGTCGGTGTCTTAATTTTACTTTCCGACTCAACTCTGCCTTTTTCTGGTTCTGCAATTTTTCTTTCATTCCTTATCTTCTCGTCCTCACTGTCCACACTCTTCTCCTCCTCTACTCCAGGTCCACAGGTTATATTTTATGGTGTTGGTCTGAAGTAAAGCCAGAAGTTCAGTTGTAAAGCATCGGAATAAGACAGGTGTTGGGAAGCCTGCTTCCTCCGAAGCTGAGGATTTAGCGTCATGCGTGGTGATGGATGGAACAGCTGAGCTCTTGGGGTTTCAGGATTAGCAGGTCCAAAGTGATAAAGCACAGTGAAGTGAAGGCTGCAGATATGTAGACTTACTGAACCAGGCTGGATTAGTGCAGAGATGGTCTCTGGATCTATTTAACCCTGGTATTTGTTGGAGCACCTGATGGTGTGAAGGTGCTGTTGGAGGTGTGAGGAGAGGACCGCTGCCCACTGAATCATGTGGATGAGCACACAGACAGCGCTAAGAGCTAGATCATGATAGTGGTGGAGGAGGAGCAGGTGGTTGTTCCACAGCTGAAAAGAGAGCTCAGAGCTCAGCCAAACCTCATTACTATTATGGTTACATTTAAAAGCCTTTTCAAAACCAGATGCATAGATGCACATTACACAGAAAGGGTG